>NC_051269.1:22667489-22981579 GCF_015220745.1 Sebastes umbrosus | reverse complement strand
CGTAGCAAACTTTTCGGGTGGCGCGATTACATTCAAAATCAATGCAAAGACGTGAATCAACGTGAATTATGCAACGCGAAATTCAAACTCCATTCAGAAAGTAAGCATTTTTAAAAGTTGTTTTCTTGTCGTCTTGCAGACAGACCTGATAAAGCATGAATTCAGACTTTTCACAAATCGGCATCATGATGTCGTTATTTTGACATCTTTTTGATCAGTTTATTGTAGGGCTGTCAATCAATTAAAATAGTTAATCTGGATTAATCATAAATTAATTGCACATTTTTTATCTGTTCAAAATGTACCTTAAAGTGAGATTTGTCAAGTATTTAATACTCTTATCAACATGGGAGTGGGCAAATATGCTGCTTTATGCAAATGTATGTATATATTTATTATTGGAAATCAATTAACAACACAAAACAATGACAATTATTGTCCAGAAACCCTCACAGGTACTACATTTTGCATAGAAAATATGCTCAAATCATAACATGGCAAACTCAAGACCAATAGGCAACAACAGCTGTCAGTGTGTCAGTGTGCTGACTTGACTATGACTGACCAAAACTGAACGTGAATATCATAAAGTGGACATGTCTGTAAAGAGGAGACTCGTGGGTAGAACCCATTTTCATACAAATATCTTGAGGTCAGAGGTCAAGGGACCCCTTTGAAAATGGCCATGCCAGTTTTTCTTCTGCAAAATTTAGCACAAGTTTGGAGCGTTACTTCGCAACAACCTAGTATGACATGGTTGGTACCAATATATTCCTTAGGTTTTCTAGTTTCATATGACAGTGGTGTCTTCTTTCTATCTGTAAAAGCCTGCTCCAACCTCCGAAATATTGATTATGTTAATGCATTAAAGAAATTAGTGACATTAAAACAAATTTGTGTTAACGCGTTATTATTGCGTTAACTTTGACAGCACTAATATTAAATTATGTTTTGTAAGCTGTATGTTGAATGCTTAAATATTTTCAAACCTTTATGTCTCCCTCACAAAACTCCACTAATTTCTCTTTTCTGTTCTTTTCCTTCTTTTTTTCCTTTACCCACCTTTCTGTCTTTCTTTCCTCCCACCCACCCACTCATCCTGCCGTCTTCAGACTACACGTACTTCTACAAGGGGAAGGAATACTGGAAGTTCGACAACCAGAAGCTGAACGTGGAATCCGGATACCCCAAGTCCATCTTGCGCGACTGGATGGGTTGCGACCAGTCTGACATGGAGCGCTCTGGCAGCAAGGGTAACCGCGGAGACCGCCAGCTGCCCCTTGACGATGTGGACATCATGGTGACCATCAACGACGTCCCAACGACGGTCAACGCCATCGCCGTGGTGATCCCCTGCATTCTGTCGCTGTGCATTCTGGTGCTGGTGTACACAATATTCCAGTTTAAAAACAAAGGAGTGCAGCAGAACACCATGACGCAGCACTACTACAAATACCCTGTTCAGGAGTGGGTATGACAGGCAACTGTGCTTTGAAGAGGTCAAAGTTCATGGATTGAAGGCGTCAAGCAGTCGTTAAACTGTCAGCTAGCTTATGTTAGCTAATGGCCGAGAACGCTAGCAAAAAACATTGGAAAGTCAATGCTGAAAAATGCTAATTGTGCTAGCTAGTGATAATAGGTCGGACAATGATGATGCTATTCGGGAGTAGATTTAGACATTGGCTCAGAGTGTGTGTATGCAAGTATGTGTGTGTGTGAGAGAGAGATTCGTGCCTGTCTTGTGACTCAAGCACTTCAGTATAGAGCAGCAAGGATACTGATTTAGACTTTTCCCGTTCCTCACTAGGAATGGACGCTTAAAACAAACATGGGTGAGGACAGCAAGAACAAGTCCGCAAAGGAGGATCTGATTGGCTAAGGACAGATAACACACCTGATCTGTCCACAACATCTCTGGCTAAATGAAACGGGGTCTTATGAGTGACACTGAACTTTGACTATTACTTCTGGGACCTACAACACGACCCTCCTTCTCAGTGAAAAGAAAAAGAAAAAGGATTTGGGGCAGAATAAATATGCTCCTTAAAGCCAGACGCCACCTCCAAGTTTGTTCTAACAACAACTTGTGCACGTGAACTATTTCAACTATTAAGTTAGATGAAATTTAATGAAAAAAAAAGAAAAGAAATGGTTTAAAAATATCAAACTTGAAGATAAAATGTAGGTAGAAAGGCCATAACTAAAAGAAAACCAAGGATCTCTCTGTCGATCTGAATTTAATTTAAATTATTTATACTTGTATGGAGCTGTAAAACTGTCAAAGAGGACCTTTTCTCTCTTTTTTTACCGCAGACAACAAAAAAATACATCTTCACCACCATTAGCTCAGACCTTTGTCAGCTTAAAACTCCCCCTGCTTTGATTTACACAGCTTGGACTGATGGGTTTTCGCAGATGTAGAATAACTAGTCATCGGCATATAATGATAGAATAGATGAATGACAGTTCAACAGCCTTACCTCTGTCTCAACAGGCGTAACACAATGGCTTTTATTTAACAAGCTGCACACAACCAGGGCTCATATTTATCAAACTGAAACTTTTACTCCTATTCACAAATTTCAAAATAAAAGCTGCTTATGTTTTTAGTGATTGTACAAAACATCATTGGTTACGATGAGTAATACATTTGCTGAGTGTTATTCTGAAAAAAAAAGTCATTTTAGCCCACTATTTGCATTTTATTTGAACATTTGATTGGACTTTACACCACTTTGTCTTTTTTGGCATGTAGCAGTGGTGCAAACAACAACAAAGCTGTTGCATTCAAGTTCTTTGACATACCTTTTCTACACACTGCAGAATTTCTTGCAGTGGAATTGTTTTCCATTTCAGCCAATTTCCTATTAATTCACCCCTATTTATATACTATATATTTATGAAACTAATAATTTTACATTTTAATTGCTACTTGAGAAATCAAGGATTTCGCACAGCTTTTGCACATTTACTACAAGGATTTCTTTTTTTTTAACAATGAACAATATTAGAGATGTGGGGTAAATCCTTGTGTCTGATTGGCTCTTCCTGCTACAGAAGAATATTAGGGCCAGGCATAAGGAGAAAAAATGAGAGGAGGGAGAATTTTTGTTGTTGTTGAAATATCGAGAATAAATTCAAAATTCCAGTATGTACGCTAACGCTAGTAGTTTTTGTCTTTATTCTTGAAATGTTTTTTCAACTTTATTCTTAACAAATCAACTTTATTCTCAACACTTCGACTTAATTCTAGACATTTTGACATATTCTCAAAATTAAAAAAAAGTCTTCCTCTGATTTTATTTAATACTGAAAGTTGGACCTTATTCTCAACATTTCAACTTTATTCTTGACATTGTGACTTTATTCTCAAAATGCAAAATAAAATATCTTCCTCCTCTCATTGTATTCCTCCTGCCTGGCCCTAATACTTTTCCGTATGCTGCTCTGAATATGCATGTGATTAATCACTTGAAAGCATCTCTTTAATATTACTCTTACACTTTGCTGTAAGTTGGAGTAAGTTGCTTGACAAATGTGTCTGAACACTCAGCGAAGAACTTTTTTAATCCTTGGTCTTAAGTGTAACTCTTAGAAGTTTGATAAATACGGGCCCCGACCTGAACTAGTTGGTTTAGTTTGTTCCTTGAGTCTGTCTTTATCCTCATCTTTGTATTTCTCTGTTCCCTCGCTCTAGCGAGGAGGGAGGCTCTTCAAGATGCAAAAAGGGAGGAAAGAGAAAGTAAAGGGACAGGGAGCGTTTGAATACAGGGAAACGGAGGCAGAGGGGGAGGGAGGTACACAGAGGATATATGTTGGTCTGTATTAGTATGCTGTCTGCAGCACGGCGACATCGACCAAACTTAATGAAGTACTTCTGTTCACAAAGCTGTAATAGGGGCTACTCGCCCTCCACATCCCTGGCTTTAATCCTACTGTCCTCCCTCTGTCTTTTTTCACTGTCCATCTGGCCTCTCCTCTCTCAGTTGGTTCATCCTCTCCGTCTATTTAATCTTACCATCTCCATCCATCTGTGCTAGCCTCATCATCTACTTACCTTGTCTTTCTTTTCATCTTTTGAGGTCCAGCATCTCACAATGTCTTTATCAATACACCATCTTCGTCCAGTTTGCTTAACACTCCAGGTTGCTTGTCCACGTTCAGTCAGGCTGCTTTCATTATGATTTAATTGTTGGTTAAAACTAAGAAGTTTGTAATTTGTCTCCAGTTATAGTCAAAAAGTGCCAAATTTTCTTGTCGTCTTTGGCTCTAAATTGTTGAATTTTACTCCTCAGCAGGATTTTGTCGACACATTTTAAACACATTTGTGTTACTTTTTGTGTACTAAGGAACATTAGCTGTTACCACATGTTTCACGTTTGACAAGTTGTGTTGGAACGTGAGCTAAAATGTGTTTGATGATCGGCAGTTTCTCTAAGTTGCCTCTAGGCTTTACAGGAATGATAACTTATACTGTAGGTTGTATGTGTTTCTGTTTGACAAGACTTGAAATTTCTTTCAATTTACATCAATTTAAGTACAACAACCTGCAAAAGGGAACAGTTTTATATTAGATAAGACCATGTCATTTTGACTCTTAATGGCTTAGGTGTGGTCACTTTTCCTATATCAAAAAGACAAAAAATTATAAAATGTATCGAACAATATTTTTCCTCTCTCATCACTTCTGGCCCATTTGGTAAACACAAACAAGCAGTTGTTGCACAATATCTGAGTATTTTCGGGGAGGTTTGGATGTTTTAAACAGCTGCCATTTTGGGATGCCAACATGTAAAGTTCCTGTGTTCCACTTTGATGAAAAGATTTATCCAATTGACCCTGTAGAGGGAGCGATGCATGCACAAAAGGTAGATTTGTGGCACCTTATGTACAGCACAGTCTCACGTCAGTTTGTGGAATAATCACGAAATTTAATCTTTTTGATTCATGTACATACACACAAATTTTCCTTTTTTCCGTGATGCTCAGCACGACTTTCAACAACGTATTTTTAGTAATTTTCCCTACAAATGTCCTGCAACACATTACACAAGTGTCAATTTCCGCTCCAGTCTTTTCAAAATAAAACTACTCAGTTAGGTTTAGGAATAGATCGACTTGGTTAGGGTTAGGCAACCAAACTACTTAGTTGGGTTTAGGAAAACATCAGGGTTTGGGTTAAAATAACACCAGAAGAGGCGTAACTTAAGTACGGAAGTTACGTGACAAATAAATCAACTTTGACTTCTGGTTTCACTCAGGAGACGAACAGCATGTCAGCGTTAACAGTCTCCTTGGTGAAAGTCCTGTGTTTTTTGACCCACCCATCCACCCCGACGTCCTCCCTATGCAGTGTCCGTCGCTCTCTATACTTCCTGTTTCACAATTACGTGGTTTACATATGAATTGATTCCGTGCTGACCATCACCAAAAAAAAGAGAAATTTGCGTCTATGTACACGAATCAATAAACAACATTTCATGACTATTTCACGAACTGCTGTGCGACTGGGCTGTTACGTAACACTCCAATCCTCACCACATCTTCTAAAACAGCAGCACTGCAGTTCTAACTCAGCATAATACACGAGCTGCTAATTTAAATGTCATTAACTCCAATATGACTCATAATGGTTCACTCAGAGGCGAGTCGGCTCCCCAGAGGGAGTTTGGAGTCCCCCATCCATGACCTCCTACCCCGGGCTAGAAATCACTGTTGCAGGGTAAATTGGGACATCCTAAGTGAGTCACTGTTTCTCCAGACTGTCTGTATAACTCTGAAGATTTAAATGTCTCTCTTTGGGTTGAGAATATGAACTATCCATATATACATCCACCCACTAATAATGCAGTCAGTGTCTTTCCACATCATTCTCAAGGCTACTTTACATTTAAAAGAGTACATGATGCCTGCCTCTGTGTGTCTCTCTCTCTCTCCCTACCTCTCCCCTTGCTCTTGTTCTCATTCGCTCAGCTTTGTACCTCACTCACCGAGCTCTCTGTCCCGCAGTAATTGAATGTGTTCTCGACGCATATCCGTGCAATTACTTGCTGCTGTCGAGAGCAATTCAGCACACGCAGCAGCATTCAGCACAAATCGATGTCGTTCAATATCCCTACAGCGCTGTTTTGACTCGGTGGGGGGAAAAAACATGTATTTGATCCTCGAGGGTGTACAATAAACACAGAACAAGCGTCTTTTACCTTTAAGCCTATATAGAGTATATACAGACAGGGTTGTGTGAGTTTATGGAAACATGAATGTCTATCTTAAGAAAATTGCCTATTGGACGAAACTTGTCTTTCTCTTAGTGTTTTCTCAGCTGGAGTATGAAGGTCCAGACAGAGCTGCGTGATAGGAGTTTCATAAATATTATAACATTTGAAAATTTAAGTGAGTAAAATTGAAAAGTTGCATTCCTAAAGGAGATAATCCAACATTTGGATGAAATTAAAGCTCACATGCAAGGCTGCGACTAACAGCTATTTTCTTTATTGATTAATCTGACGATTATTTTCTTGATAAATCAATTAATCATTTTTAAATATGAAATGTCCGAGAATAGCGATGATCTTCAAATGATTTTGACACCTTTTTTTTCTAACCAACAGCCCAAAGATAATCAGTTTAAAATCATATACAAAAGTGATTCTCAAAGTGGGGTCCGTGGCACTCTATCAGGGGGTCCACAAAATAATTTGCTATAAATGATAAAACTGTGCTGTGTCATTAATTGTGCATATTTACAGATGGGGACCATTTGCACCAATGAAACAAGCATATCTGGTCCATTACTCCCACCCATGTTAGCTCTGGGCCAATAGAAATTATGATATGATTTTGACACTCAGCAATAAGTTCATTATTTTTAAGTTGAAGCCCTTACTGACAGACAGCTGTAGACTGGTAAATTTAAATATCTGGATTTATTAGGACTATGCCAGTCTTGCTACTGTTCATTTTCTGAACATTTTTAAGATCAAATACTTGAAATGTAGACCCCGGATATATAAGACATAAATGTGGCAGCAAATAATCACATTTGAGAAGCTGGAAACAACAAATGTTTACCTGAAAAATGGGAAAATAAATCCTAACAAATTTTTATGGATCTTATAGTTGAAGTTAATTTGGAAAATATTACTGTCAAAGTTGCACTAATGTCAGCTTTTTTAAAATATTTATTGATGAACTGCTTCTTTCATTGAGGACGTCCATCATTTTGGAATGAAACCTTTCAATGGTGATTAACTCAAAATTTCTTAACAGTTGAAGAAAAACTTGGGAGTGCTGCACTGTAAATTTTGTTAGGATTTATTTTCCCACTAGGGATCATATTCCCATAATGAACACATACTGAATATTCATATTAATTATGTCACTAGAGCAGAAACGATTAATCGATTAATGGATTACTCGATTGATGGAACATTAAACAGCAACTATTTTGACAATAAATTAATAATTAAAAAAGTCATTTTTCAGGTAAACATTTAAGCATTCTCATGTCATGTGACTCAGGTCACATGACCCCCTGATTAGATTTAAAATTTGAACACCTGTTCTCAGCAAACTACACACCATGATGAAGACCTGTTGAGTGGAAACGCGTTGGTGGGTGTTATCCACGTCTGAATAAAGGAGTTTTAATTCACAATCAGAGTGCCTCGGATATTTTCCAGACTGCTATCCTATACCAAGGACTTCCTTTCAAAGTAAGCTGGACAGTCACTCTTCTTTATTTTTATTTGACTTCTTGACAATGGTTCAAAACATTGAATATCATCATGTGACCAGATTATTAGAAAACCAGATTGTGTACATTGACAGGGAATGGAAATGATTCTGTATGTGTACTTACAGTAAACTAGCATTCATGTGGAGTTATTAGGCTGAAAATGACACTGAGTACTGTAGTAGTTTAAAAAGGCTCCATTGTCGGACTGTTTATCTTGATATCACTGTGTTACGTTTTAATTTGTGGATCGTCCTCCTTAATTTTCCGGGGGAAAACGCTCTACTTATTTTATCAGTTAATTTATTTCTCAGCTGAAACTTTTATTGATAAAAAAAACACTTCAGGTTTTCTGCTTTTGTGCACTTCTTTAGACGAAACAGGCAAAGAAAGGGGGTAGATATTATGTGATCCTTGTACTTTAAGGTGGTTATCAGCTGTTTGGTGTCTCTACTGGACGCTGGTGCACTTTGTAAATATAGCAGAGCTCCAGGCTAGTTGTGAAGCGTTGCAGGTTTGTGATTTAACATGAGCGATGATGGGAGGGGAGAGCCGTAGCTTTCCCTCGGTGTGTTCTCCCTGAGGGGGGAAACATTTCATCGAGCTAACGGGGGGTTTCCATCCCACTTCAACATGTAATAATAATATCACCTAATTCATTTCACTCACTCTCGCCATCATTGTTGTTCTCGGTGCTCATTCATAATGTAAATAACTCGCATACAGGATTATTACTTAACTTCAGTGTTGCTATCAGGTACTTACTGTAGGTTTTACAGGCAGATTAAACCACCATTCATCTCCTTATGTGTCGCAAGCCGCTGAGTCGCTGCACTGATGCAATCGGGGATTAAGTGCCTTGCTTCACGGCACTTCAGCAGTAGATGAAAGAGCACTTCTCGTGCAGTTCCTTATGCTGATTTCTACAGCGTTTTTTGGGGCGTTAAAGCCGGCAACTTTTTGGTTGGTTGCCTGATTTTATTTTATTTTTCTTAGGCTCCTGCCACCCCGATGTTGCTTTTGACGACGAATGACTCCTGTTCTCACATCATCTTCATCAGGTTACAGTGGGTTTTATTAAAGGACACTTTGTGGAGGTTGTTGAGTGGCCTGCAGTACTTAATGGAAATGTGTTGACTTTTAACAAAGGGGGGTGGTGAGCAGGTAAAACGTTCTATATACATCATGTTTTACCTGAAAAAATAACTCAGACACATTTAAATAAATTGTTCTGCATTAAAGGGGCACCACTCTCCTTTTACATTCTGGGAGAAAAGTCTGAAACTGTGTATATATTTACTGAGATTTACAGAAGAATAGCAGTTTACAAAAGTACAGTGTATTTCAGCAGATGTCTGTTTGTGGAAATGGAAGAAGGGTACTTGAAGAAAACATACTGTCGTGATTTATTGTCGCTTATTCATATTACTTATGGAACACACATAAAGACAAAATATATGTACATGAGATTTCTGACCTGTGTGGCGGACACTGTCTGTCCACCGCTCTTCTGTTTGAAACTTATTTATTCAACTGTACTTGTCACAGAGGGCAAAGGGTCCTCTGAAGATTTGCCTCTTTTATGGTTATTGTACGCAGATCTGGGACAAACTGGCACCGAAACACACACCGGTTTTGTTGGACTTGTCTGTCTCGGCGTCCACACCTGCCACCAGTTAATCCTCGTCTTTCTCAATGTCACATTCCTCCTCTTTGGCCATTTCACACCACTTACTGTGCATCCTTCATGTAAGCATTACTTTCAATTCAAAGGAGTAATGAAGGAGCTTGGTTTCCACTGTGACGGGCAGATACATTCAGAACAAAACAATTTTGCTCGAGGTTAGCATTAGAGTCTCCTCTTAAAAGGAGCAGAGTAGCTGTGCTTGGTGGTGTCTTCACCTCGGGGTCATTTTGTCCCAGGTCTGGTGATGTTCTGGTGGTTTTGGACAACAGTGAGTTGCCTTTAAAGTTAGACTTAGTTATCTGATAACGCCACTCCCAAACCGGGGTGACACTTGCCAAGGATGGTACATCTGCATTACGATAAATTCAGAAAACTAATCCATACCTTCAGTCCATCACTTGCAGATTTGTTTGTTTCTAGTTATAGAAACATTTGTGGAAGTCACTGTGGACATCTCGGAAACAATGTTACATTTTTCCTTAATTTCCCATAATTTCCTAAAGAATGAACAGATATGTAACTATGAAAAAGGTTATAAGGACTAATTCTAGTGAAAATGGACAGTGTTCAGTCGGTACACTTTAATCTAATTCCAATTAATTGGTACCATAACCTTTTACCAAAGTGACTGTATTTTACACGGTGCACTGCAGGTCTTTCTGCATTGTTTTGAATTAAAGGCGAGCATATAATTCAACAAATATGGTTTTGTTCCCCATCACTTCCATTGGAGGAGATAGCCATTATGAAGAGGAGGAATGATTACAGCAAACAGAAACTATTTTAATATTCAGATAAAAAAAAAAAAAAACTTAAAAAAAAAAAAAACTATCCTATAGGACATTATGGAATCAGAAAAATAAAAGTGAATATAGTTTGCGCAACCTAGGCACCGGAACGTGCGTACAGTATTGTATGTTTCTGCAAACCATGGGATATGTTTAATGTTAACATTTCTGAATCAAAAATATGTTTCAGGAATACGTTTATCAGCCGTGTATCACGTTGGCGGAAACACAATGACACGTGGGTAACGTTTTGAACGATTGGCAACACAACTACTTGGTTGAAGTTAAAATAATAACGTAACAACGTAACGTAACAACGTAACGTAACAACGTAACGTAACAATGTAACATAACGCAACGTAACAACGCAACGTTACAACGCAACGTTACAACGCAACGTAACAACGTAACAACGTAACGTAACAACGTAACGTAACAACGTAACAATGTAACAATGTAACAACGTAACAACGTAACAATGTAACATTACAACGTAAGGCAACGTAACAATGTAACATGACAACGCAACGTAACAACGCAACGTAACAACACAACGTAACAACACAACGCAACGCAACGAATGCAAAAAGAAAAAAGTCAACATTCAACATATCCGTGGATTGCAGAAACGTACAATGACTTTTTCCTGGTGACTGGGCTGAGTTTAGCCTTCTTGTATTCTAGACTACAGTTCCTTTGTTAAGCTACATCCAAGACCATGAATGGCCTAAAAAATAAAAAGTAATCTAACTTTCAAACTGTCCACCCGTTTTTTTAAATAGTTTCACATTTAACGCTGATCTGATATAACTCCTTCTTTGGGTCCACCTACTGAGTTAAAACTTTTCTTCCATAAATGGTTTTATAACTAAAATCACATTTCATGACTTTTAGTGCATCTGCACAAATTGCAGCTAAAACAGAACAAACTCATCTCTGGCAAACGTTGCTGTGAGTTTGGAATGTGGCTTCACGTGGCTAAGTCTTCCTTTAACTTGCCTGTTGTTGCCTTTAGTTTCCAACGTTCTCTTTTCTTAAAAAAAATGTATACGTAGGTGAATAAAAACATATCAAAGGTAGTCTGGGCAGACTTTTTGAAGATATATTGATATTGATTGGATAACATCACAACTACTACTACTACTACTAGGGAGATTTTATCAGATATAGCTTTAAGAGAGATTCATTTCAGTTAGTTTTTCTTACAAAGAAAAATTAAAGTTTCCTGTAAATACCTTATGATTTTTGTTTGGTTTGGGGTTTTTTGAATAAATGGGTTGATTATAAAATCAAAATGAAAAAAATCGGACCTTCTCTCACTTCTTTACATGCAAAATGATGCACCATTTCGTTTGAGGAATTTTTTTATAGAGTCATCACGTCCTCTCCAGTCGGATAGCAAATATCAGCTCATGTAAATATACCAACAAAAGCTTTTGAAAAGATTTGTATTTTTATTTCTCTCTTATTTAAGATGAAAGTCATCATCCTTTGCACATAATGTTATACCATTATTATGACAATGCTTATATTGGATAGGCATGTTTACATTTATTACTTGAGAAGATTATTCTGTAATTTCAGTTTTATTTCTAATGCGACAAAGTTTGATTATTTAAAATGCTAACATTACTGGAGCAGAGATGGGTTTTTGTTTGGTTTGGTTTTACTGTCCCACGCCAATTATATACCAATAACACCATGTTCTGTTAACAATGAAATGTCAATAAAAGTTAAAACTTCATTCTCCATCTTTGTTGTTTGTAACATTGTTTTTCATGGATGACACACATGCTCATTATTTGAGTAATTCAGTGATATCCAGATCTGTTCTCTTTGATTTCAGTCTTGAATCTGCAGTCATAGCAACACAGTCGCCAGAAAAAATTGGCATTATACGTTTCTGTGATACCTTGAATGTCGATGTTTCAGATCCAAAAATATGTTTTATGAATGCGTTTCATATCAGCCTCATATTACGCTTGTAGATATACGCAAAATGACACATGGTTAACGTGGTGTAACGTTTGGTTAGGTTTAGGCAAAAAAACTACTTGGTTAAAAGCTGCAGTGGGTAGAATTGGGGCAAATTTGATTAAAAAAGTCATAAAACTATATCTTGACAGTAGTGCATGAGACAGTTAATTTGAAAAAAAAAAAATGATGTGTCTCTGTGTCTTCCGGCATCCTCTGGTGCTCCTAATGGCATCTGCAAGATTTCACAGACCGGAGGAAAACAACCAATCAGATCCGAGCTGGAGCCTTGCCGTCTCTGAGCAGCTGTCAATCACTCGCGAACTCCAACCAAACGGTCAAACTAGGCAGCACTGATCAAATATGAATCAATATTCTGTTACTGTAATGCCAATTTCTCACTTCAAATATTTTCAGAAATATCTTGTAGTGCACTGTTTAGCCGGACGGGCGGGTGTCAGCAGCAAAGCAGCAGAACAAAAACACTGCCACATTTCCAACAGTATGATAATATTGCACTTCCTGTGCCTAGTCTGATAGTCTGTACTAGATATGTAGCCTATAAATAAGATATATTTTAATAAAATACAGTTATACCAACAGGATACAGAAGAGCACAGAGGCCGTTTTCATGCTGCGAGGCAGACGAGCGCTCGCGTCTGCCTGTTTATTCACCTGAGGAGCACAGTGAGACCCCGCGGATCCCAGCGGGACGTCAGGTGAGTAGGCGGTCCTTAATGTGGCCCAGGACACTTTCACGTACACACTGCTAAAAGAATGTGGCCATATGTGACCCAGACCACCTCTGAATGTGGTCTGAGAGATCGGATCTCAATGCGTCTTGAGTGCCTTCACACCTGTACTTAGAGCTGTCCACTTGTGATCCGATCACTGAGGACGCATGTTAATAATTTCTGCAAGTCCATTAACAGTTTTGGGACATCTGTGAGATTATGTGCAGTATAAATCTACCAGATGTGCATAATAAATCTGCCTTGTGATATTTTGCTGAAATACCACTTCAGGGATCTATATGCACCTCCTCTGGTGAAATGCAATATGTTCAACCACCTGCCCAGTAATGGGACTGGACAGACTGGCTCTGTAGATGCTGATGCCTCCCAGCACCATTTCAATTTCATGGCAATTTAATGTGTCGTTTGGCGTTTTCACTTCGCCTATTTTGGCCAAATGGATCATCACGTCAGCTTTCAGGCTTTTTCTTTCAGACTTTATCACGTAGTCACTATTTACCAAAGTTAAAGTTACCGATGTGGAGTTCACTAGTGCCACTAGGTTAGAAAGGTTTCTCCTCTCCATTCAGTTTTTTCCTGTTGTGATTCTGTCTGTGATGTTGGTGTTGATCAGCTACTAAATCACTGATAGTGAGAACAGGTTTGCATTATTAGGTGCTCTCAGCAGTGAGGGACTAGGCACTGTTAGACCTGGGGAGGAGAGGTGAAGTTACTCTGCAGTGAATGAAATTTTGTTACATTTGGTGCATAATTGATTGTTGATGCGTTGTACCTGTTTACCTCCTAAGCTTACCTGTGCAGGTGGAAGGTTCCAGTCAGGTGAGGCTGGGAAGGTAAAATGCTAGTCTGAATTTAGCTACTTCTTGTGAAGCTGAAGATTTTATGTATTTGGGTTTTTTTTTGCTTCAGCTGAAGTTATTTTTGTTGAATATCTCAGGGTACATTTTTTTCCCGTTTCATTAATATTTTTGTTAATATATTTTTCACTAGCAAGGACCACAGGAATGTGATTTTAAAGGTTTAATGAAATGAGGAAGTATGGGATGTTGAGGAGGTGGTGGAGAAGATAGAGATCTTCTGAAAGGGAATCAGAAAGTTGTTGGACTGTTGTTGAGTTTTTCATTCCATATTCTCACATTTCATTCAATATATTCAGGATTTAATTCAATATATTCAGGATTTCATTCAATATATTCAGGATTTCATTCAATATATTCAGGATTTAATTCAATATATTCAGGAATTCATTCAATATATTCAGGATTTAATTCACTATATTCAGGATTTCATTCAATATATTCAGAATTGAATTCAATATATTCAGGATTTAATTCAATATATTCAGGATTTCATTCAATATATTCAGGATTTAATTCCATATATTCAGGAATTCATTCAATATATTCAGGATTTCATTCAATATATTCAGGATTTCATTCAATATATACAGGAATTCATTCAATATATTCAGGATTTCATTCAATATATACAGGAATTCATTCAATATATTCAGGATTTCATTCAATATATACAGGAATTCATTCAATATATTCAGGATTTCATTCAATATATACAGGAATTCATTCAATATATTCAGGATTTAATTCAATATATTCAGGATTTCATTCACTATATTCAGGATTTCATTCAATATATTCAGAATTGAATTCAATATATTCAGGATTTAATTCAATATATTCAGGATTTCATTCAATATATTCAGGATTTAATTCCATATATTCAGGAATTCATTCAATATATTCAGGATTTCATTCAATATATACAGGAATTCATTCAATATATTCAGGATTTAATTCAATATATACAGGAATTCATTCAATATATTCAGGAATTCATTCAATATATTCAGGATTTCATTCAATATATTCAGGATTTCATTCAATATATACAGGAATTCAATCAATATATTCAGGATTTAATTCAATATATTCAGGATTTCATTCAATATATTCAGGATTTAATTCCATATATTCAGGATTTCATTCAATATATTCAGGATTTCATTCAATATATACAGGAATTCATTCAATATATTCAGGATTTCATTCAATATATACAGGAATTCATTCAATATATTCAGGATTTAATTCAATATATTCAGGATTTCATTCAATATATACAGGAATTCATTCCATATATTCAGAATTTCAATATTCTAAAATTTCACATTATATATATATATATATATATATATATATATTTATCATTTATTTTTCTACTGCGGATAGCCGGAGGGTGTAGGGTCCCACTCACAACAAGAGTCAATACCAACAGGAGAATACGTTTAGCATTGGCAGAGAATTTGGGCACATTTTACTTGGGCGCTACCAACATAATCAGCTGTGCTGTTCATCCCACAAATGCATGCCAATTAGCATTGTAACAACAGAGAAATAATCCTTAATAATAATAATCTTTTTTTTCGAGTTTATAGAAATGATCATGCTCTTTATCTTTAACTGCTCTGTTCCACTGTCCCACAGACCTTCAGTGGTGACATATTCACTTCATCCCCAGTGCCAATGTATGGAAACAGCTTCTCAGTGAAAGCGCGTGTGATGGTGTGTATGTGTGTGTTAGTATCAGGATCAGAGAATGACAGCTTTCCTCTGTTCCAGTCCAGATTCACTCTGATCCTCTTGAACTCCTTCTGGACTACAAGATCAATGGGGGGATCTGGTAGTGACCGTGCTGAGTATTTACCTCCATAGAACTGTATTCTCCATATTCGACACCGTATCCTTTCCTTCCTCCGGACAGACTCTGCTAACACACCCACTGTCCACTTTGTACTGTCTCCAACATCGACATCCCAGCTGTGAGTCCCAGAGTTAAAGCCCTTAGAGCCCAGGACAAACATGTGTGTATCAAACCTCTCTGGATTATCAGGAAACTGCTGTTCCTCTCCTCGTCTCACACTGGTCAGATCTTCAGACAGGATGAGATTTGGATGAGCAGTGTTTGGATCCAGAATCAGAGGAGTGTAGGAGACCATCTCCTTCATCTTGTTCCAGATGTTGAAGGTCAGGTTGCCCAGGTGTTTGGCCTCGTCTATCAGAGCTCCTGAGAGCAGCTGTGGATCCTCCAGCAGGGGGCGCTGCTGGACTCTTTCCACTGCAGCCTTGTAGTTGTGCAGGAATGAGACGTCTTCAGCTCTCAGCTCCTCCTCTGTGACTCTGATTGTGTCTGAAAGAGCTGCTATCTCTCTGCTCAGAGCCTCCATCTTCTCCTTCATCATCTGACTCTTCTGCTCCTCTTCCTCCCTCAGTGCAGAGATCCTGGCCTCCTCTTCCTCTTCTAGAAACTGGTGTATCTTCTTAAACTGCTCCTTAATCTTCCTCTCTGTGCTCCGGGCCTGGACCTTCATGTGTTCTGCTGTTTGATCAGACTTCACTTTAACTTGTTCAAAAACCTTTAACTTCTCCTTTAAGGGCTCCAGAGTTTCCTGAAGTTTCTTCTTGCGTTGTCGTGCAGCTTCATCGATGGGTCTGATTCTGTGATTGGTGTGTTTTTCTGAATCTCTGCAGATGTGACACACTGGCTGCTGATGGTCCAGACAGAAGAGTTTGAGTTTCTCAGAGTGCAGACTGCAGAGAGCCTCTGAAGCTCTCTGATCTCTCTCCTGTAAGAAGGCCTCACACAGGTTCTTTAAGGCCAGGTTATAAGGTGGGTCCATTGAAGATCTTCTCTTACAAATTGGACACTCGCGTGTCTGCTTCTCTCTCCACCAGTTCTTCAGACAGTCTTTACAGAAGCTGTGGCTACATGACAGAACAACAGGATCTCTAAAGACGTCATGACAGACCGTACAGCAGTGATCCTCCTCTGATCTGGAAGCCATTTAGTCTCTGAGTGAAGCTGAAAACACAGCAGACAGAAAGTACAGTCAGTCATGGCTCCCCTCCCTCCTCTACTAGCTTCACTGACATTTACTTTCACTTTGAGTCGTGATTTTAGTCAAACTCACCTTCAGTGTGTGGAGCGTCAGCAGGTTGAAGCAGCAGTGTTGTAGTTTTCCACTTTTCTCTCCTGTAGATGAACTCACTCAGATGAAGTTGTTAGTTTGTTCTGAAAGTGAATCTGATCGTCTGGTTTTCAGTCTGTGTGACTCTCTTTAGTGAGGAAGAATAACAAACTGTTTCCTGGTTTGTCTGGTTTATCAGGTGAGTCCGGTGAGGGTGGAGCTTTAGTCAGACTTCCTCTGCTGAATGTTTCTGCACACAGAGGTGTGTCTCATCTAAAGTCCTGATTCATTGCAGGACATGTAGACTGATAGTGTGCAGCAGGCTGTTGCAACAGTTATGTTTATGAGAAGAATCGCTTCCAAACAGATCATCGCCTGAATCAGAAGGATGGATCTACAGTTCTGGATCCATGGTGAGTTGATTATTCGGTTTAATCGAAGGTAGAGAAAAAAATATTCCTAAAATGTTCCATAGTCCCCCTTTCTTATATTCATGGCACCCCTTAAAGCAGTGGTTCAAAAAGTGGGGGGTGCGCCCCCTAAGGGGGGCGCAGTGGAACTACGGGGGGGCGCGGCTTCATCACCAACACACACAGACACACACAAAGACACACACACATATACACCGGTAAAACAATATAAAATGAAATAATAACGAATACAATTGCAAACAAGTTGTAAAGATAGGGCACTATATCATATGGTTGCACCTAAGAAATAAAAATAAAATGAAAAGAAATCAAGCACAACCGACGTGACATGCACTGTGTTCCAACCACGCCCCCCAGAGCGGCTCATGTTACAGACCGACTAGTGGCGAAACCAGAGAGAAAGAGAGAGACACACACTGTATTGTCATACAGACGTTATCAACTTAAAGTAAATATTGTATATTGTATTTAGGATCATATATATCCTTGTCTAGTCTAGAAAATGGTAGACATGTTCATTTGATTATAAAGTGTTGTATATTGTATAGTGTTTATACTGTATATATATATATATGCACCTAATGATAGACCCTATTTTTCATCATTATTTGCACTCTTGTTATACTATATACTGTATGTATCAAAAATGGGAGCAAAACATAACTCAATCTCGCCCCGGGGATCAATAAAGTATTTCTGATTCTGATTTTTTTATTTTATTTCCTTGCTTTAGAGAGGGAAGTTAGTCCCAAAGCTGGCCACTGCATTTATATCCTCCACCTTAAAGAAGGTGCTTCATTTAGCTGTGAGTGTGACTACAGACGGAGATCTGGAGGGTGTAGGGTCCAGATTGGAACTGGGCCTTTGGTTTGGGAGCAGGGCCACGCCTCAACCACCCACCTACCTGGTCATCCCATTCTGTCCTGTTTGTTGCTCACTGCGTTAAGAGTTCTCATTGAGAACGAGTCGTGTTAAAGTGAACTAGAAACGAGTATATCAACAGTAAAAACATGTCTAAAAATATCTCTTCTAAATAAAATTCATCAAGAAAAGTCTATATGTGGTTTTGTCCATGCGGGCTGCTGCTCCTCCGGCTTTCTCCTTGTTTGGAAAATGTCACCTGAACTGGTTGTTGCATCAAATAGAGAATTGTACATATATTTTTGGATGTTTACATATATTGTATAAATTGTTAACATTTCATGTAATTAAACATTGATTTTAATGTTTGGAATAATTTGGAATAATCTGGACTACAATTTAAAATAAAGTTTGTTGGTGAACAATGATTGGCTGCTCAAACATGCAGTTATTGATAAACTGATTCTTTTTTCTTTATTTGGATCTCATCAACTTCTACAAAGTCTTTGCTGGTCTTCATGGCTCCACACACACAAGTCAAAATAATCAAAATGAACAACAATTTACAGTAAAATAAGACAGTATCGATAAAAAAAGAAAAGTGTAAACGAACCAAACAGAAAGATCAGAGATACTGAGTGAAATTATTTTACAAAAACAAAACCCTCTTTCTTTCTCTCTTATTGTTTCTAAATGTAGCACTTGAAGCAGTTTAGCATATTTAATTAAGATGATGTAATTGCATAATTATTGAAATTTTTGGGTTGTATCCATATGGTTGAATGCACTTATTGTAAGTCACTTTGGATAAAAGTATCAGCTAAATGAATGTAATGTAATTTAATAAAGGTCGACAACAGAAACAAAAAGCAGATTGTCAAACTAAATAATAAAAAGAAAATAAAAAATAATAAAACAATACCTGAAAAAAAAATAAACATATCTTTGGAATAATGAGTCAGCAGGAGGACAGGTGCAGCTTAAATTCAGAGAGTTTTCCCCTTAAGAAATAAACATCATTAATATAAATATGATCATGCTCTTTATCTTTAACTGCTCTGTTCCACTGTCACACAGACCTTCAGTGGTAATATATTCAGTTGACCAGCAGTGAGAATGAATGGAAACAGCTTCTCAGTGAAAGTGTGTGTGAAGGTGTGTATGTGTGTGTTAGTATCAAGATCAGAGAACGACAGCTTTCCTCTGTTCCAGTCCAGATTCACTCTGATCCTCTGGAGCTTCTTCTGGACTCTGAGATCAATGAGTGGAGCTGGTGACCATGCTGTGTATTTACCTTCACAGAACACTATTCCCCATAATCCAGACCATTTGCCTCCCTTCCTCTGGGCAGACTCTGCTGACACACCCAGTAACCAGCCTGTACTGTCTCCAAACTCGACATCCCAGCTGTGAGTCCCAGAGTTAAAGCCCTCAGAGCCCAGGACAGAGATGTGTTCATCAAACCTCTCTGGATTATCAGGAAGCTGCTGTTTGTCTCCTCCTCTCACACTGGTCAGATCTTCAGACAGGATGAGTTTTGGACCAGCAGTGTTTGGATCCAGAATCAGAGGAGTGTAGGAGACCATCTCCTTCATCTTGTTCCAGATGTTGAAGGTCAGGTTGCCCAGGTGTTTGGCCTCGTCTATCAGAGCTCCTGAGAGCAGCTGTGGATCCTCCAGCAGGGGGCGCTGCTGGACTCTTTCCACTGCAGCCTTGTAGTTGTGCAGGAATGAGACGTCTTCAGCTCTCAGCTCCTCCTCTGTGGCTCTGATTGTGTCTGAAAGAGCTGCTATCTCTCTGCTCAGAGCCTCCATCTTCTCCTTCATCATCTGACTCTTCTGCTCCTCTTCCTCCCTCAGAGCAGAGATCCTGGCCTCCTCTTCATCTTCTAGAAACTGGTGAAGCTTCTTAAACTGCTCCTTAATCTTCCTCTCTGTGCGTCGGGCCTGGACCTTCATGTGTTCTGCTGTTTGATCAGACTTCACTTTAACCTGTTCAAAAACCTTTAACTTCTCCTTTAAGGGCTCCAGAGTTTCCTGAAGTTCCTTCTTGTATTGTCGTGCAGCTTCATCGATGGGTCTGATTCTGTGGTTGGTGTGTTTTTCTGAATCTCTGCAGACGACACACACTGGCTGCTGATGGTCCAGACAGAAGAGTTTGAGTTTCTCAGAGTGCAGACTGCAGAGAGCCTCTGAAGCTCTCTGATCTCTCTCCTGTAAGAAGGTCTCACACAGGTTCTTTAAGGCCAAGTTACAAGGTGGTTCATCTTTTGAA
Organism: Sebastes umbrosus; assembly: GCF_015220745.1. Taxonomy (NCBI): domain Eukaryota; kingdom Metazoa; phylum Chordata; class Actinopteri; order Perciformes; family Sebastidae; genus Sebastes; species Sebastes umbrosus. Next base: position 22,961,089 of record NC_051269.1, on the reverse strand, counting down.
GATCTTCTCTTACAAACTGGACACTCGCATGTTACTTTCTCTCTCCACCAGCTCTTCAGACAGTCTTTACAGAAGCTGTGGCTACATGACAGGAGAACAGGATCTCTAAAGACGTCATGACAGACCGGACAGCAGAGATCCTCCTCTGATCTGGAAGCCATTTAGTCTCTGAGTGAAGCTGAAAACACAGCAGACAGAAAGTTCAGTCAGTCATGGCTCCCCTCCCTCCTACTGCGGTCAAGCCAGCCTCCACTTTGAAAAACACAGTCAAGCCAGCCCCCAAGTTGTTTTCCGGTACGTGTATATCCTAGGCATTACGGTAAGAGGGCGTAGGAATTGATTTCAAAATAAAAGCACCGTTCTGATGAACATGATGTGCCTTCAAAATAAAAGCACCGTTGTGATGAACGTGATGGGCCATTCAGATTCATTATAATCTCATATATGAGCTATCTTCCCTGTAAATTAAGACTGGAATTCTACATCATAATGTCCCGATAGTGACAAAGTGGTACTCTAAGGTGGTCTACTATTATTCTGTTGTGAAATTAGTTTGTGGTAGTTGGTCGGGTCCTTTTAATTCTGATCTGAATTTAGAGGGAAGATAGCCCACATGTAAGATTTTTAAAGGGCTTTAATTTTGAAATTCTACATCAGAATCTACTAATATTCTCTGAGTGACACTCTGAGGTGGTCTACTGTCATCCCAAGGTGACATTGGTCCGTGATAGTGGACAGTTTCATTTTATCAATTCTATTTATCTCAAGTGAAATTAGGCACTGTGTGAGGTGGTAAACTGCAATTTAGAAGTTTAGATCAGTCTTTGTAAATGTATTATTTAATATTAAGTTTGACTAAGTATTTATACAATTGGAATAAGATATTTCTCTGACCTGCATTTTGGAGGTGGTTGTTTTTCTTTTTAAATTATCATTCATTTCATTTAGTATTTCATATGTATTCATTTTGTTTCATTTATTTTTTACTTATGTATTTATTTGTTCAATCATTTTATTCATTCATTTATTTGTTATTGACAGACTGACTGACTTCTTGAATGAATCTGAAATGTCCTATCACGTTCATCACAACGGTGCTTTTATTTTGAAGGCCTATCACGTTCATCAGAACGGTGCTTTTATTTTGAAATCAGTTCTTACACGCTCTTACCGTAATGCCTAGGATATACAAGCACCCCCAAAACAACGTAGCGGCTGGCTTGACCACAGCTCCCTCCTCTACTAGCTTCACTGACATTTACTTTCACTTTGAGTCATGTTTTTAGTCAAACTCACCTTCAGTGTGTGGAGCGTCAGCAGGTTGAAGCAGCAGTGTTGTAGTTTTCCACTCTTCTCTCTGTAGATGAACTCACTCAGATGAAGTTGTTAGTTTGTTCTGAAGGTGAATCTGGTCGTCTGGTTTTCAGTCTGTGTGACTCTCTTTAATGAGGAAGAATAACAAACTGTTTCCTGGTTTCTCGGGTGAGTCTGGTGAGAGTGGAGCTTTAGTCAGACTTCCTCTGCTGAATGTTTCTGCACACAGAGGAGTGACTCATCTAAAGTCCTGATTCATTGCAGGACATGTAGACTGATAGTGTGCAGCAGGCTGTTGCAACAGTTATGTTAATGAGAAGAATCGCTTCCAAAAAGATCATCTCCTGAATCAGAAGGATGGATCTACACTTCTGGATCCATGGTGAGTTGATTATTCGGTTTAATCGAAGGTAGAGAAAAAAAATATTCCTAAAATGTTCCATAGTCCCCCTTTCTTATATTCATGGCACCCCTTAAAGCAGTGGTTCCCAAAGTGGGGGGCGCAGTGGAACTACAGGGGAGGGGCGCAGCTTCATCACCATCACACACACACACACACACATACACCAGTAAAACAATGTAAAATGAAATTATAACGAATACAATTGCAAACAAGTTGTAAAGATAGGGCACTATATCATATGGTTGCAGCTAAGAAATAAAAATAAAATAAAAAGAAATCAAGCGGAACCGACGTGACATGCACTGTGTTCCAACCACGTCCCCCAGAGCGGCTCATGTTACAGACCGACTAGCGGCAAAACCAGAGAGAGAGAGAGAGAGACACACACAGCGACACAAAGAGAGCGAGAAAGACACAGAGCGACACAGAAAGAGAAAGAGAAAAAGATAAGAGATAGGAAGTAAGCGATGTACCAAGATGGACAGATTTGTGACTGGTATAAAGCGCAAATCAGATGGCAAGTCTGTTACAGCTGTAACAGGCGATGCGACCACCACAACAACGGCACAAAAGAAGGTAAAAGCAAGAAAATATAACGAGGCATATCTGTCCCTGGGCTTTACAAGCACTATGGTCGGCCAAGAAGAGAGACCCCAGTCTGTTGTGTGTCTTAAAATACTGGCGGCAGACAGTATGAAGCCCACTAAATTGAAAAGACACTTGGAAACCCACCACCCCGATCATGTGAACAAGCACCTTGAGTTTTTCAAAAAGAAACTGGAAAACTGTCATGCCCTGCAGAGTCACTTTGTAAAAGCTGCATCTGTCCCTGTGAAAGCACAACTCGCTTCCTACAAAGTAGCCTATAGAGTCGCCCGATGCAAAAAGCCTCACACAATAGCGGAGGAGTTAATTTTTTTTATTTATTTTTTTACCTTTATTTATTCAGGGGGAGGTTCACTGAGAGCAATTAATACTATATATATATAGATAGAATTATATATATATAATATAAATAGAATGTAATGCAATTAATATGTCTGAAAGCAACCTAAAGTCCAATCTTTTTGGAAATTGATTTTATTATTGCTATTTTATTTTCAGTAAAACAAATTGAACAATAAACTTTGAAGTGGAAAAGTGAAGTGATATGTACTTATTCTAGAAAAAAATATAAATATTTTATAGAGTTCATATATTATAATGCAATTAATTCAAAACAAAGAAGGTACGACCCATTTGGGGTGGGTGGGGTCGGGTGCGGTGGGGGGGTTTACAATGTTCCTATATCATCAAAGGGGGGCTTGACAGAAAAAAGTTTGGGAACCACTGCCTTAAAGGGACTGTTTGTAAGAATCAGAGATGCTTATTAACAGCGACACCTGTGACCGTTAAGTCAATGAAGGTCAGCGTCGGGTTCACGCTTGTGCTCGCTCTACATAGACATGAACGAGCATCGCTCAAAACAGTGAGGCGACACACGTCAGCTAAAAGCACAATATCACTCTATATTTCACCTGCTTGGCAGTAATGTTAGCTGACCAGACGAAGGTCTCTCCATGAATCACTGCTGATCCTAGTGTTGGCTTTTCCTGCTTCAGCCTCCCGACCGCGGCCTGTGGAAACAGGGAGACACCGGCACCCGGTTGGAGACGATAACGTTTCTCGCTGCGGAGCAGAGTACAGCCGAAACTCCAGCCCCCGAGACCAAAGCTACGGTCTCCCCCGCGTCCTCCGACCGCGGCCAACACTGTTTTGCAAGACGGGCTTCACTAGATATAACTTTGCGGTTTTGGTGCTTCCGTGTAGTTTGTGTTAGAGTCTGAGTCTGAACAGCGTAGCCACACGCGAGCGCGCATATGCGACGAGCGCGCATGGGACGACGACCCCAGTGATTTATATGTGTAAGAATATACAAACAGTCCCTTTAATAAAGTTAACAAGTTAACTTAGGCCCAATTCCAAACCCCTACACCCTCTCCTTAACCACTTCCACTTCGTTCACGTAGAGGGTCCGCCGTATTAAGTGCCACCCCAAACCAATTAGCGGGGAGTGGAAGTGGGTTATAAACCCTCCAATAGCAAGTCTACATGGATGCCGACTTAACCAGCTGCTCTTACTGACTAAGTGCAACGCTGTTTATTGTCCGTCATGGAACATGCTCCAATGTAAGTTCCATGTGACTACCGTTACAAACATTTACTCTTAAACTGCTCCAACTAAGAGAGACATTTAATTTATTCTACTTTATTGTCATACAGATTTTATAAACTTAAAGTAAATTTGTATATTGTATTTAGGATCAAATATACCCTTGTCTAGTCTAGCAAATGGTAGACATGTTCATTTAATTATAAAGTGTTGTATATTGTATAGTGTATATACTGTATATATATATATATATATATATATATATATATATGCACCTAATGATAGACCCTATTTTTCATCATTATTTGCACTCTTGTTATACTATATGCTGTATGTATCTAGAATGGGATTAAAACATAACTCAATCTCGCCCCGGGGATCAATAAAGGATTTCTGATTCTGATATATTTTTTTTATTTCCTTGCTTTAGAGAGGGAAGTTAGTCCCAAAGCTTGCCACTGCATTTATATCCTCCACCTTGAAGAAGGTGCTTCATTTAGCTGTGAGTGTGACTACAAACGGAGATCCGGAGGGTGTAGGGTCCAGATTGGAACTGGGCCTTTGGTTTGGGAGCAGGGCCACGCCTCAACCACCCACCTACCTGGTCATCCCATTCTGTCCTGTTTGTTGCTCACTGCGTTAAGAGTTCTCATTGAGAACGAGTCGTGTTAAAGTGAACTAGAAACGAGTATATCAACAGTAAAAACATGTCTAAAAATATCTCTTCTAAATGAAATTCATCAAGAAAAGTCTATATTTGGTTTTGTCCATGCGGGCTGCTGCTCCTCCGGCTTTCTCCCTGTTTGGAAAATGTCACCTGAACTGGTTGTTGCATCAAATAGAGAATTGTACATATATGTTTGGATGATTACATATATTGTATAAGTTGTTAACATTTCATGTAATTAAACATTGATATTAATGTTTTGAATAATTTGGAATAATCTGGACTACAATTTAAAATAAAGTTTGTTGGTGAACAATGATTGGCTGCTCAAACATGCAGTTATTGATAAACTGATTATTTTTTCTTTATTTGGATCTCATCAACTTCTACAAAGTCTTTGCTGGTCTTCATGGCTCCACACACACAAGTCAAAATAATCAAAATGAACAACAATTTACAGTAAAATGACACAGTATCAATAAAAAAAGAAAAGTGTAAACGAACCAAACAGAAAGATCAGAGATACTGAGTGAAATTATTTTACAAAAACAAAACCCTCTTTCTTTCTCTCTTATTGTTTCTAAATGTAGCACTTGAAGCAGTTTAGCATATTTAATTAAGATGATGTAATTGTATAATTATTGAAATTTTTGGGTTGTATCCATATGGTTGAATGCACTTATTGTAAGTCACTTTGGATAAAAGTGTCAGCTAAATGAATGTAATGTAATTTAATAAAGGTCGACAACAGAAACAAAAAGCAGATTGTTAATAGAAATAAAATAAAAACATAATAAAACAATACCTGAAACAAAAATATACATATCTTTGGAATAATGAGTCAGCAGGAGGACAGGTGCAGCTTAAATTCAGAGAGTTTCCCCCTTAAGAAATAAACATCATTAATATAAATATGATCATGCTCTTTATCTTTAACTGCTCTGTTCCACTGTCACACAAACCTTCAATGGTAATATATTCAGTTTATCACCAGTGAATATGTATGGAAACAGCTTCTCAGTGAAAGTGTGTGTGAAGGTGTGTATGTGTGTGTTAGTATCAGGATCAGAGAACGACAGCTTTCCTCTGTTCCAGTCCAGATTCACTCTGATCCTCTGGAGCTTCTTTCGGAATCTGAGATCAGTGGGTGGATCTGGTGGTGACCATGCTGAGTATTTACCTTCATAGAACTCTATTATCCATAATCCAGACTGTATGAATCCCTTCCTCTGGACAGACTCTGCTAACACACCCAGAGACCAGAATGTACTGTCTCCAACCTCGACATCCCAGCTGCGAGTCCCAGAGTTAAAGCCCTCAGAGCCCAGGACAGAGATGTATTCATCAAACCTCTCTGGATTATCAGGAAGCTGCTGTTCCTCTCCTCCTCTCACACTGGTCAGATCTTCAGACAGGATGAATGATGGATAAGCAGTGTTTGGATCCAGAATCAGAGGAGTGTAGGAGACCACCTCCTTCATCTTGTTCCAGATGTTGAAGGTCAGGTTGCCCAGGTGTTTGGCCTCGTCTATCAGAGCTCCTGAGAGCAGCTGTGGATCTTCCAGCAGGGGGCGCTGCTGGACTCTTTCCACTGCAGCCTTGTAGTTGTGCAGGAATGAGAGGTCTTCAGCTCTCAGCTCCTCCTCTGTGGCTCTGAGTGTGTCTGAAAGAGCTGCTATCTCTCTGCTCAGAGCCTCCATCTTCTCCTTCATCATCTGACTCTTCTGCTCCTCTTCCTCCCTCAGAGCAGAGATCCTGGCCTCCTCTTCCTCTTCTAGAAACTGGTGAAGCTTCTTAAACTGCTCCTTAATCTTCCTCTCTGTGCTCCGGGCCTGGACCTTCATGTGTTCTGCTGTTTGATCAGACTTCACTTTAACTTGTTCAAAAACCTTTAACTTCTCCTTTAAGGGCTCCAGAGTTTCCTGAAGTTCCTTCTTGTGTTGTCGTGCAGCTTCATCGATGGGTCTGAATCTGTGGTTGGTGTGTTTGTTTGAATCTCTGCAGACGACACACACTGGCTGCTGATGGTCCAGACAGAAGAGTTTGAGTTTCTCAGAGTGCAGACTGCAGAGAGCCTCTGAAGCTCTCTGATCTCTCTTCTGTAAGAAGGCCTCACACAGGTTCTTTAACACCCGCATAGAAGGTGGTTCAGGCTTTGAAGATCTTCTCTTACAAACTGGACACTCGCATGTTTGTTTCTCTCTCCACCAGCTCTTCAGACAGTCTTTACAGAAGCTGTGGCTACATGACAGAAGAACAGGATCTCTAAAGACGTCATGACAGACCGGACAGCAGAGATCCTCCTCTGATCTGGAAGCCATGTTGTCCCTGAGTGAAGCTGAAAACACAGCAGACAGAAAGTTCAGTCAGTCATGGCTCCCCTCACTCCTACTGCGGTCAAGCCAGCCTCCACTTCGAAAAACACAGTCAAACCAGCCCCCACGTTGTTTTGCGGTACGTGTATATCCAAGGCATTACGGTAAGAGGGCGTAGGAATTGATTTCAAAATAAAAGCACTGTTCTGATGAACGTGATATGCCTTCAAAATAAAAGCACTGTTCTGATGAACGTGATAGACCTTCAAAATAAAAGCACCATTCTGATGAACGTGATGGGACATTCAGATTCATTCAAGTGGTCAGTCAGTCTGTCAATAATAAATAAATAAATTAATGATTAAATAAATTCAGATTAGAATTAAAGGGAAATTGTCTTTCGAAATTAAAGCCCTTTAAAAATCTTATATGTGGGCTATCTTCCCTCTAAGTTCAGATCAGAATTAAAAGGACACGACCAACTATCACAAACTAATTTCACAACAGAATAATAGTAGACCACCTTAGAGTATCACTCCGTCACTATCAGGACATTATGATGTAAAATTCCCAATCTGAATTTAGAGGGAAGATGTACATCATATATGAGATTTTTAAAGGGCTTTAATTTTGAAATTCTACATCAGAATCTACTAATGTTCTCTGAGTGACACTCTGAGGTGGTCTACTGTCATCCTGAAGTGAAATTGGTCCATGATAGTGTATAATTTCCTTATAATTCAAATCTGAATTTAGAGGGAATATTGCCCATTTATGGGATTTTAAAGGGCTTTAATTTTGAAATTCTACATCAGATTGTCATAATATTCCCTGAGGTGGTCTACTATTATTATGAGGTGAAATTAGTCTGTGATAGTGGACAGTTTCCTTTTATCAATTCTATCTATCTCAAGTTAAATTAGGCACTGTGTGAGGTTGTATACTGTAATTTAGAGGTTAGATCAGTCTTTGTAAATGTTTTATTAAGTTTGACTAAGTATTTACACAATTGGAATACGATTTTTCTCTGACCTACATTTTGGAGGTGGTTGTTTTTCTTTTTAAATTATCATTCATTTCATTTAGTATTTCATATGTATTCATTTTGTTTCATTTATTTTTTACTTATTTATTTATTAGTTATTTAATCATTTTATTCATTCATTTATTTGTTATTGACAGACTGGCTGACCTCTTGAATGAATCTGAAATGTCCTATCACGTTCATCACAACGGTGCTTTTATTTTGAAGACCTATCACGTTCATCAGAACGGTGCTTTTATTTTGAAGGCCTATCACGTTCATCAGAACGGTGCTTTTATTTTGAAATCAGTTCTCACACGCTCTTACCATAATGCCTAGGATATACAAGCACCCCCAAAACAACGTACCGGCTGGCTTGACCACAGCTCCCTCCTCTACATGCTTCACTGACATTTACTTTCACTTTGAGTCGTGTTTTTAGTCAAACTCACCTTCAGTGTGTGGAGCATCAGCAGGTTGAAGCAGCAGTGTTGTAGTTTTCCACTTTTCTCTCCTGTAGATGAACTCACTCAGATGAAGTTGTTAGTTTGTTCTGAAGGTGAATCTGATCGTCTGGTTTTCAGTCTGTGTGACTCTCTTTAGTGAGGATGAATAACAAACTGTTTCCTGGTTTGTCTGGTTTATCAGGTGAGTCTGGTGAGGGTGGAGCTTTAGTCAGATCTCCTCTGCTGAATGTTGCTGCACACAGAGGAGTGACTCATCTAAAGTCCTGATTCATTGCAGGACATGTAGACTGATAGTGTGCAGCAGGATGTTGCAACAATTATGTTTATGAGAACAATCACTTCCAAACAGATCATCTCCTGAATCAGAAGGATGGATCTACAGTTCTGGATCCATGGTGAGTTGATTATTTGGTTTAATCGAAGGTAGAGAAAAAAATAATCCTAAAATGTTCCATTGTCCCCCTTTCTTATATTCATGGCACCCCTTAATGAAGTTAACAAGTTAACTTAGGCCCAATTCCAAAACATCTCTTACACCCTCTCCTTAACCACTTCCACTTCGTTCAGGTGGAGGGTCCGCCATATTAAGTGCCACCCCAAACCAATTAGCGGGGAGTGGAAGTGGGTTATAAACCCTCCAATAGCAAGTCTACATGGATGATGACTTAACCAGCTGCTCTTACTGACTAAGTGCAACGCTGTTTTTTGTACATCATGGAACATGCTCCAATGTAAGTTCCATGTGACTACCGTTACAAACATTTACTCTTAAACTGCTCAAACTAAGAGAGACATTTAATTTGTTCTACTTTATCGTCATACAGACGTTATCAACTTAAAGTAAATATTGTATATTTTTTATTTAGCGAATGCAAAGTCCTTGAGCCATGCAGTTGCCTCCTGGTCTGCTGTATGGAGGGTGACTAACCCTCCTTTTAGACTGTGGAGCGGGCAAGCCTTAATGATGTGTTCCGTTGTTTGCACCTCTACACAGGCACACAATGGGCTTGGGCTGCTGCCCCATTTGTGAAGGCTGGCCAAGCAGGGGCCATGTCCGGACCTGAATCTATTAAGAGTTGACCACTGTATCCTTGGCAGGTTGGTGCCAGGGACCTGTTGGGTGGGGTCTGACACCAGATGTTTGTTTGGGACATCCTTGGACTCCCATTCCTTTTCCCAAGCTGATTGGGTGGTGAAGTCGGCTGGTGGGGTATTCTTCCATATCGGTCGTCTAGATGGAAGACGGGCAGTGGGTGGGTTGAAGATGTCTGCATGGATTGGTAGATGGGGAGAGTCTTCGACCTTTTGAAGCATCCTTTGAGTAGATGCTACTCGCCGGATATGTGGGGGGGTTATATTGGATAGGACAGGGAGCCAGAGGAGTGGTGTTGAACGAATAGTCCCGCTTATGATTCGCATGGTTGTGTTGAGCTGGGTGTCCACATGGTGTGTATGGGATGACCTGGACCAAACAGGGGCACAGTATTCGGCTGCAGAGTAAGCAAGGGCCAGTGCCGAGGTGCGCAATGTGGGGGCTGCTGCCCCCCATTTTGAGCCAGCGAGCTTACAGAGCAGGTTGTTTCTAGTCTTCACCTTAGCTGCCGTTCCTTTCAGGTGTTCCTTGAAGGATAGGGTCCTGTCAAGCGTCACTCCCAGGTAAGTTGGGTTGAGGGCGTGCTTCAGCTTAAGTCCGCTGAGTGGGATATTTAGCTCTGAAGCAGCTTTTGCGTTGTTGAGGTGGAATACACTGGAGACTGTTTTAGCGGGGCTTGGTTTTAGGCACCAGGTTTTGCAGTACTGGTCCAGCTTTGCGAGGTCTTCCGTGAGCACCTGTTCCAGAGAGTCAAAGTCTGGGGATGGCAATGGATCAGCGTTCACGTCGCGCCGCCCGTCAGTACCCAGGCCCGCCTGGGGAAGCCAATGATCCTACCAGCAGACTAAATTCCAAGAGACAACGCCTGAGAGCCAAATCGAAGAATCTTAGTCACAGTCCCCGAGCCGAAAGCAGTAACCACAAACAGCCCCAAGTAAATATTGTATATTGTATTTAGGATCAAATATACCCTTGTCTAGTCTAGAAAATGGTAGACATGTTCATTTGATTATAAATTGTTGTATATTGTATATATGTATATATATATATATATATATATATGCACCTAATGATAGACCATATTTTTAATCATTATTTGCACTCTTGTTATACTATATACTGTATGTATCTAGAATGGGAGCAAAACATAACTCAATCTCGCCCCGGGGATCAATAAAGTATTTCTGATTCTGATATTTTTTTTTTATTTCCTTGCTTTAGAGAGGGAAGTTAGTCCCAAAGATTGCCAATGCATTTATATCCTCCACCTTAAAGAAGGTGCTTCATTTAGCTGTGAGTGTGACTACAAACGGAGATCCGGAGGGTGTAGGGTCCAGATTGGAACTGGGCCTTTGGTTTGGGAGCAGGGCCACGCCTCAACCACCCACCTACCTGGTCATCCCATTCTGTCCTGTTTGTTGCTCACTGCGTTAAGAGTTCTCATTGAGAACGAGTCGTGTTAAAGTGAACTAGAAACGAGTATATCAACAGTAAAAACATGTCTAAAAATATCTCTTCTAAATACAATTCATCAAGAAAAGTCTATATGTGGTTTTGTCCATGCGGGCTGCTGCTCCTCCGGCTTTCTTATGTTTGGAAAATGTCACCTGAACTGGTTGTTGCATCAAATAGAGAATTGTACATATATTTTTGGATGATTACATATATTGTATAAATTGTTAACATTTCATGTAATTAAACATTGATTTTAATGTTTTGAATAATTTGGAATAATCTGGACTACAATTTAAAATAAAGTTTGTTGGTGAACAATGATTGGCTGCTCAAACATGCAGTTATTGATAAACTGATTATTTTTTCTTTATTTGGATCTCATCAACTTCTACAAAGTCTTTGCTGGTCTTCATGGCTCCACACACACAAGTCAAAATAATCAAAATGAACAACAATTTACAGTAAAATGACACAGTATCAATAAAAAAAGAAAAGTGTAAACGAACCAAACAGAAAAATCAGAGATACTGAGTGAAATTATTTTACAAAAACAAAACACTCTTTCTTTCTCTCTTACTGTTTTTAAATATAGCACTTGAAGCAGTTTAGCATATTTAATTAAGATGATGTAATGAATAATTATTGCAATTTTTGGGTTGTATCCATATGGTTGAAAGCACTTATTGTAAGTCACTTTGGATAAAAGTGTCAGCTAAATGAATGTAATGTAATTTAATAAAGGTCGACAACAGAAACAAAAAGCAGATTGTCAAACTAAATAATAAAAATAAAATAAAACAATACCTGAAACAAAAATAAACATATCTTTGGAATAATGAGTCAGCAGGAGGACAGGTGCAGCTTAAATTCAGAGAGTTTCCCCCTTAAGAAATAAACATCATTAATATAAATATGATCATGCTCTTTATCTTTAACTGCTCTGTTCCACTGTCACACAGACCTTCAGTGGTAATATATTCACTTTATCCACAGCCCAAATGTATGGAAACAGCTTCTCAGTGAAAGTGTGTGTGAAGGTGTGTATGTGTGTGTTAGTATCAAGATCAGAGAACGACAGCTTTCCTCTGTTCCAGTCCAGATTCACTCTGATCCTCTGGAGCTTCTTCTGGACTCTGAGATCAGTGGATGGATCTAATGTTGTCTCTGCTGAGTATTTACCTTCATAGAACTGTATTCTCCATAATCCAGACTGCATGAGTCCCTTCCTCTGGACAGACTCTGCTGACACACCCAGTAACCAGCATGTACTGTCTCCAACCTCGACATCCCAGCTGTGAGTCCCAGAGTTAAAGCCCTCAGAGCCCAGGACAGACCAGGCTGCATCAAACCTCTCTGGATTATCAGGAAGCTGCTGTTTCTTTCCTCCTCTCACACTGGTCAGATCTTCAGACAGGATGAGTTCTGGATAAGCAGTGTTTGGATCCAGAATCAGAGGAGTGTAGGAGACCATCTCCTTCATCTTGTTCCAGATGTTGAAGGTCAGGTTGCCCAGGTGTTTGGCCTCATCTATCAGAGCTCCTGAGAGCAGCTGTGGATCCTCCAGCAGGGGGCGCTGCTGGACTCTTTCCACTGCAGCCTTGTAGTTGTGCAGGAATGAGACGTCTTCAGCTCTCAGCTCCTCCTCTGTGGCTCTGACGGTGTCTGAAAGAGCTGCTATCTCTCTGCTCAGAGCCTCCATCTTCTCCTTCATCATCTGACTCTTCTGCTCCTCTTCCTCCCTCAGAGCAGAGATCCTGGCCTCCTCTTCCTCTTCTAGAAACTGGTGAAGCTTCTTAAACTGCTCCTTAATCTTCCTCTCTGTGCGTCGGGCCTGGACCTTCATGTGTTTTGCTGTTTGATCAGACTTCACTTTAACTTGTTCAAAAACCTTGAACTTCTCCTTTAAGGGCTCCAGAGTTTCCTGAAGTTCCTTCTTGTGTTGTCGTGCAGCTTCATCGATGGGTCTGAAACTGTGGTTGGTGTGTTTTTCTGAATCTCTGCAGATGTGACACACTGGCTGCTGATGGTCCAGACAGAAGAGTTTGAGTTTCTCAGAGTGCAGACTGCAGAGAGCCTCTGAAGCTCTCTGATCTCTCTCCTGTAAGAAGGCCTCACACAGGTTCTTTAACACCCGGTTACGAGGTGGTTCTGCCTTTGAAGATCTTCTCTTACAAATTGGACACTCACATGTGTGTTTCTCTCTCCACCAGCTCTTCAGACAGTCTTTACAGAAGCTGTGGCTACATGACAGGACAACAGGATCTCTAAAGACGTCATGACAGACCGGACAGCAGAGATCCTCCTCTGATCTGGAAGCCATTTTGTCTCTGAGTGAAGCTGAAAACACAGCAGACAGAAAGTACAGTCAGTCATGGCTCCCCTCCCTCCTCTACTAGCTTCACTGACATTTACTTTCACTTTGAGTCGTGTTTTTAGTCAAACTCACCTTCAGTGTGTGGAGCGTCAGCAGGTTGAAGCAGCAGTGTTGTAGTTTTCCACTTTTCTCTCCTGTAGATGAACTCACTCAGATGAAGTTGTTAATTTGTTCTGAAGGTGAATCTGATCGTCTGGTTTTCAGTCTGTGTGACTCTCTTTAATGAGGAAGAATAACAAACTGTTTCCTGGTTTGTCTCGGGTGAGTCTGGTGAGGGTGGAGCTTTAGTCAGATCTCCTCTGCTGAATGTTGCTGCACACAGAGGAGTGTCTCATCTAAAGTCCTGATTCATTGTAGGATATGTAGACTGATAGTGTGCAGCAGGGATGTCACGGTACCAGAAATCTAGTAGTCAATAACAATACCAGTGAATTTACACGATTCTCGATACCAATTCGATACCACAGTAAAAAAAACAATAAATCCCATGTAATTCAACACGCACTCCTTTTATTAAAACATTTGAATATTGTAAAAAACAGAGGCATGTAGCCTTTAAGTAATAAACAATAAGAATCGTCTATTAACATTGCAAAGCAGAACAGTGGCATGTAGCCTTCAAGTATTTAAAACACACAATATTGTCTGGATGTCTGTCTTTGAGGTGCTTTGCTAAATTGGAAGTATATCCTCCTTTGGAAAGAAAAGTACGATGGCACCGTTACTGTACCGCATACTGTTTTTTTGCGAATCTATTAATACTCCTTGTAACTCCGCCTCGAACGCAAAGTACTTCCATACCCAACTCTTGCTATTTGTTTTCTGAGGCGGACGTTATCAACTTAAAGTAAATAGATTGTATTTAGGATCAAATATACCCTAGTCTAGAAAAGGGTAGACATGTTCATTTGATTATAAAGTGTTGTATATTTATACATGTGTGTGTACTGTATATATATTACAGGATCTGAAAGATTTCAGACCGGAGGAAAACAAGCATTAAGAGCTGATCAAATATGAATCAATATTCTGTTACGTTAATGCCTATTTCTCGCCTCAAATGTTTTCAGAATCATCTTGTAGTGTACTGTTTAGCTGTAAAATGAAAAATTTTGTAACGCAGCCACCATTGTGAAATCTGGTGAAGGAACACCAAGTTCCGGTCACATGACCGGAGCACAGCCAATAGGATCGCTCTCTCCATGAAATGACCTGTGATTGGTCAAAGACTCCGGTCAAGGGACAGATATTTTAAAGCCTGAAAACAGAGCCATGAGGAGGTGCTGCAGTCTAGTTTTCTCTCAGAACACTTGAATTACAATATAATGAAAGGTTATTATGGAATTTTTGCCCAATGATGCCAAAAATATACTGCCTACTGCCACTTGAAAAAATAAACATCATGAATATAATCATGCTCTTTATCTTTAACTGCTCTGTTCCACTGTCACACAGACCTTCAGTGGTGATATATTCAGTTTATCATCAGTGTTAATGAATGGAAACAGCTTCTCAGTGAAAGTGTGTGTGAAGGTGTGTATGTGTGTGTTAGTATCAGGATCAGAGAACGAAAGCTTTCCTCTGTTCCAGTCCAGATTCACTCTGATCCTCTGGAGCTTCTTCTGGACTCTGAGATCAGTGGATGGAGCTGGTAGTGACCGTGCTGAGTATTTACCTCCACAGAACTGTATTATCCATAATCCAGACAGTATGTATCCCTTCCTCCGGACCGACTCTGCTAACACACCCAGTAACCAGTATGTACTGTCTCCAAATACTGGCGGCAGACAGTATGAAGCCCACTAAATTGAAAAGACACTTGGAAACCCACCACCCCGATCATGTGAACAAGCACCTTGAGTTTTTCAAAAAGAAATTGGAAAACTGTCATGCCCAGCAGAGTCACTTTGTAAAATCTGTATCTGTCCCTGTGAAAGCACAACTCGCTTCCTACAAAGTAGCCTATAGAGTCGCCCGATGCAAAAAGGCTCACACAATAGCGAAGGAGTTAATTTTTTTTTTTTTTTACCTTTATTTATTCAGGGGGAGGTTCACTGAGAGCAATTAATACTATATATATAGATAGAATATATATATAGAATATAAATAGAATGTAATGCAATTAATATGTCTGAAAGCAATCTAAAGTCCAATCTTTTTGGAAATTGATTTTATTATTGCTATTTTTTTTTCAGTAAAACAAACTGAACAATAAACTTTGAAGTGGAAAAGTGAAGTGATATGTACTTATTTTAGAAAAAAATATATATATTTTATAGAGTTTATATATTATAATGCAATTAATTAAAAACAAAGAAGGTAGGACCCATTTGGGGTGGGTGGGGTCGGGTGGGTGGGGTCGGGTGCGGTGGGGGGCATACAATGTTCCTATATCATCAAAGGGGGGCTTGACGGAAAAAGTTTGGGAACCACTGCCTTAAAGGGACTGTTTGTAAGAATCAGAAATGCTTGTTAACAGCGACACCTGTGGCTGTTAAGTCAATGAAGGTCAGCGTCGGGCTCGCGCTTGTGCTCGCTCTACATAGACATGAACGAGCATCGCTCAAAACAGTGAGGCAACACACGTCAGCTAAAACCACAATATCACTCTATATTTCACCTGCTTGGCAGTAATGTTAGCTGACCAGACGAAGGTCTCTCCATGAATCAATGCTGATCCTAGTGTTGGCTTTTCCTACTTCAGCCTCCCCATCGCGGCCTGTGGAAACAGGGAGACACCGGCACCCGGTTGGAGACGATAACGTTTCTCGCTGCGGAGCAGAGTACAGCAGAGACTCCGGCCCTGGAGACCAAAGCTACGGTCTCCCCCGCGTCCTCCGACCGCGGCCAACACTGTTTTGCAAGACGGGCTTCACTAGATATAACTTTGTGGTTTTGGTACTTCGTGTAGTTTGTGTTAGAGTCTGAGTCTGAACAGCGTAGCCACACGCAAGCGCGCATATGCGACGAGCGCGCATGGGACGACGACCCCGGTGATTTATATGTGTAAGAAGATACAAACAGTCCCTTTAATAATGTTAACAAGTTAACTTAGGCCCAATTCCAAACCCCTACACCCTCTCCTTAACCACTTCCACTTCGTTCAGGTGGAGGGTCCGCCATATTAAGTGCCACCCCAAACCAATTAGCGGGGAGTGGAAGTGGGTTATAAAACCCTCCAATAGAAAGTCTACATGGATGACGACTTAACCAGCTGCTCTTACTGACTGAGTGCAACGCTGTTTATTGTCCGTCATGGAACATGCTCCAATGTAAGTTCCATGTGACTACCGTTACAAACATTTACTCTTAAACTGCTCAAACTAAGAGAGACATTTAATTCATTCTACTTTATTGTCATACAGACGTTATCAACTTAAAGTAAATATTGTATATTGTATTTAGGATCAAATATACCCTTGTCTAGTCTAGAAAATGGTAGACAGGTTAATTTAATAATAAAGTGTTGTATATTGTATACCTCTCCGGAACCATCACCTTAACGTGGTGGAGAGGTTTGCGTGTCCCTATGACCCTGAGGGCTGTGTTGTCTGGAGCCTCGTGCTCCTGGTAGGGTCTCCCATGGCAAATTGGTCTCAGGTGAGGGGCCGGACTAAGAATGGTTCACAAAACCCAATTGACGACACGAGGCAGAGGAAGAGTTACCCGGCCCGGAGGAAGCCCGGGGCCCACGTCTGGAGCCAGGCCCAGACGGAGGGCCCGTCAGCGAGCGCCTGGTGGCCGGGCTTGCCATGGAGCCCGGCCGGGGATACCCCGAAGAGGCAACGTGGCACCCCCCCCTCCTCTCCATCCTGTGGGCTCACCACCTGCGGGAACTCACAAATCCCCGGCTGAGTGCCGCTATGTTGGAGTTTACCCCGGTGGACGAGAGGGTCGCCTCCCTACGCCTTAGGGTTATGGGGGGGAAAACTCTGACTGTTGTTTGTGTGTATGCACCAAACAGCAGTTCGGAGTATTCGGCCTTCTTGGAGACCCTGAATGGAGTCCTGTATGGGGCTCCAGTAGGGGACTCCATAGTTCTCCTGGGAGACTTCAACGCGCACGTGGGCAACGATGGAGACACCTGGAGTGGCGTGATTGGGAGGAACGGCCTCCCTGATCTAAACCCGAGTGGTCGTTTGTTATTGGACTTCTGTGCTAGTCATGGACTGTCCATAACGAACACCATGTTCGAACATAAGGATGCTCATAAGTGTACATGGTACCAGAGCACCCTAGGCCGAAGGTCGATGATCGATTTTGTAATCGTATCGTCTGATCTGAGGCCGCATGTTTTGGACACTCGGGTGAAGAGAGGGGCGGAGCTGTCAACTGATCACCATCTGGTGGTGAGTTGGGTCAGAGGGTGGGGGAAGACTCTGGACAGACCTGGTAAGCCCAAACGCGTAGTGAGGGTGAACTGGGAACGTCTGGAGGAGGCCCCTGTCCGAGAGATCTTCAACTCACACCTCCGGCGGAGCTTTTCTGGCATCCCTGTGGAGGTTGGGGGCATTGAACCCGAGTGGGCGATGTTCAAAGCTTCCATTGCTGAAGCTGCGGCGGTGAGCTGTGGTTTTAAGGTCTTAGGTGCCTCAAGGGGCGGCAACCCTCGAACACCGTGGTGGACATCGGTGGTCAGGGAAGCCGTCCGACTGAAGAAGGAGGCCTTCCGGGATATGTTATCTCGGAGGTCTCCGGAGGCAGTTGCAGGGTACCGACGGGCCCGAAGAGCAGCAGCCACTGCCGTGACGGAGGCAAAGCAGCGGGTGTGGGAGGAGTTCGGAGCAGCCATGGAGAAGGACTTTCGGTCGGCACCAAAGTGCTTCTGGAAAACCATCCGGCACCTCAGGAGGGTGAAACGGGGAACCATCCAAGCTGTGTACAGTAAGGATGGGACACTGTTGACCTCAACTGAGGAGGTAATCGGGCGGTGGAAGGAGCACTTTGAGGAACTTCTGAATCCGACCAATACGCCCTCTATGGTAGAGGCAGAGCTGGAAGCTGATGGGGGACCATCATCAATTACCCTGGTGGAAGTCACTGAGGTAGTCAAACAACTCCACAGTGGCAAAGCCCCGGGGATTGATGAGATCCGCCCAGAAATGCTGAAGGCTCTGGGTGGGGAGGGGCTGTCTTGGATGACACGTCTCTTCAACACCGCGTGGAAGTCGGTGACAGTGCCTAAAGAGTGGCAGACCGGGGTGGTGGTCCCCCTTTTTGAAAAGGGGGACCAGAGAGTGTGTGCCAATTACAGGGGTATCACACTGCTCAGCCTCCCTGGTAAAGTCTACTCCAAGGTGCTGGAAAGGAGGGTTCGGCCGATAGTCGAACCTCAGATCGAAGAGGAACAATGCGGATTCCGTCCTGGCCGTGGAACAACGGACCAGCTCTTCACTCTCGCAAGGATCCTGGAGGGGGCCTGGGAGCATGCCCATCCAGTCTACATGTGCTTTGTGGACTTGGAGAAGGCATATGACCGGGTCCCCCGGGAGATACTGTGGGGGGTGCTGCGGGAGTATGGGGTGAGGGGGGCACTTCTCAGGGCCATCCAATCCCTGTACGCCCAAAGCGAGAGCTGTGTTCGGATCCTCGGCAGTAAGTCGGACTCGTTTCCGGTGGGGGTTGGCCTCCGCCAGGGCTGCGCTTTGTCACCAATCCTGTTCGTGATATTCATGGACAGGATATCGAGGCGTAGTCGGGGGGAGGAGGGTTTGCAGTTCGGTGTGCTGAGGATCACATCGCTGCTTTTTGCAGATGATGTGGTCCTGTTGGCATCATCGGTCTGCGACCTCCAGCACTCACTGGATCGGTTCGCAGCCGAGTGTGATGCAGTCGGGATGAGAATCAGCACCTCTAAATCTGAGGCCATGGTTCTCAGCAGGAAACCGATGGATTGCCTACTCCGGGTAGTGAAGGAGTCCTTACCCCAAGTGAAGGAGTTTAAGTATCTCGGGGTCTTGTTCGCGAGTGAGGGGACGATGGAACGTGAGATTGGTCGGAGAATCGGAGCAGCAGGGGCGGTATTGCATTCGCTTTACCGCACCGTTGTGACGAAAAGAGAGCTGAGCCGGAAGGCAAAGCTCTCGATCTACCGTTCAATCTTCGTTCCTACTCTCACCTATGGTCATGAGGGTTGGGTCATGACCGAAAGAACGAGGTCGCGGGTGCAAGCGGCCGAAATGGGTTTCCTCAGGAGGGTGGCTGGCGTCTCCCTTAGAGATAGGGTAAGAAGCTCAATCATCCGTGAGGGACTCGGAGTAGAGTCCTTGCTCCTTTGCGTCGAAAGGAGCCAGTTGAGGTGGTTCGGGCATCTAGCACGGATGCCTCCTGGGCGCCTCCCTTGGGAGGTGTTCCAGGCACGACCAGCTGGGAGGAGACCACGGGGAAGACCCAGGACTAGGTGGAGAGATTATATCTCTACTCTGGCCTGGGAACGCCTTGGGATCCCCCAGTCAGAGCTGGTTAATGTGGCCCGGGAAAGGGAAGTTTGGGGTCCCCTGCTGGAGCTGTTGCCCCCGCGACCCGATCCCGGATAAGCGGTTGAAGATGGATGGATGGATGGATGTATATTGTATAGTGTATATACTGTGTTTATATATATGCACCTAATGATATACCCTATTTTTCATCATTATTTGCACTCTTGTTATACTATATACTGTATGTATCTAGAATGGGAGCAAAACATAACTCAATCTCGTCCCGGGGATCAATAAAGTATTTCTGATTCTGATATATTTTTTTATTTCCTTGCTTTAGAGAGGGAAGTTAGTCCCAAAGCTTGCCACTGCATTTGTATCCTCCACCTTAAAGAAGGTGCTTCATTTAGCTGTGAGTGTGACTACAGACGGAGATCTGGAGGGTGTAGGGTCCAGATTGGAACTGGGCCTTTGGTTTGGGAGCAGGGCCACGCCTCAACCACCCACCTACCTGGTCATCCCATTCTGTCCTGTTTGTTGCTCACTGTGTTAAGAGTTCTCATTGAGAACGAGTCGTGTTAAAGTGAACTAGAAACGAGTATATCAACAGTAAAAACATGTCTAAAAATATCTCTTCTAAATAAAATTCATCAAGAAAAGTCTATATGTGGTTTTGTCCATGCGGGCTGCTGCTCCTCCGGCTTTCTCCTTGTTTGGAAAATGTCACCTGAACTGGTTGTTGCATCAAATAGAGAATTGTACATATATTTTTGGATGATTACATATATTGTATAAATTGTTAACATTTCATGTAATTAAACATTGATTTTAATGTTTTGAATAATCTGGAATAATCTGGACTACAATTTAAAATAAAGTTTGTTGGTGAACAATGATTGGCTGCTCAAACATGCAGTTATTGATAAACTGATTCTTTTTTCTTTATTTGGATCTCATCAACTTCTACAAAGTCTTTGCTGGTCTTCATGGCTCCACACACACAAGTCAAAATAATCAAAATTAACAACAATTTACAGTAAAATGACACAGTACCAATAAAAACAGAAAAGTGTAAACGAACCAAACAGAAAGATCAGAGATACTGAGTGAAATTATTTTACAAAAACAAAACCCTCTTTCTTTCTCTCTTATTGTTTCTAAATGTAGCACTTGAAGCAGTTTAGCGTATTTAATTAAGATGATGTACTTGTATAATTATTGCAATTTTTGGGTTGTATCCATATGGTTGAATGCATTTATTGTAAGTCACTTTGGATAAAAGTGTCAGCTAAATGAATGTAATGTAATTTAATAAAGGTCGACAACAGAAACAAAAAGCAGATTGTCAAACTAAATAATAAAAAGAAAATAAAAACATAATAAAACAATACCTGAAACAAAAATAAACATATCTTTGGAATAATGAGTCAGCAGGAGGACAGGTGCAGCTTAAATTCAGAGAGTTTTCCCCTTAAGAAATAAACATCATTAATATAAATATGATCATGCTCTTTATCTTTAACTGCCCTGTTCCACTGTCACACAGACCTTCAGTGGTAATATATTCAGTTTACCAGCAGTGTAAATGTATGGAAACAGCTTCTCAGTGAAAGTGTGTGTGAAGGTGTGTATGTGTGTGTTAGTATCAAGATCAGAGAACGACAGCTTTCCTCTGTTCCAGTCCAGATTCACTCTGATCCTCTGGAGCTTCTTCTGGACTCTGAGATCAGTGGGTTCAGCTGGTGACCATGCTGAGTATTTACCTTCATAGAACTCTATTCTCAATAATCCAGACTGTGTGAATCCCTTCCTCTGGACAGACTCTGCGAACACACCCAGTAACCAGCATGTACTGTCTCCAACCTCGACATCCCAGCTGTGAGTCCCAGAGTTAAAGCCCTCAGAGCACAGGACAGAGAAGTATTCATCAAACCTCTCTGGATTATCAGGAAGCTGCTGTTCCTCTCCTCGTCTCACACTGGTCAGATCTTCAGACAGGATGAGTTTTGGATGAGCAGTGTTTGGATCCAGAATCAGAGGAGTGTAGGAGACCATCTCCTTCATCTTGTTCCAGATGTTGAAGGTCAGGTTGCCCAGGTGTTTGGCCTCGTCTATCAGAGCTCCTGAGAGCAGCTGTGGATCCTCCAGCAGGGGGCGCTGCTGGACTCTTTCCACTGCAGCCTTGTAGTTGTGCAGGAATGAGACGTCTTCAGCTCTCAGCTCCTCCTCTGTGGCTCTGATTGTGTCTGAAAGAGCTGCTATCTCTCTGCTCAGAGCCTCCATCTTCTCCTTTATCATCTGGCTCTTCTGCTCCTCTTCCTCCCTCAGAGCAGAGATCCTGGCCTCCTCTTCCTCTTCTAGAAACTGGTGGAGCTTCTTGAACTGCTCCTTAATCTTCCTCTCTGTGCGTCGAGCCTGGACCTTCATGTGTTCTGCTGTTTGATCAGACTTCACTTTAACTTGTTGAAAAACCTTTAACTTCTCCTTTAAGGGCTCCAGAGTTTCCTGAAGTTTCCTCTTGTGTTGTCGTGCAGCTTCATCGATGGGTCTGAATCTGTGGTTGGTGTGTTTTTCTGAAACACTGCAGACGAGACACACTGGCTGCTGATGGTCCAGACAGAAGAGTTTGAGTTTCTCAGAGTGCAGACTGCAGAGAGCCTCTGAAGCTCTCTGATCTCTCTCCAGTAAGAAGGCCTCACACAGGTTCTTTAAGGCCAGGTTACGAGGTGGTTTATCTTTTGAAGATCTTCTCTTACAAATTGGACACTCGCATGTTACTTTCTCTCTCCACCATCTCTTCAGACAGTCTTTACAGAAGCTGTGGCTACATGACAGAAGAACAGGATCTCTAAAGACGTCATGACAGACCGGACAGCAGAGATCCTCCTCTGATCTGGAAGCCATTTAGTCTCTGAGTGAAGCTGAAAACACAGCAGACAGAAAGTACAGTCAGTCATGGCTCCCCTCCCTCCTACTGCGGTCAAGCCAGCCTCCACTTCGAAAAACACAGTCAAACCAGCCCCCAAGTTGTTTTGCGGTACGTGTATATCCAAGGCATTACGGTAAGAGGGCGTAGGAATTGATTTCAAAATAAAAGCACCGTTCTGATGAACGTGATATGCCTTCAAAATAAAAGCACCGTTCTGATGAACGTGATATGCCTTCAAAATAAAAGCACCGTTCTAATGAACGTGATGGGCCATTCAGATTCATTATAATCTCATATATGAGTTTTCTTCCCTCTAAATTCAGACTGGAATTCTACATCATAATGTCCTGATAGTGACAAAGTGGTACTCTAAGGTGGTCTACTATTATTCTGTTGTGAAATTAGTTTGTGATAGTTGGTCGGGTTCTTTTAATTCTGATCTGAACTTAGAGGGAAGATAGCCCACATATGAGATTTTTAAAGGGCTTTAATTTTGAAATTCTACATCAGAATCTACTAATATTCTCTGAGTGACACTCTGAGGTGGTCTACTGTCATCCCGAGGTGACATTGGTCCGTGATAGTGGACAGTTTCCTTTAATCAATTCTATCTATCTCAAGTGAAATTAGGCACTGTGTGAGGTGGTAAACTGTAATTTAGAAGTTAGATCACTCTTTGTAAATGTATTATTTAATATTAAGTTTGACTAAGTATTTACTCAATTGGAATAAGATTTTTCACTGACCTATATTTTGGAGGTGGTTGTTTTTCTTTTTAAATTATCATTCATTTCATTTAGTATTTCATATGTATTCATTTTGTTTCATTTATTTTTTACTTATTTATGTATTAGTTATTTAATCATTTTATTCATTAATTTATTTGTTATTGACAGACTGACTGACCTCTTGAATGAATCTGAAATGTCCTATCACGTTCATCACAACGGTGCTTTTATTTTTTAGTCAGTTCCTACACGCTCTTACCGTAACGCCTAGGATATACAAGCACCCGCAAAACAATGTAGCGGCTGGCTTGACCACAGCTCCCTCCTCTACTAGCTTCACTGACATTGACCTTCACTTTGAGTCATGTTTTTAGTCAAACTCACCTTCAGTGTGTGGAGCGTCAGCAGGTTGAAGCAGCAGTGTTGTAGTTTTCCACTTTTCTCTCCTGTAGATGAACTCACTCAGATGAAGTTGTTAGTTTGTTCTGAAGGGGAATCTGATCGTCTGGTTTTCAGTCTGTGTGACTCTCTTTAGTGAGGAAGAATAACAAACTGTTTCCTGGTTTCTCAGGTGAGTCTGGTGAGGGTGGAGCTTTAGTCAGATCTCCTCTGCTGAATGTTGCTGCACACAGAGGAGTGACTCATCTAAAGTCCTGATTCATTGCAGGACATGTAGACTGATAGTTTGCAGCAGGTTGTTGCAACAGTTATGTTAATGAGAAGAATCGCTTCCAAACAGATCATCGCCTGAATCAGAAGGATGGATCTACAGTTCTGGATCCATGGTGAGTTGATTATTTGGTTTAATCGAAGGTAGAGAAAAAAAATATTCCTAAAATGTTCCATAGTCCCCCTTTCTTATATTCATGGCACCCCTTAAAGCAGTGGTTCCCAAAGTGGGGGGCGCAGTGGAACTACAGGGGAGGGGCGCAGCTTCATCACCAACACACACACACACACACACATACACCAGTAAAACAATGTAAAATGAAATTATAACGAATATAATTGCAAATAAGTTGTAAAGATAGGGCATTATATCATATGGTTGCACCTAAGAAATAAAAATAAAATAAAAAGAAATCAAGCGGAACCGACGTGACATGCACTGTGTTCCAACCACGCCCCCCAGAGCGGCTCATGTTACAGACCAACTAGCGGCAAAACCAGAGAGAGAGAGAGAGAGACACACACAGCGACACAAAGAGAGCGAGAAAGACACAGAGCGACACAGAAAGAGAAAGAGAAAAATATAAGAGATAGGAAGGAAGCGATGTACCAAGATGGACAGATTTGTGACTGGTATAAAGCGCAAATCAGATGGCAAGTCTGTTACAGCTGTAACAGGCGATGCGACCACCACAACAACGGCACAAAAAAAGGTAAAAGCAAGAAAATATAACGAGGCATATCTGTCCCTGGGCTTTACAAGCACCATGGTCGGCCAAGAAGAGAGACCCCAGTATGTTGTGTGTCTTAAAATACTGGCGGCAGACAGTATGAAGCCCACTAAATTGAAAAGACACTTGGAAACCCACCACCCCGATCATGTGAACAAGCACCTTGAGTTTTTCAAAAAGAAATTGGAAAACTGTCATGCCCAGCAGAGTCACTTTGTAAAAGCTGCATCTGTCCCTGTGAAAGCACAACTCGCTTCCTACAAAGTAGCCTATAGAGTCGCCCAATGCAAAAAGGATCACACAATAGCGGAGGAGTTTATTGTTTTTAATTTTTTTTTTACCTTTATTTATTCAGGGGGAGGTTCACTGAGAGCAATTAATACTATATATATATAGATAGATAGAATATATATATAGAATATAAATAGGATGTAATGCAATTAATATGTCTGAAAGCAATCTAAAGTCCAATCTTTTTGGAAATTGATTTTATTATTGCTATTTTTTTTTCAGTAAAACAAACTGAACAATAAACTGTGAAGTGGAAAAGCGAAGTGATATGTACTTATTTTAGAAAAAAATATATATATTTTATAGAGTTTATATATTATAATGCAATTAATTAAAAACAAAGAAGGTAGGACCCATTTGGGGTGGGTGGGGTCGGGTGCGGTGGGGGGGTTTACAATGTTCCTATATCATCAAAGGGGGGCTTGACGGAAAAAGTTTGGGAACCACTGCCTTAAAGGGACTGTTTGTAAGAATCAGAAATGCTTGTTAACAGCGACACCTGTGGCCGTTAAGTCAATGAAGGTCAGCGTCAGGCTCACGCTTGAACGAGATCGCTCAAAACAGTGAGGCGAAACACGTCAGCTAAAAGCACAATATCACTCTATATTTCACCTGCTTGGCAGTAATGTTAGCTGACCAGACGAAGGTCTCTCCATGAATCAATGCTGATCCTAGTGTTGGCTTTTCCTGCTTCAGCCTCCCGACCGCGGCCTGTGGAAACAGGGAGACACCGGCACCCGGTTGGAGACGATAACGTTTCTCGCTGCGGAGCAGAGTACAGCAGAGACTCCGGCCCTGGAGATCAAAGCTAGGGTCTCCCCCGCGTCCTCCGACCGCGTCCAACACTGTTTTGCAAGACGGGCTTCACTAGATATAACTTTGCGGTTTTGGTGCTTCCGTGTAGTTTGAGTTAGAGTCTGAGTCTGAACAGCGTAGCCACACGCGAGCGCGCATATGCTACGAGCGCGCATGGGACGACGACCCCGGTGATTTATATGTGTAAGAAGATACAAACAGTCCCTTTAATAAAGTTAACAAGTTAACTTAGGCCCAATTCCAAACCCCTACACCCTCTCCTTAACCACTTCCACTTCGTTCAGGTGGAGGGTCCGCCATATTAAGTGCCACCCCAAACCAATTAGTGGGGAGTGGAAGTGGGTTATAAAACCCTCCAATAGCAAGTCTACATGGATGACGACTTAACCAACTGCTCTTACTGACTAAGTGCAACGCTGTTTTTTGTCCGTCATGGAACATGCTCCAATGTAAGTTCCATGTGACTACCGTTACAAACATTTACTCTTCAACTGCTCAAACTAAGAGAGACATTTAATTTGTTCTACTTTATCGTCATACAGACGTTATCAACTTAAAGTAAATATTTTTTATTTTTTATTTAGCGAATGCAAAGTCCTTGAGCCATGCAGTTGCCTCCTGGTCTGCTGTATGGAGGGTGACTAACCCTCCTTTTAGACTGTGGAGCGGGCAAGCTTCAGTGATGTGTTCCGTTGTTTGCACCTCTCCACAGGCACACAATGGGCTTGGGCTGCTGCCCCATTTGTGAAGGCTGGCCAAGCAGGGGCCATGTCCGGACCTGAATCTATTAAGAGTTGACCACTGTATCCTTGGCAGGTTGGTGCCAGGGACCTGTTGGGTGGGGGCTGACACCAGATGTTTGTTTGGGACATCCTTGGACTCCCATTCCTTTTCCCAAGCTGATTGGGTGGTGAAGTCGGCTGGTGGGGTATTCTTCCATATCGGTCGTCTAGATGGAAGACGGGCAGTGGGTGGGTTGAAGATGTCTGCATGGATTGGTAGATGGGGAGAGTCTTCGACCTTTTGAAGCATCCTTTGAGTAGATGCTACTCGCCGGATATGTGGGGGGGTTATATTGGATAGGACAGGGAGCCAGGGGAGTGGTGTTGAACGAATAGTCCCGCTTATGATTCGCATGGTTGTGTTGAGCTGGGTGTCCACATGGTGTGTATGGGGTGACCTGGACCAAACAGGGGCACAGTATTCGGCTGCAGAGTAAGCAAGGGCCAGTGCCGAGGTGCGCAATGTGGGGGCTGCTGCCCCCCGTTTTGAGCCAGCGAGCTTACAGAGCAGGTTGTTTCTAGTCTTCACCTTAGCTGCCGTTCCTTTCAGGTGTTCCTTGAAGGATAGGGTCCTGTCAAGCGTCACTCCCAGGTAAGTTGGGTTGAGGGCATGCTTCAGCTTAAGTCCGCTGAGTTGGATATTTAGCTCTGAAGCAGCTTTTGCGTTGTTGAGGTGGAATACACTGGAGACTGTTTTAGCGGGGCTTGGTTTTAGGCGCCAGGTTTTGCAGTACTGGTCCAGCTTTGCGAGGTCTTCCGTGAGCACCTGTTCCAGAGAGTCAAAGTCTGGGGATGGCAATGGATCAGCGTTCACGTCGCGCCCCCCGTCAGTACCCAGGCCCGCCTGGGGAAGCCAATGATCCTACCAGCAGACTAAATTCCAAGAGACAACGCCTGAGAGCCAAATCGAAGAATCTTAGTCACAGTCCCCGAGCCGAAAGCAGTAACCACAAACAGCCCCAAGTAAATATTGTATATTGTATTTAGGATCAAATATACCCTTGTCTAGTCTAGAAAATGGTAGACATGTTCATTTGATTATAAATTGTTGTATATTGTATATATGTATATATATATATATATATATATATATATATATGCACCTAATGATAGACCCTATTTTTCATCATTATTTGCACTCTTGTTATACTATATACTGTAGGTATCTAGAATGGGAGCAAAACATAACTCAATCTCGCCCCGGGGATCAATAAAGTATTTCTGATTCTGATATATATTTTTTATTTCCTTGCTTTAGAGAGGGAAGTTAGTCCCAAAGATTGCCAATGCATTTATATCCTCCACCTTAAAGAAGGTGTTTCATTTAGCTGTGAGTGTGACTACAGACGGAGATCCGGAGGGTGTAGGGTCCAGATTGGAACAGGGCCTTTGGTTTGGGAGCAGGGCCACGCCTCAACCACCCACCTACCTGGTCATCCCATTCTGTCCTGTTTGTTGCTCACTGCGTTAAGAGTTCTCATTGAGAACGAGTCGTGTTAAAGTGAACTAGAAACGAGTATATCAACAGTAAAAACATGTCTAAAAATATCTCTTCTAAATAAAATTCATAAAGAAAAGTCTATATGTGGTTTTGTCCATGCGGGCTGCTGCTCCTCCGGCTTTCTCCATGTTTGGAAAATGTCACCTGAACTGATTGTTGCATCAAATAGAGAATTGTACATATATTTTTGGATGATTACATATATTGTATAAATTGTTAACATTTCATGTAATTAAACATTGATTTTAATGTTTTGAATAATTTGAAATAATCTGGACTACAATTTAAAATAAAGTTTGTTGGTGAACAATGATTGGCTGCTCAAACATGCAGTTATTGATAAACTGATTCTTTTTTCTTTATTTGGATCTCATCAACTTCTACAAAGTCTTTGCTGGTCTTCATGGCTCCACACACACAAGTCAAAATAATCTAAATGAACAACAATTTACAGTAAAATGACACAGTATCGATAAAAAAAGAAAAGTGTAAACGAACCAAACAGAAAGATCAGAGATACTGAGTGAAATTATTTTACAAAAACAAAACCCTCTTTCTTTCTCTCTTATTGTTTCTAAATGTAGCACCTGAAGCAGTTTAGCGTATTTAATTAAGATGATGTAATTGCATAATTAATGTAATTTTTGGGTTGTATCCATATGGTTGAATGCACTTATTGTAAGTCACTTTGGATAAAAGTGTCAGCGAAATGAATGTAATGTAATTTAATAAAGGTCGACAACAGAAACAAAAAGCAGATTGTCAAACTAAATAATAAAAATAAAATAAAAACATAATAAAACAATACCTGAAACAAAAATAAACATATCTTTGTAATAATGAGTCAGCAGGAGGACAGGTGCAGCTTAAATTCAGAGAGTTTTCCCTTTAAGAAATAAACATCATTAATATAAATATGATCATGCTCTTTATCTTTAACTGCTCTGTTCCACTGTCACACAGACCTTCAGTGGTAATATATTCACTTTATCAAAAGTGACAATGTATGGAAACAGCTTCTCAGTGAAAGTGTGTTTGAAGGTGTGTATGTGTGTGTTAGTATCAGGATCAGAGAACGACAGCTTTCCTCTGTTCCAGTCCAGATTCACTCTGATCCTCTGGAGCTTCTTCTGGACTCTGAGATCAGTGGGTGGATCTGATGGTGTCTCTGCTGAGTATTTACCTTTATATAACTGTATTCTCCATAATCCAGACCATATGAGTCCCTTCCTCTGGATAGACTCTGCTAACACACCCAGTTCCCATAATGTATTGTCTCCAACGTCGACATCCCAGCTGTGAGTCCCAGAGTTAAAGCCCTCAGAGCCCAGGACAGACCAGGCTGCATCAAACCTCTCTGGATTATCAGGAAGCTGCTGTTTCTTTCCTCCTCTCACACTGGTCAGATCTTCAGACAGGATGAGTTCTGGATAAGCAGTGTTTGGATCCAGAATCAGAGGAGTGTAGGAGACCATCTCCTTCATCTTGTTCCAGATGTTGAAGGTCAGGTTGCCCAGGTGTTTGGCCTCATCTATCAGAGCTCCTGAGAGCAGCTGTGGATCCTCCAGCAGGGGGCGCTGCTGGACTCTTTCCACTGCAGCCTTGTAGTTGTGCAGGAATGAGACGTCTTCAGCTCTCAGCTCCTCCTCTGTGGCTCTGAATGTGTCTGAAAGAGCTGCTATCTCTCTGCTCAGAGCCTCCATCTTCTCCTTCATCATCTGACTCTTCTCCTCCTCTTCCTCCCTCAGAGCAGAGATCCTGTCCTCCTCTTCCTCTTCTAGAAACTGGTGAAGCTTCTTAAACTGCTCCTTAATCTTCCTCTCTGTGCGTCGGGCCTGGACCTTCATGTGTTCTGCTGTTTGATCAGACTTCACTTTAACTTGTTCAAAAACCTTTAACTTCTCCTTTAAGGGCTCCAGAGTTTCCTGAAGTTTCTTCTTGTGTTGTCGTGCAGCTTCATCGATGGGTCTGAATCTGTGGTTGGTGTGTTTTTCTGAATCTCTGCAGACGACACACACTGGCTGCTGATGGTCCAGACAGAAGAGTTTGAGTTTCTCAGAGTGCAGACTGCAGAGAGCCTCTGAAGCTCTCTGATCTCTCTCCTGTAAGAAGGACTCACACAGGTTCTTTAACACCCGGTTACAAGGTGGTTCTGCCTTTGAAGATCTTCTCTTACAAATTGGACACTCACATGTGTGTTTCTCTCTCCACCAGCTCTTCAGACAGTCTTTACAGAAGCTGTGGCTACATGACAGGACAACAGGATCTCTAAAGATGTCATGACAGACCGGACAGCAGAAATCCTCCTCTAATCTTGAAGCCATTTCGTCTCTGAGTGAAGCTGAAAACACAGCAGACAGAAAGTACAGTCAGTCATGGCTCCCCTCCCTCCTCTACTAGCTTCACTGACATTTACTTTCACTTTGAGTCGTGTTTTTAGTCAAACTCACCTTCAGTGTGTGGAGCGTCAGCAGGTTGAAGCAGCAGTGTTGTAGTTTTCCACTTTTCTCTCCTGTAGATGAACTCACTCAGATGAAGTTGTTAGTTTGTTCTGAAGGTGAATCTGATCGTCTGGTTTTCAGTCTGTGTGACTCTCTTTAGTGAGGAAGAATAACAAACTGTTTCCTGGTTTATCAGGTGAGTCTGGTGAGGGTGGAGCTTTAGTCAGATCTCCTCTGCTGAATGTTTCTGCACACAGAGGAGTGACTCATTCCAAAGTCCTGATTCATTGCAGGACATGTAGACTGATAGTGTGCAGCAGGCTGTTGCAACAGTTATGTTTATGAGATGAATCGCTTCCAAAAAGATCATCGCCTGAATCAGAAGGATGGATCTACAGTTCTGGATCCATGGTGAGTTGATTATTTGGTTTAATCGAAGGTAGAGAAAAAAATATTCCTAAAATGTTCCATAGTCCCCCTTTCTTATATTCATGGCACCCCTTAAAGCAGTGGTTCCCAAAGTGGGGGGCGCAGTGGAACTACAGGGGAGGGGCGCAGCTTCATCACCAACACACACACACATACACCAGTAAAACAACATAAAATGAAATTATAACGAATACAATTGCAAACAAGTTGTAAAGATAGGGCATTATATCATGTGGTTGCAGCTAAGAAATAAAAATAAAATAAAAAGAAATCAAGCGGAACCGACGTGACATGCACTGTGTTCCAACCACGCCCCCCAGAGCGGCTCATGTTACAGACCGACTAGCGGCAAAACCAGAGAGAGAGAGAGAGAGAGACACACACAGCGACACAAAGAGAGCGAGAAAGACACAGAGCGACACAGAAAGAGAAAGAGAAAAAGATAAGAGATAGGAAGGAAGCGATGTACCAAGATGGACAGATTTGTGACTGGTATAAAGCGCAAATCAGATGGCAAGTCTGTTAAAGCTGTAACAGGCGATGCAGCCACCACAACAACGGCACAAAAAAAGGTAAAAGCAAGAAAATATAACGAGGCATATCTGTCCCTGGGCTTTACAAGCACCATGGTCGGCCAAGAAGAGAGACCCCAGTGTGTTGTGTATCTTAAAATACTGGCGGCCGACAGTATGAAGCCCACTAAATTGAAAAGACACTTGGAAACCCACCACCCCGATCATGTGAACAAGCACCTTGAGTTTTTCAAAAAGAATTTGGAAAACTGTCATGCCCTGCAGAGTCACTTTGTAAAAGCTGCATCTGTCCCTGTGAAAGCACGACTCGCTTCCTACAAAGTAGCCTATAGAGTCGCCCGATGCAAAAAGGCTCACACAATAGCGGAGGAGTTTATTGTTTTTAATTTTTTTTTTACCTTTATTTATTCAGGGGGAGGTTCACTGAGAGCAATTAATACTATATATATATAGATAGAATTATATATATAGAATATAAATAGGATGTAATGCAATTAATATGTCTGAAAGCAATCTAAAGTCCAATCTTTTTGGAAATTGATTTTATTATTGCTATTTTTTTTCAGTAAAACAAATTGAACAATAAACTTTGAAGTGGAAAAGTGAAGTGATATGTACTTATTTTAGAAAAAAATATAAATATTTTATAGAGTTCATATATTATAATGCAATTAATTCAAAACAAAGAAGGTAGGACCCATTTGGGGTGGGTGGGGTCGGGTGCGGTGGGGGGGTTTACAATGTTCCTATATCATCAAAGGGGGGCTTGACAGAAAAAAGTTTGGGAACCACTGCCTTAAAGGGACTGTTTGTAAGAATCAGAAATGCTTATTAACAGCGACACCTGTGACCGTTAAGTCAATGAAGGTCAGCGTCGGGCTCACGCTTGTGCTCGCTCTACATAGACATGAACGAGCATCGCTCAAAACAGTGAGGCGACACACGTCAGCTAAAACCACAATATCACTCTATATTTCACCTGCTTGGCAGTAATGTTAGCTGACCAGACGAAGGTCTCTCCATGAATCACTGCTGATCCTAGTGTTGGCTTTTCCTGCTTCAGCCTCCTGACCGCGGCCTGTGGAAACAGGGAGACACCGGCACCCGGTTGGAGACGATAACGTTTCTCGCTGCGGAGCAGAGTACAGCCGAAACTCCGGCCCTGGAGACCAAAGCTTCGGTCTCCCCCGCGTCCTCCGACCGCGATCAACACTGTTTTGCAAGACGGGCTTCACTAGATATAACTTTGCGGTTTTGGTGCTTCCGTGTAGTTTGTGTTAGAGTCTGAGTCTGAACAGCGTAGCCACACGCGAGCGCGCATATGCGACGAGCGCGCATGGGACGACGACCCCAGTGATTTATATGTGTAAGAATATACAAACAGTCCCTTTAATAAAGTTAACAAGTTAACTTAGGCCCAATTCCAAACCCCTACACCCTCTCCTTAACCACTTCCACTTCGTTCACGTAGAGGGTCCGCCGTATTAAGTGCCACCCCAAACCAATTAGCGGGGAGTGGAAGTGGGTTATAAACCCTCCAATAGCAAGTCTACATGGATGCCGACTTAACCAGCTGCTCTTACTGACTAAGTGCAACGCTGTTTATTGTCCGTCATGGAACATGCTCCAATGTAAGTTCCATGTGACTACCGTTACAAACATTTACTCTTAAACTGCTCCAACTAAGAGAGACATTTAATTTATTCTACTTTATTGTCATACAGATTTTATAAACTTAAAGTAAATTTGTATATTGTATTTAGGATCAAATATACCCTTGTCTAGTCTAGCAAATGGTAGACATGTTCATTTAATTATAAAGTGTTGTATATTGTATAGTGTATATACTGTATATATATATATATATATATATATATATATATATGCACCTAATGATAGACCCTATTTTTCATCATTATTTGCACTCTTGTTATACTATATACTGTATGTATCTAGAATGGGATTAAAACATAACTCAATCTCGCCCCGGGGATCAATAAAGTATTTCTGATTCTGATATTTTTATTTTATTTCCTTGCTTTAGAGAGGGAAGTTAGTCCCAAAGCTTGCCACTGCATTTATATCCTCCACCTTGAAGAAGGTGCTTCATTTAGCTGTGAGTGTGACTACAGACGGAGATCTGGAGGGTGTAGGGTCCAGATTGGAACTGGGCCTTTGGTTTGGGAGCAGGGCCACGCCTCAACCACCCACCTACCTGGTCATCCCATTCTGTCCTGTTTGTTGCTCACTGCGTTAAGAGTTCTCATTGAGAACGAGTCGTGTTAAAGTGAACTAGAAACGAGTATATCAACAGTAAAAACATGTCTAAAAATATCTCTTCTAAATGAAATTCATCAAGAAAAGTCTATATGTGGTTTTGTCCATGCGGGCTGCTGCTCCTCCGGCTTTCTCCTTGTTTGGAAAATGTCACCTGAACTGGTTGTTGCATCAAATAGAGAATTGTACATATATGTTTGGATGATTACATATATTGTATAAGTTGTTAACATTTCATGTAATTAAACATTGATATTAATGTTTTGAATAATTTGGAATAATCTGGACTACAATTTAAAATAAAGTTTGTTGGTGAACAATGATTGGCTGCTCAAACATGCAGTTATTGATAAACTGATTCTTTTTTCTTTATTTGGATCTCATCAACTTCTACAAAGTCTTTGCTGGTCTTCATGGCTCCACACACACAAGTCAAAATAATCAAAATGAACAACAATTTACAGTAAAATGACAAAGTATCAATAAAAAAAGAAAAGTGTAAACGAACCAAACAGAAAGATCAGAGATACTGAGTGAAATTATTTTACAAAAACAAAACCCTCTTTCTTTCTCTCTTATTGTTTCTAAATGTAGCACTTGAAGCAGTTTAGCATATTTAATTAAGATGATGTACTTGTATAATTATTGAAATTTTTGGGTTGTATCCATATGGTTGAATGCACTTATTGTAAGTCACTTTGGATAAAAGTGTCAGCGAAATGAATGTAATGTAATTTAATAAAGGTCGACAACAGAAACAAAAAGCAGATTGTTAATAGAAATAAAATAAAAACATAATAAAACAATACCTGAAACAAAAATAAACATATCTTTGTAATAATGAGTCAGCAGGAGGACAGGTGCAGCTTAAATTCAGAGAGTTTCCCCCTTAAGAAATAAACATCATTAATATAAATATGATCATGCTCTTTATCTTTAACTGCTCTGTTCCACTGTCACACAGACCTTCAGTGGTAATATATTCAGTTTATCATCAGTGTCAATGAATGGAAACAGCTTCTCAGTGAAAGTGTGTGTGAAGGTGTGTATGTGTGTGTTAGTATCAGGATCAGAGAACGACAGCTTTCCTCTGTTCCAGTCCAGATTCACTCTGATCCTCTGGAGCTTCTTCTGGACTCTGAGATCAGAGTGTGGAGCTGGTAGTGACCGTGCTGAGTATTCACCTTTATAGAACTGTATTCTCCATAATCCAGACTTTGTGAATCCCTTCCTCTGGACAGACTCTGCTAACACACCCAGTAACCAGCCTCTACTGTCTCCAACCTCGACATCCCAGCTGTGAGTCCCAGAGTTAAAGCCCTCAGAGCCCAGGACAGAGCATGCTATTCATCAAACCTCTCTGGATTATCAGGAAGCTGCTGTTTCTCTCCTGGTCTCACACTGGTCAGATCTTCAGACAGGATGAGTTTTGGATGAGCAGTGTTTGGATCCAGAATCAAAGGAGTGTAGGAGACCATCTTCTTCATCTTGTTCCAGATGTTGAAGGTCAGGTTGCCCAGGTGTTTGGCCTCGTCTATCAGAGCTCCTGAGGGCAGTTGTGGATCCTCCAGCAGGGGGCGCTGCTGGACTCTTTCCACTGCAGCCTTGTAGTTGTGCAGGAATGAGACGTCTTCAGCTCTCAGCTCCTCCTCTGTGGCTCTGATTGTGTCTGAAAGAGCTGCTATCTCTCTGCTCAGAGCCTCCATCTTCTCCTTCATCATCTGACTCTTCTGCTCCTCTTCCTCCCTCAGAGCAGAGATCCTGGCCTCCTCTTCCTCTTCTAGAAACTGATGAAGCTTCTTAAACTGCTCCTTAATCTTCCTCTCTGTGCGTCGGGCCTGGACCTTCATGTATTCTGCTGTTTGATCAGACTTCACTTTAACTTGTTCAAAAACCTTTAACTTCTCCTTTAAGGGCTCCAGAGTTTCCTGAAGTTTCTTCTTGTGTTGTCGTGCAGCTTCATCGATGGGTCTGAATCTGTGGTTGGTGTGTTTTTCTGAATCTCTACAGATGTGACACACTGGCTGCTGATGGTCCAGACAGAAGAGTTTGAGTTTCTCAGAGTGCAGACTGCAGAGAGCCTCTGAAGCTCTCTGATCTCTCTCCAGTAAGAAGGCCTCACACAGGTTCTTTAAGGCCAGGTTACGAGGTGGTTCCTCTTTTGAAGATCTTCTCTTACAAACTGGACACTCGCATGTTGGTTTCTCTCTCCACCAGCCCTCCAGACAGTCTTTACAGAAACTGTGGCTACATGACAGAAGAACAGGATCTCTAAAGACGTCATGACAGACCGGACAGCTGAGATCCTCCTCTGATCTGGAAGCCATTTCGTCTCTGAGTGAAGCTGAAAACACAGCAGACAGAAAGTACAGTCAGTCATGGCTCCCCTCCCTCCTCTACTTAGCTTCACTGACATTGACCTTCACTTTGAGTCGTGTTTTTAGTAAACTCACCTTCAGTGTGTGGAGCGTCAGCAGGTTGAAGCAGCAGTGTTGTAGTTTTCCACTTTTCTCTCCTGTAGATGAACTCACTCAGATGAAGTTGTTAGTTTGTTCTGAAGGTGAATCTGATCGTCTGGTTTTCAGTCTGTGTGACTCTCTTTAATGAGGAAGAATAACAAACTGTTTCCTGGTTTGTCTCGGGTGAGTCTGGTGAGGGTGGAGCTTTAGTCAGATCTCTTCTGCTGAATGTTGCTGCACACAGAGGAGTGACTCATCTAAAGTCCTGATTCATTGCAGGATATGTAGACTGATAGTGTGCAGCAGGGATGTCACGGTACCAGAAATCTAGTAGTCAATAACAATACCAGTGAATTTACACGATTCTCGATACCAATTCGATACCACAGTAAAAAAAAACAATAAATCCCATGTAATTCAACACGCACTCCTTTTATTAAAACATTTGAACATTGTAAAAAACAGAGGCATGTAGCCTTTAAGTAATAAACAATAAGAATCGTCTATTAACATTGCAAAACAGAACAGTGGCATGTAGCCTTCAAGTATTTAAAACAAACAATATTGTCTGGATGTCTGTCTTTGAGGTGCTTTGCTAAATTGGAAGTATATCCTCCTTTGGAAAGAAAAGTACGACGGCACCGTTACTGTACCGCATACTGGTTTTTGCGAATCTATTAATACTCCTTGTAAATCCGCCTCTAAAGCAAAGTACTTCCATACCCAACTCTTGCTATTTGTTTTCTGAGGCGGACGTTATCAACTTAAAGTAAATAGATTGTATTTAGGATCAAATATATCCTTGTCTAGAAAATGGTAGACATGTTCATTTGATTATAAAGTGTTGTATATTTATACATGTGTGTGTACTGTATATAACGGGATCTGCAAGATTTCAGACCGGAGGAAAACAAGCAGTAAGAGCTGATCAAATATGAATCAATATTCTGTTACGTTAATGCCTATTTCTCGCCTCAAATGTTTTCAGAATCATCTTGTAGTGTACTGTTTAGCTGTAAAATGAGAAAGTTTGTGACGCAGCCACCATTGTGGAATCTGGTGAAGGAACGCCAAGTTACGGTCACATGACCGGAGCACAGCCAGTAAGAACACTCTCTCCATGAAATGACCTGTGGGTTGGTCAAAATCTCCCGTCAAAGGACAGATATTTTAAAGCCTGAAAAAAGAGTAATGAGGAGGTGCTGCAGTCTAGTTTTCTCTCAGAACACTTGAATTACAATATGCTGAAAGGTTATTATGGAATTTTTGCCCAATGATGCCAAAAATATACTGCCTACTGCCCCTTTAAAAAATAAACATCATGACTATGATCATGCTCTTTATCTTTAACTGCTCTGTTCCACTGTCACACAGACCTTCAGTGGTAATGTATTCAGTTTATCATCAGTGTTAATGAATGGAAACAGCTTCTCAGTGAAAGTGTGTGTGAAGGTGTGTATGTGTGTGTTAGTATCAGGATCAGAGAACGACAGCTTTCCTCTGTTCCAGTCCAGATTCACTCTGATCCTCTGGAGCTTCTTCTGGACTACAAGATCAGTGGATGGATCTGGTAGTGACCGTACTGAGTATTTACCTCCACAGAACTGTATTCTCCACATTCGACACCGTATCCTTTCCTTCCTCCGGACAGACTCTGCTAACACACCCAGTAACCAGTATGTACTGTCTCCAACCTCGACATCCCAGCTGTGAGTCCCAGAGTTAAAGCCCTCAGAGCCCAGGACAAAGATGTGTGTAGTGTAAGGGATTTACAAATGGAACAGGTTTGGTTATTAGCTAATTTAATAAATAATATTCATAGAATTATTATTATTAATAAGAATTATTAATCAACATTAATAATGAACGGGGCACCACCCTGGAATCAGGGACCAATAACCAAAACGTTAATCCAGTCTCATAAGGGGATATATTCCCTCCAAAGGCCAGTATTTTAACACTACTTTACACTTAGGAGGTGAATAGCGAAGGGTGAATCCGAGCACTAACTCTCATAACCAGCTGTTATTACAATATGAATGCACAATAAACACAGACAACTGCTATTTAAAATAAGACCATTTATTTACATACAGTGATCTTAATCAACAATAAACACTCTAACAACATTAATCTAAATCAATATTTATCACAGCAGTAATTACTAATTAATAACACTTTTAATAAACAAATGGATGTCCTACAATGCAGCTCTAAGCCCTAAACTAGAATTAAACAAAACACAAAAGCAAAAGAAAATGTGTGTGCGGGAGAGAGAGAGATGTGTGTGTAAGAGAGAGAGATGTGTGTGTGAATGCAAATGTGTACGTGTTGAGGTGTGAAGGAAGAGTGTCTATGTGTGTGTGTGGTGTGGGAGGAGCAAAGGACGCCCTCAGTGGACGTCACCACGTAAGTGGCTACGTCACGTGAGGGAGGAGTTGCTCGAACGTTACAGATCACGCACGAACGGGGGTGTGACCCCCACGTGTCCTGTAAGGTAATGGCGTGAGCCTATGTGAGGAGGCGTGTCTATGTGTGTGTGTGTGTGTGGTGTGGGAGGAGCAAAGGACGCCCTCAGTGGACGTCACCACGTAAGTGGTTACGTCACGAGGGAGGAGGTGCTCTGGTGGCGGAAGCGCCACGGAAATTACCGACTACGCACGAACGGGACGGGGATCCCGCGTGTCGGCAAAGTGTTTGTTTGTGTGTGGTAGAAGTGGAGGAAAGAAAGGCGGGGAGCGCCTGAAAACAGTATCACAGTCAAAACAGTAAACACCGCAGCAGCAGGAATCCTAACTGCCGCGCGAGAGATGTACTAGCTGGGTTATTATTACTCAGATGCTCGGCGGGCAAACTCACGTTAGTCAGCCGTGCACTGGTCTTTTAATAATAAACTACAGCTACAGATCTTCACGTTTGGCAGGAGCTAACACAAGGAGCACACAGTAATCAGACAGTCAGCAACAGTAAACAAAGCAACATAAACAAGCAAAGCAAAGCAAAGCAAGTTAAATAAACAAAACCAACAGACGGACTCGGCGGTCCGTACGTTCAGTATAAATCAACAATAGTTATTAACTTATTGGAATATACAATCTCACTAGTCTCTGCCCAGACACAAGCCTCTTACTTGAATCGCTTCTTCGGAGCGATAGTGGAGTAGATCGTCGTTAGTTGGTCCGGCGGCGTCGCGCTGGCTCGGACAATAACGGGCCGTTATGATGCTCGTCAGCGGGGGAAGAACGGCAGGGCTGGCTCTCCGTGTGGCAGCGGATGGAAGCAGCTGATGTGAAGACGGCGGGGCGATCGTCTCTTCCTTGGTGAAGGACGCGGATCCGGGTCTTCCTTCTATAGGTATGGTGGTCTGGACGTCTGATGAACGGCGGGCTGGACCTCCGTGTGGCAGCGGAGGGGAAAGCAGCCAGAAATGAAGGAAAAGGCGGTGCGCTCGTTTCCTTTGATGAAGAACGGTTGTCCTCGGCTTCCTTGGTGAAGCCGGGCTGTAGTCTTCCTTCTGCAGGGATGTGGATCAAAGTCTGATGGACACAACATTATCTTAACTCGTCCAGCGAGGTCAGAAAATGTGGCTCGGTCTTTAGGTGAACGCCGCAGCGTTGGGTACCTCCTGTAGCAACGTGAGTCGCAGTGGAAAAGGCTGAGATTCAGGTGAGCGTGCCTATATCTCCTGTGAGAATAGTGGGCGTTTCACCGGAAAGACCCCACATTTCCTGTTAGCCTCATCCAATGGGGGTCCTTGTTTGGGTTCAAAATGAAATTTCACATGTAGATGCGAAATTTTAAGAGCTGGGCCGTTAGGTCTCCTGCTGTGATCAGGTCTCTGGTTTCCCATGTAGGCCAAGGCTCTTTGTCTCGTGAGGTCCCTACAGTAGCAAACCTCTCTGGATTATCAGGAAGCTGCTGTTCCTCTCCTCGTCTCACACTGGTCAGATCTTCAGACAGGATGAGTTTTGGATGAGCAGTGTTTGGATCCAGAATCAGAGGAG
The DNA here is from genome assembly GCF_015220745.1 of Sebastes umbrosus. Lineage (NCBI taxonomy): Eukaryota > Metazoa > Chordata > Actinopteri > Perciformes > Sebastidae > Sebastes > Sebastes umbrosus. Next base: position 22,920,816 of record NC_051269.1, on the reverse strand, counting down.
TGTAGGAGACCATCTCCTTCATCTTGTTCCAGATGTTGAAGGTGAGGTTGCCCAGGTGTTTGGCCTCGTCTATCAGAGCTCCTGAGAGCAGCTGTGGATCCTCCAGCAGGGGGCGCTGCTGGACTCTTTCCACTGCAGCCTTGTAGTTGTGCAGGAATGAGACGTCTTCAGCTCTCAGCTCCTCCTCTGTGGCTCTGAGTGTGTCTGAAAGAGCTGCTATCTCTCTGCTCAGAGCCTCCATCTTCTCCTTCATCATCTGACTCTTCTGCTCCTCTTCCTCCCTCAGAGCAGAGATCCTGGCCTCCTCTTCCTCTTCTAGAAACTGGTGGAGCTTCTTAAACTGATCCTTAATCTTCCTCTCTGTGCTCCGGGCCTGGACCTTCATGTGTTCTGCTGTTTGATCAGACTTCACTTTAACTTGTTCAAAAACCTTTAACTTCTCCTTTAAGGGCTCCAGAGTTTCCTGAAGTTTCTTCTTGTGTTGTCGTGCAGCTTCATCGATGGGTCTGAATCTGTGGTTGGTGTGTTTTTCTGAATCTCTGCAGATGTGACACACTGGCTGCTGATGGTCCAGACAGAAGAGTTTGAGTTTCTCAGAGTGCAGACTGCAGAGAGCCTCTGAAGCTCTCTGATCTCTCTCCTGTAAGAAGGCCTCACACAGGTTCTTTAAGGCCCGGTTATAAGGTGGTTCATCTTTTGAAGATCTTCTCTTACAAATTGGACACTCGCATGTTACTTTCTCTCTCCACCAGCTCTTCAGACAGTCTTTACAGAAGCTGTGGCTACATGACAGGAAAACAGGATCTCTAAAGACGTCATGACAGACCGGACAGCAGAGATCCTCCTCTGATCTGGAAGCCATTTAGTCTCTGAGTGAAGCTGAAAACACAGCAGACAGAAAGTTCAGTCAGTCATGACTCCCCTCACTCCTACTGCGGTCAAGCCAGCCTCCACTTCGAAAAACACAGTCAAGCCAGCCCCCACGTTGTTTTGCGGTACGTGTATATCCAAGGCATTACGGTAAGAGGGCGTAGGAATTGATTTCAAAATAAAAGCACCGTTCTGATGAACGTGATAGACCTTCAAAATAAAAGCACCATTCTGATGAACGTGATGGGACATTCAGATTCATTCAAGTGGTCAGTCAGTCTGTCAATAATAAATAAATAAATGAATGAATAAATAAATTCAGATTATAATTAAAGAGAAACTGTCTTTCGAAATTAAAGCCCTTTAAAAATCTTATATGTGGGCTATCTTCCCTCTAAATTCAGATCAGAATTAAAAAGACACGACCAACTATCACAAACTAATTTCACAACAGAATAATAGTAGACCACCTTAGAGTACCACTTTGTCACTATCGGGACATTATGATGTAGAATTCCAACCTGAATTTAGAGGGAATATAGCTCATATATGAGATTTTTAAAGGGCTTTAATTATGAATTTCTAAATCAGAATCTACTAATATTCTCTGAGTGACACTCTGAGGTGGTCTACTGTCATCCTGAAGTGAAATTGGTCCATGATAGTGTTCAATTTCCTTATAATTCAAATCTGAATTTAGAGGGAATATTGCCCATTTATGAGATTTTAAAGGGCTTTAATTTTTAAATTCTACATCAAAAAGTCCTAATATTCTCTGAATGGCTCTCTGAGGTGGTCTACTATTATTATGAGGTGAAATTAGTCTGTGATAGTGGACAGTTTCCTTTTATCAATTCTATCTATCTCAAGTGAAATTAGGCACTGTGTGAGGTGGTATACTGTAATTTAGAAGTTAGATCACTCTTTGTAAATGTATTATTTAATATTAAGTTTGACTAAGTATTTACACAATTGGAGTAAGATTTTTCTCTGACCTACATTTTGGAGGTGGTTGTTTTTCTTTTGAAATTATCATTCATTTCATTTAGTATTTCATATGTATTCATTTTGTTTCATTTAATTTTTACTTATTTATGTATTAGTTGTTTAATCATTTTATTCATTCATTTATTTGTTATTGACAGACTGACTGACCTCTTCAATGAATCTGAAATGTCCTATCACGTTCATCACAACGGTGCTTTTATTTTGAAGTCAGTTCCTACACGCTCTTACCATAATGCCTAGGATATACAAGGACCTGCAAAACAACGTAGCGGCTGGCTTGACCACAGCTCCCTCCTCTACTAGCTTCACTGACATTGACCTTCACTTTGAGTCGTGTTTTTAGTCAAACTCACCTTCAGTGTGTGGAGCATCAGCAGGTTGAAGCAGCAGTGTTGTAGTTTTCCACTTTTCTCTCCTGTAGATGAACTCACTCAGATGAAGTTGTTAGTTTGTTCTGAAGGTGAATCTGATCGTCTGGTTTTCAGTCTGTGTGACTCTCTTTAGTGAGGAAGAATAACAAACTGTTTCCTGGTTTGTCTGGTTTATCAGGTGAGTCTGGTGAGGGTGGAGCTTTAGTCACACTTCCTCTGCTGAATGTTTCTGCACACAGAGGAGTGACTCATCTAAAGTCCTGATTCATTGCAGGACATGTAGACTGATAGTGTGCAGCAGGCTGTTGCAACAGTTATGTTAATGAGAAGAATCGCTTCCAAACAGATCATCTCCTGAATCAGAAGGATGGATCTACAGTTCTGGATCCATGGTGAGTTGATTATTCGGTTTAATCGAAGGTAGAGAAAAAAATATTCCTCATATTTTCCATAGTCCCCCTTTCTTATATTCATGGCACCCCTTAAAGCAGTGGTTCCCAAAGTGGAGGGCGCGCCCCCTAAGGGGGGCGCAGTGGAACTACAGGGGAGGGGCGCGGCTTCATTACCAACCCACACACACACACACACACACACATACACCAGTAAAACAATATAAAATGAAATTATAACGAATACAATTGCAAACAAGTTGTAAAGATAGGGCACTATATCATATGGTTGCACCTAAGAAATAAAAATAAAATAAAAAGAAATCAAGCGCAACCGACGTGACATGCACTGTGTTCCAACCACGCCCCCCAGAGCGGCTCATGTTACAGACCGACTAGCGGCAAAACCAGAGAGAAAGAGAGAGAGAGAGACACACACAGCGACACAAAGAGAGCGAGAAAGACACAGAGCGACACAGAAAGAGAAAGAGAAAAAGATAAGAGATAGGAAGGAAGCGATGTACCAAGATGGACAGATTTGTGACTGGTAAAAGCGCAAATCAGATGGCAAGTCTGTTACAGCTGTAACAGGCGATGCGGCCACCACAACAACGGCACAAAAAAAGGTAAAAGCAAGAAAATATAACGAGGCATATCTGTCCCTGGGCTTTACAAGCACCATGGTCGACCAAGAAGAGAGACCCCAGTCTGTTGTGTGTCTTAAAATACTGGCGGCAGACAGTATGAAGCCCACTAAATTGAAAAGACACTTGGAAACCCACCACCCCGATCATGTGAACAAGCACCTTGAGTTTTTCAAAAAGAAATTGGAAAACTGTCCTGCCCAGCAGAGTCACTTTGTAAAAGCTGCATCTGTCCCTGTGAAAGCACAACTCGCTTCCTACAAAGTAGCCTATAGAGTCGCCCGATGCAAAAAGGCTCACACAATAGTGGAGGAGTTCATTTTTAATTTTTAATTTATTTTACCTTTATTTATTCAGAGGGAGGTTCACTGAGAGCAATTAATACTATATATATATATAGATAGAATATATATATAGAATATAAATAGAATGTAATGCAATTAATATGTCTGAAAGCAATCTAAAGTCCAATCTTTTTGGAAATTGATTTTTTCAGTAAAACAAACTGAACAATAAACTGTGAAGTGGAAAAGTGAAGTGATATGTACTTATTTTAGAAAAAAATATATATATTTTATAGAGTTTATATATTATAATGCAATTAATTCAAAACAAAGAAGGTAGGACCCATTTGGGGTGGGTGGGGTCGGGTGCGGTGGGGGGGCCTACAATGTTCCTATATCATCAAAGGGGGGCTTGACGGAAAAAGTTTGGGAACCACTGCCTTAAAGGGACTGTTTGTAAGAATCAGAAATGCTTGTTAATGGCGACACCTGTGGCCGTTAAGTCAATGAAGGTCAGCGTCGTTGTGCTCGCTCTACATAGACATGAACGAGCATCGCTCAAAACAGTGAGGCGACACACGTCAGCTAAAACCACAATATCACTCTATATTTCACCTGCTTGGCAGTAATGTTAGCTGACCAGACGAAGGTCTCTCCATGAATCAATGCTGATCCTAGTGTTGGCTTTTCCTGCTTCAGCCTCCCAACCGCGGCCTGTGGAAACAGGGAGACACCGGCACCCGGTTGGAGACGATAACGTTTCTCGCTGCGGAGCAGAGTACAGCAGAGACTCCAGCCCTCGAGACCAAAGCTACGGTCTCCCCCGCGTCCTCCGACCGCGGCCAACACTGTTTTGCAAGACAGGCTTCACTAGATATAACTTTGCGGTTTTGGTGCTTTGTGTAGTTTGTGTTAAAGTCTGAGTAAGCTTGCCACTGCATTTATATCCTCCACCTTAAAGAAGGTGCTTCATTTAGCTGTGAGTTTGACTACAGACGGAGATCCGGAGGGTGTAGGGTCCAGATTGGAACTGGGCCTTTGGTTTGGGAGCAGGGCCACGCCTCAACCACCCACCTACCTGGTCATCCCATTCTGTCCTGTTTGTTGCTCACTGTGTTAAGAGTTCTCATTGAGAACGAGTCGTGTTAAAGTGAACTAGAAACGAGTATATCAACAGTAAAAACATGTCTAAAAATATCTCTTCTAAATGAAATTCATCAAGAAAAGTCTATATGTGGTTTTGTCCATGCGGGCTGCTGCTCCTCCGGCTTTCTTATGTTTGGAAAATGTCACCTGAACTGGTTGTTGCATCAAATAGAGAATTGTACATATATTATTGGATGATTACATATATTGTATAAATTGTTAACATTTCATGTAATTAAACATTGATTTTAATGTTTTGAATAATCTGGAATAATCTGGACTACAATTTAAAATAAAGTTTGTTGGTGAACAATGATTGGCTGCTCAAACATGCAGTTATTGATGAACTGATTCTTTTTTCTTTATTTGGATCTCATCAACTTCTACAAAGTCTTTGCTGGTCTTCATGGCTCCACACACGCAAGTCAAAATAATCAAAATGAACAACAATTTACAGTAAAATGACACAGTATCAATAAAGAAAGAAAAGTGTAAACGAACCAAACAGAAAGATCAGAGATACTGAGTGAAATTATTTTACAAAAACAAAACCCTCTTTCTTTCTCTCTTATTGTTTCTAAATGTAGCACTTGAAGCAGTTTAGCATATTTAATTAAGATGATGTAATGCATAATTATTGCAATTTTTGGGTTGTATCCATATGGTTGAATGCACTTATTGTAAGTCACTTTGGATAAAAGGGTCAGCTAAATGAAGGTAATGTAATTTAATAAAGGTCGACAACAGAAACAAAAAAGCAGATTGTTAATAGAAATAAAATAAAAACATAATAAAACAATACCTGAAACAAAAATAAACATATCTTTGGAATAATGAGTCAGCAGGAGGACAGGTGCAGCTTAAATTCAGAGAGTTTCCCCCTTAAGAAATAAACATCATTAATATAAATATGATCATGCTCTTTATCTTTAACTGCTCTGTTCCACTGTCACACAGACCTTCAGTGGTAATATATTCAGTTTACCAACAGGGAAAATGAATGGAAACAGCTTCTCAGTGAAAGTGTGTGTGAAGGTGTGTATGTGTGTGTTAGTATCAAGATCAGAGAACGACAGCTTTCCTCTGTTCCAGTCCAGATTCACTCTGATCCTCTGGAGCTTCTTCTGGACTGTGAGATCAGTGGGTAGACTGGACAGACTCTGCTAACACACCCAGAAACCAGAATGTACTGTCTCCAACCTCGACATCCCAGCTGTGAGTCCCAGAGTTAAAGCCCTCAGAGCCCAGGACAGACCAGTCTTTATCAAACCTCTCTGGATTATCAGGAAGCTGCTGTTTCTCTCCTGGTCTCACACTGGTCAGATCTTCAGACAGGATGAGTTCTGGATGAGCAGTGTTTGGATCCAGAATCAGAGGAGTGTAGGAGACCATCTCCTTCATCTTGTTCCAGATGTTGAAGGTCAGGTTGCCCAGGTGTTTGGCCTCGTCTATCAGAGCTCCTGAGAGCAGCTGTGGATCCTCCAGCAGGGGGCGCTGCTGGACTCTTTCCACTGCAGCCTTGTAGTTGTGCAGGAATGAGACGTCTTCAGCTCTCAGCTCCTCCTCTGTGGCTCTGAATGTGTCTGAAAGAGCTGCTATCTCTCTGCTCAGAGCCTCCATCTTCTCCTTCATCATCTGGTTCTTCTGCTCCTCTTCCTCCCTCAGAGCAGAGATCCTGGCCTCCTCTTCCTCTTCTAGAAACTGGTGAAGCTTCTTAAACTGCTCCTTAATCTTCCTCTCTGTGCTCCGGGCCTGGACCTTCATGTGTTCTGCTGTTTGATCAGACTTCACTTTAACTTGTTGAAAAACCTTTAACTTCTCCTTTAAGGGCTCCAGAGTTTCCTGAAGTTTCTTCTTGTGTTGTCGTGCAGCTTCATCGATGGGTCTGAATCTGTGGTTGGTGTGTTTTTCTGAATCTCTGCAGATGTGACACACTGGCTGCTGATGGTCCACACAGAAGAGTTTGAGTTTCTCAGAGTGCAGACTGCAGAGAGCCTCTGAAGCTCTCTGATCTCTCTCCTGTAAGAAGGCCTCACACAGGTTCTTTAAGGCCAGGTTACAAGGTGGGTCAACCTTTGAAGATCTTCTCTTACAAACTGGACACTCACGTGTTAGTTTCTCTCTCCACCAGTTCTTCAGACAGTCTTTACAGAAGCTGTGGCTACATGACAGAACAACAGGATCTCTAAAGACGTCATGACAGACCGGACAGCAGAAATCCTCCTCTGATCTGGAAGCCATTTCGTCTCTGAGTGAAGCTGAAAACACAGCAGACAGAAAGTACAGTCAGTCATGGCTCCCCTCCCTCCTCTACTAGCTTCACTGACATTTACTTTCACTTTGAGTCGTGTTTTTAGTAAACTCACCTTCAGTGTGTGGAGCGTCAGCAGGTTGAAGCAGCAGTGTTGTAGTTTTCCACTTTTCTCTCCTGTAGATGAACTCACTCAGATGAAGTTGTTAGTTTGTTCTGAAGGTGAATCTGATCGTCTGGTTTTCAGTCTGTGTGACTCTCTTTAGTGAGGAAGAATAACAAACTGTTTCCTGGTTTGTCTGGTTTATCAGGTGAGTCTGATGAGGGGTGGAGCTTTAGTCACACCTCCTCTGCTGAATGTTGCTGCACACAGAGGTGTGTCTCAATGCAAAGTCCTGATTCATTGCAGGACATGTAGACTGATAGTGTGCAGCAGGATGTTGCAACAGTTATGTTTATGAGAATAATCGCTTCCAAACAGATCATCGCCTGAATCAGAAGGATGGATCTACAGTTCTGGATCCATGGTGAGTTGATTATTCGGTTTAATCGAAGGTAGGGAAAAAAATATTCCTAAAATGTTCCATAGTTCCCCTTTCTTATATTCATGGCACCCCTTAATGAAGTTAACAAGTTAACTTAGGCCCAATTCCAAACCCCTACACCCTCTCCTTAACCACTTCCACTTCATTCAGGTGGAGGGTCCGCCATATTAAATGCCACCTCAAACCAATTAGCGGGGAGTGGAAGTGGGTTATAAAACCCTCCAATAGCAAGTCTCCATGGATGACGACTTAACCAGCTGCTCTTACTGACTAAGTGCAACGCTGTTTTTTGTCCGTCATGGAACATGCTCCAATGTAAGTTCCATGTGACTACCGTTACAAACATTTACTCTTAAACTGCTCAAACTAAGAGAGACATTTCATTTATTCTACTTTATTGTCATACAGACGTTATCAACTTAAAGTAAATATTGTATATTGTATTTAGGATCAAATATATCCTTGTCTAGTCTAGAAAATGGGAGACATGTTCATTTGATTATAAAGTGTTGTATATTTATACATATGTATATACTGTATACGCATATATATGCAACATATATTTATTATTTTTAACCCCATAATTTATTATATCTTCAACTGTGTAATACTGACTTAACAGTACAATAAGTTAGTGCAATAATTCAATAATCTGGTTTACTCTGGTATTAACACTGCATTTATTTATACATACATTTAAACTAACATTCTTATTTATTTATACTATTCTTGCATTTTTACACACCTAATGATAGACCCTATTTTTCATCATTATTTGCACTCTTGTTATACTATATACTGTACGTATCTAGAATGGGAGCAAAACATGATTCAATCTCGCCCCGGGGATCAATAAAGTATTTCTGAAGGTGCCTCATTTAGCTGTGAGTGTGACTACAAACGGAAATCCGGAGGGTGTAGGGTCCAGATTGGAACTGGGCCTTTGGTTTGGGAGCAGGGCCACGCCTCAACCACCCACCTACCTGGTCATCCCATTCTGTCCTGTTTGTTGCTCACTGCGTTAATAATTCTCATTGAGAACGAGTCGTGTTAATGTGAACTAGAAACGAGTATATCAACAGTAAAAACATGTCTAAAAATATCTCTTCTAAATAAAATTCATCAAGAAAAGTGTATATTTGGTTTTGTCCATGTGGGCTGCTGCCACTCCGTGAGCATGAGATGGACAGGCGGTGCGGTACGGTATAAGCAGTGATGCAGGCGTTGTACCAGACCGTTGTGGTCTACGTTTCGGCCCTGACCTATGGTCATGAGCTTTGGATAGTGAATGAGATTGTAGATGCAAGCGGCCGAAATGAGCTTCTTTCATGAGCTGGCTTGGCTCATTTGATCAGAATTCCTCCCTTTAGAGGTTTTTCGGACATGTCCAACAGGTAAGAGGTCCCAGGGAAGACCCAGAACATGCTGGAGAGATTACATATTTCATCTGGCCTGGAAACGCCTCAAAGGTCCCCTACAAAGAGCTGGAAAACTTTGCTAGGGAGAGTGATGTCTGGAATACCCTGCTTAGCCTGGTGCCCCCACGACCTGGCCCAGGATAAGCAGGGATGGATGGATGGATGTTTTTTCTGCAGCTGGTTTGATTTCTGCATATTTTGGATGCCGATGAAAACAAGCCAGATGTTGTCATAGTGGTCAACATCATAATTTCCTTATTCATACTATCACACAGCAATAGATCCTAAGGTAACGTATACTGTAGAGAACCATTAATTTCCAAGTGCATTAGTTATGCTATGGACATTATATGTGACAGAAATGACATGATGTCATTGTCAAAGGTATACTATGAAACCTGACCATATAGGATAAGCGATAACATTTCTGTTGTATATACACAAGGTCAAGCAATGATTGTGTGGTGGTATGCGTGAAATGTGAACATTAGTGTCGGACTTGGTGTGAAAGGTTTGAACATGATTTTGTATTTTCATTTATTGTCGCGTAAAGGCCATCAGAGTTGTCACTGAATTGGTCGCATGGAATAATGTATGTAAGAGTTACTACAACAGAATATTGCAGCTAGGGTTAGCCTGGAATATTGCGCAAACTCTTGCCTACCAACCTGCCACTTGAGTTTCCCTTAAAAAGTTTCCCAATGCCATACAACATCTACAGCACTTAATATGTGGTGACAGCACTATATCTACCAAGTGCAGAAAGCAGTACAGATCGTGGTAATGTATCATGAAGAGGACCATAAGCAGATGTTAACACAAGCTTTTGTAAATAAGGCTTTGTAGAAATATAGTCAACATGTTTATTAGTCCTTACAGTCAGTGTATTTTGGAGAGTCTTTGAATGTTAAGAATAAATAGTAAGAATGTATTGTGACACCTAAATTTGGAAATCTTGAAAAGTAATGAGACACAAAAGTTAAAAAAAATGTATTCTTTATTCTGTCATTGCTTTTGAAATAATTGATTTGGCTCACATTCAAAACTCACCTCACACATTGGTGGGATTTCAACCAGCGACCAACCAAATATTAGTCTACTAATGTGACCTTCAACCTCCCAAGCATGAAGAGAAACACATTCATACACAGTTTTAATCAGTTAAGACTTTTTCTAATAATACTTTATGTTTAGAACAGTCAGTCTTTATTGGCATGGCAAAGGATAAACTACTTAAGTGGATATGCTCGTTTTCTGGAATGCCATCTTATATACAGTCTATGAATCTTTATCTCCTTTCCGTCCCTGCTTGTGACACCTTCTTTCATGACTGAACTGGATTTTAAAGAAAGTCCGTATGGGATCAAACTTTTACCTTTACATGTATTTACCTGGTCAGTTAATTCACTGGAAGAGCAGAGGGAGCTGACACTCAAAACAGGTTTTCTATCCACATTATTCCCATTATGGACGAGACATCAGGTTATTCCTTTCACTGAGCCGGCGTCTGCAAGAGTTAACAATAAGCCAGGCATCTTCCCTTTTCTTAGAAATGGGAACACAGCCTGTCACACTTTAAAAGAAAAGTTTTACATTTAGGGAATGTGCCAAGAGTTTGATGAGAAGATCGATACCTTTCTCGTCTGTGTACGGTAAATGAAGCCAACATCAGCAGCCGCTTAGCTTAGCATAAAGACTAGAAATAGAGGGAAACATCCACCTACCAGCACCGCTAAAGCTCACTAATGAACATGTTATATATTGTTTGCTTAACCTGTAAAATTGTGATTTGTCATTTTCATGCTTGGTGGAACAATGCAGCAAGCATGTGGGATTTCAGCGACGGCTTCGTTTGGGATTTTCAGGGGTCCATGAATGCAGCGTCTGGCCCAGAAGTCACATTAACACCTTCTGTTTCATTAACCTGTTGTACCAGGACCACTTTAGTACCAGTTGGTGCACGAGATCATGAAACACATGTTGTCCACCTTCCTGTTTCCCATCTGGCACTGGGGCAGCTCTCCTGGGGTGTCTGTGGGAGTGAAATGCATTACTAAAATGCACCATTATCTATTTCAGTGTGTGCAATGACATTTTGTTTTTTGTGACGTTTATTTCTAGGATCGTAAACAGTTGAAGAAGACCCGTCTGAAACCAAGCTTCATCCTCGTAAAATCACTTTGAAGGAAATAAGACAAGGTTAGTAGTATAGTTGTAGTAGTAGTAATCTGAATGTATATCTTTACCTTTGCAAACGTATATATGTTGGATGAATATTTTATAGAAGACATATTCAGATCCTTTACTTAAGTAAAAGTACCAATACATAAATGTAAAAATGTTCAATTACAAATAAAAGTCCTGCATTCAAAATCCTACTTAAAGGTACAGAGGTATTAGCAGCAAAATGTATTTTAAGTATTACAAAGTAAAGTACTCATTCTGCAGTAAAAATGTCTCCTGTGTACGGAAGCCCTGAGTGCAGGTGAGAAAAAACAATCTGGTGGTCCTTTTTCTAAATCTGATCTAAATTGTTTTCTCTCCTGTGTTTATGATTTAAGAACAGGTGAAAAAAGGTTTTGTCAGGATAATCTTTCTAAATTCATTTAAAACTATTTAATCTGTGAAAACTTTTTTTCTCAAGATCATTATTCAAGTTTTCTTCCAGGTGTGTTAGCAAGTTATGTTACAAAATATACTGTACGTACTTTGTGTTTAAAGTGCATGGAGAAATTAAAACTCACCTGGAAGACACATGAATACTTTTAGTCCTACTTAGAACATGGGTTAGTATGAAAAAAATGTAACTTAGAAAAATGATCCTGACAAAAAAAAAAATTCCACGTGTTTGCCAGATGAAAAGAAAAATGTAAGGAGCTTAGAAAGATTATCTTTGCAAAACCATTTTTTGATCTGTTCTTAAGTCATAAACACATGAGAGAAAACAATTTAGATCAGAATTAGAAAATAGATCACCAGATTTTTTTTTAATGTCACTTGCCTCTCAGGGCTTCCGTACCTGTGACTGTATACTGATATATTAATTTATCTGACATTATTAATTTAGTCCAGTGGCCCCCAACCTAGAGGTTCAGATAGCCATCCATGAAAAAAAATCGGAATAACCTCTAATCTTTGCTTTTTGTAATGAAATATTGGATAATTTGACCTCTTTGGTCCTTGAACAGTTAGGAAATGTATTTTTGGTGGAACTGCTATCAACTCATAGACATCTGAAATATCTGAAACATAACTAGGGGCCCAAACTAGACACTGTTCTATGGGGGTCACAAGCCAAAATGGTTCTGAACCACTGGTTTAATCTTTAGCAATGGCATGCATTTTATTAGCTTATTATATATTTTATGTTAAAACTTAATCTGAAAAGTAACCGGTCAGAAAAATGCAGTGTAGGGATGCACCGATGCCGACTCAATTGGCTGGATCGGGTATCGGTGACAATAGGGCCGATCTATTCAATTCATATGTTTATACTGTATACATTATATACTGGAATTTTAATTCCTGTTTAAGTTTTGACCAATGTGTTGCTGCATAAAAAAGGTTTACACTTGAATTGTAATTCCTTGTAATATTTAAGATTTTTTTACCAAGTTGCTGGTGTGTGATTTATTATTTTAATAATAAATAACACTTCGGTAAAATTATATCAATGTATTTATTTGTTATATTTTATTTTAGAAAGTTAAGAAAGCAATGTTTAAGTTAAGCCTGATGTTGCCTTACACATAAAAGAATGATCCCAGTCACTTCCACACAGTGAGGCATACATATTATTAATTATACACTGGTATCGGATCGGTACTCAGTATCGGCTGATACCCAAAGCCCAGGTATCGCTATCGGGATTGGGATTGAAAAAGTCGGATCGGTGCATCCCTTAAGTGGAGTTAAAAAGTACAATATTTCCCCCTGAACTGTAGTGGAGTAGAAGTATAAAGTAGTAAAATAGAAATATCAAGTAAAATACCTTAAAGTTATATTTTGTACAGTACATAGAATTAATGTACTTGGTTACTTTCCATCACTGAGGATGTGACATATGAGTGTATACCTCCGGCAGCAGCAGCAGATCCGGAGCTGTCAGTATGGGCAGATTCTTGATGTTCTTCAGCCTCCTCTTCTCTCTCCTCAGCCTTCCTCTCATAGCTCTGCTCTCCTCCCATCATCACAGTCACCGACACAGCCGGTCACACCTGAGCAACAATACACAGGTATGGGTACATACTGTATATTAACTGGTTTTAATAGTTTAAATAGGCACTAGTTGAATAATAAAGTCCCACATACAGTTAGCTGTATTTGTTCTGAAGTTCTCCTCAGTAACAGTGACAGTGGAAATCTACTGACAAGAGGAAAACTTAAAACAAAAGTTCAACATTTTGGTAAATACACTTAGCAAAGAAAGACTTTGTACTATAATATAGAACAGAGAAAGCAGACGGCTCTACGCCCGATATCTCCAACACTTGGCAACTCACACCAAAACAATCTACACTGATAAACAACACTACAGATAAGAGGAAAAATATGTATTCTTGAATTTGGTGTGAACTGCCCCTTTAAAAAAAAAAAAAAGACACCAAATGCATTGAGATCTGAGAGATACTCGCTTCAATTGGGAAGTGTCTTGTGGGGATGACATTGAGATAGATAGCAGAGAGTGGACAAAGATAGTGGACAAAGATAGAAAGACGAGAGTGAGGGCGAGAGAGATGCAGACAGAGAGGAGGAGGAGGAGGAGGAGGAGGCGAGAGATCACAGGTTATCAGCTCAGACATCTCTAATCCTTCCAGAATGATCCGTCCACAACGCCAATCCAATCAAACACAACTCAATCAGTTTAGCTGATGGGATCATTTTACTCTGTTTAACACTTTACACGATCGCTGTGCGAACCGCTTCCCGGTGGTCTGTGATGCATGCTGGGAAAGTACACAAGACGGGGGGGAAGTTACTGGATGTCTGTAGGTTTTTCTTCACAAGACTCCAGACAAATAGAAACAACGAGATGAAAACAGCCTAGCAGCAGCACTGTATAGGGCTGACACTAATGACTTTGACCTTTTGATTACTTAATTCATTTATTATTAAAATGATCATTGATTGACTTTCTGTTGGTTTCTAACCTTTCTGGCTTTCAGTGGTAGAAGACATATTCAATCCCTTACTTAGCCTAAGTATAGCCTACCACACTGTAAAGATACTCAATTTCAGGTGAAATACCTTGATTGAATATATTACTTAAGTAACAGTAGCCTACATAAGTATTATTGACAAAATGATTATATGAGTAGCTGCTCCACTGATTTAGCATTGTACTCCTATAAAAGAAGATAAACATCGATGCAGCAGAAACAGAAATTTTGTCTTTTTTATTCCACACATTCTTCTTCCTTTTCAAAACTTGGTGCCTACATTACCCACAATGCAATGTAACCGCAAACAGCCTTACTCAGACCATGGATGTTTTAAGAGAACTGGATATAGCGTTGGAGGCGGGGCCCCGTTCATTCCTATGAAAGATGCTCAGTGGCGCATGATGCCAAAATGGCTCGACTTCTAACTTGAAAAGTACCCGGATTTTCCAGCGATCTTCCGCATCCATTGGGCCCGTGTAACATGCGCAGTAGCGTCCGCTCGGTCACATGGCTCAGTCACGGGGTCCCAACGTCAGGCTGTCGTCACAGCTTGCTAACTCCGCCTCCCAGCCCTCGCTCCAGCCTCGGTCTGGGTCTCATTCACATGAACAGAGGAAGGGAAATAACTTTGGATACGGCTATTAGTGCGTTTTATAACTTTTAGGACCAAATGATTTAAATAAGGGCTATTAGAGTGTTCATACTAGGGAGTTGATTTACCTCAAAAAAAATATTCGCTGAGTTACGGACGTCTCTTTCCCAATATAAATCTATGGGAAAAAGTATTTTTGGGCCCAATGGCATCACGTGACGGACATGGAAGTTGTAGCACCGACGTTTGGCCACTACGAAAATTGGGATCAACGACCGGCGCTCTTCCTGGGGACTTCGTTCAGACGGAGATTGTGGTGTGCTATGCTAGTAGCAGCTAATGTAGCCTGGAGGATCTTGCATGCAGCCCAGATGAGCAGCAGGGCTAACTTAACATATCCAGATTTTTTTAATCACTTGAAATCAGCCTTCACTCTAGAGACACTAAAGGCTTTATACTAGGCCTACTTTTAAAACATATGCAGTAGAACTCCCAAACAATTGGAAACACACGGTCATAATATCATCACAAAGGTTGTAAGGTTATAAATGCTGATGGCATAAAGTCACACAGTGTAAGCATGGTACACAAGAACCCTGTATATACAGTCTATGGTCCAAGATACATGAGCCACACGCTGGTGGGCTGCTGGGACGTTTCTGTCACCGATTCTGTAACAAACAGGAACAAAATGCTTCTGAATATTTTCACACTCCCAAAACTGATTGTATTCACAGCACAGTGACACATGGAGATAGTAACCAGTGTGTCAATACACTAGTGGAAATAATGGGTGGCAGTAAAACAGGGAGCATGCCTTTTTAAAATGAGAGATTAACTGCCTCACAAATGTGTCACGACTTTGGGATTCTGGTTCGAATTGCAAAGCAATAACTTGTGATCATTTCCACATAAAAGTTGATTATGGGCCTGACCTTTACTCCAGACCTAAATATAACATCAGAGGGGGAGCTTCTGCCGGACGGGCATAAAAATGTAACCACAGCAGAGGCAGTGAGTCAAATTAATGTAGAAGATAAAGAGAGACTATTGGATCTATGGAGCACAACTGATATTATAGATTAAATTAGGGCTGTCAAAGTTAACGCGTTAACGCAAATTCGTTTTAACGTCACTAATTTCTTTAACGCATTAACACAACTTGCGATTTTTAGGTTGTAGTGGGATCAGTTTTAAAGCTAGAGCGAAGATACTGGCATCATATAAAACTAAAAAACCTAAGGAATCCATTGGTACCAACGTACAACGCAACAACGTCATACTAGCTTGTCGCAAAGGAGGTTAAATAACGCTCCAATGTCATGTTAAATCTTGGCGAGGAAAAACTGGCATGGTCATTTTCAAAGGGGTCCCTTGACCTCTGACCTCCAGATATGTGAATGTAAATGGGTTCTATGGGTACCCACGAGTCTCCCCTTTACAGACATGCCCACTTTATGATAATCACATGCAGTTTGGGGCAAGTCATAGTCAAGTCAGCACACTGACACACTGACAACTGTTGTTGCCTGTTGAGCTGCAGTTTGCCATGTTATGATTTGAGCATATTTTTATGCTAAATGCAGTACCTGTGAGGATTTCTGGACAATATATGTCATTGTTTTGTGTTGTTAATTGATTTCCAATAATAAATATATACATACATTTGCATAAAGCAGCATATTTGTCCACTCCCATGTTGATAAGAGTATTAAATACATGACAAATCTCCCTTTAAGGTACATTTTGAACAGATAAAAAATGTGCATTTAATTTGTGATTAATCACTATTAACTATGGACAATCATGCAATTAAATATTCAATTTAATAGTATTTATTGACAAATCTCCCTTTAAGGTACATTTTGAACTAGGGATGCACCGATCCGACTTTTCCAGTTCTGATACCGATACCAGGACTTTGGGTATCGGCTGATACCGAGTACCGATGCGATACCAGTGTTTAATAAATAAGCTGTATGCCTCACTGTGTAGAAGTGACTGGCATCATTCTTTTATGTGTGAGGCAACATCAGGCTTAACTTAAACATTGCTTTCTTAACTTTCTAAAATAAAATATAAATTTACCAAATTGTTATTTATTATTAAAATAATAAATCGCGCACCAGCAACTTGGTAAAAAAATCTTAAATATTACAAGGAATTACAATTCAAGTGAAAACCTTTTTTATGCAGCAACAAATTGGTCAAAACTTAAACAGGAATTAAAATTCCAGTATATAATGTATACAGTATATATAAACATATGAATTTAATAGATCGGCCCCATTGTCACCGATACCCGATCCAACTATTTGAGTCAGTGTCGGCCCGATGTCCAATCCAGTATCGGTACTATGGATAATCATGCGATTCATCGCGATTTAAGTATTTTAAACGATTTACAACCTCACTTAAAAATACTTTTTATTATGCTGCATGGGCACTATTTTTATTCCGTCCAAATAAAACACATTTCATTGGACCCAAACAGTTAGAAATGTAGCAAGCAAGCTGTGTAACAAGTTAATCTGAGCTGCTTCATTCGTGAATTTAAAGAGAGCGTCTCAATCAGCATTCAGTGCAGTCGCCTCACTTCCCCTCCTCAGCTGTCTGTGTAGCACAAGTCAGAGCCGAAGAGAAAGCCGGGCTAAATATAGCTCCCCTCTCTTTCTCTTGAGATATTGTTTTGTTTTGACTCGTGCGCCTTCTTATCTCCGGTGCTGCCCTCTTCGGTTGGAAATAAACTGAATCTGTCGTTCCTCTCTGACTGAGGACTGTGACCCTCAGTGTGCAGCTGCAGGGTTCACTTCAGCTGCTCCATTATTCACGTCTTCCTTTATCTTTCCTCTTTGCTGCTTGTGTGACTTGACAGCTATACCTCAAGGGGTTGGTAGTTTGATTCCTACCCCATTGGCAACAGGCTATATGAATTCATAGCATACTGTAACCAAACGGTGTGTTTATTTTTCTTCTTCTTTCCTTCAGTGAATGAAACACTTTTGGCTTGAATGGAGTTCACCCACTAGGAACTAATTAAGATAAATAATCTCTCCTCAGCAGATTAATTACAGTCTATGTGCACTATTGATTGCATTAAAGCGAGAGTGAGTTTGCCTTGGCTTTATTCCTCCACTTTAAGGAATGGGTATCACTAAATCAGGACTGCATGTATCATAGAGGCAACAAGGTGACACATTAAAGCTGAGGAGAAAGAAAACCTGCACTGCATTTAATTGCACCTAATTTAAACCTGCAGTAGGCAGAATATTTTTGGCATCGTTGGGCAAAAATCCCATAATAACCTCTCAGCATATTGTAATTCAAGTGTTCTGAGAGAAAACCAGACTTCTGCACCTCATCATGACTCTGTTTTCAGGCTTTAGAGAATCTAGGGAGACTTTGACCAATCACAGGTCATTTCAGAGAGAGAGCGTTCCTATTGGCTGTTCATTCAACGGAGGCAGCTGTCAATCACTCGTAACGGTCAAACTAGGCAGCGCTGATCAAATATGAATCAATATTCTGTTACTGTAATGCCTATTTCTCTCCTCAAATGTTTTCAGAAACATCTTGTAGTGAACTGTTTAGCTGTAAAATGAGAAAGTTTGCTCCGGCTGGTGGGCGGTGCTTGGTATTTCCTCAACTGATCTCAACATGGCTCATCATGGGTCACAAACTTTCTAATTTTACAGCTCAACAGTACACTAAAATATGCTTCTGAAAATATTTTATGTGAGAAATAGCTGTACAGTAACAGAATATTGTCTCATATTTGATCAGCGCTGCCTAGTTTGACCGTTTGATCAGAGTTTGCGAGTGATTGACAGCTGCTCAGAGGCGGTAAAGCTCCAGCTCGGATCTGATTGGTTGTTTTCCTCCGGTCTGTGAAATATTGTAGATGCCATTAGGAGCACCGGAGGACACCTGAGGTCAGGATTTTTTTTCAGATTACCTTTCACCTGCACTACTGTCAGGATATAGTGACCGTTTTATAAAAATAACTTTTTTTTAATCATATTTGCTCCATTTCTACCCACTGCTGCTTTAAAGCTGAGGACACAAAAAACCTGCACCATATTTACAGGTATACAGACTAGTTATAAACATGTAGCCGAGCCTTTAATACAGGATAACCCCACCAAAACTACCCTTTTTAAGGTTAATGTAGGCTATAGTCTTTATGATATAATGCTGTCAGTTTATTCCATGTTTTATCAGGATAAGGTCTTTTAAGGGCAATACAGATTAACAATCTTCTGTAAATGGTGTCTTGGATTATATATTTATGTCACATGTTGGTCTTACCTCGACCACAGACTGAGTCCTCTGCGTTTACATGTGTTTACATGTGTTTACATGTGTTTACATGTGTTTACATGTGTTTAATGTGTTTAATGTGTTTACATGTGTTTAATGTGTTTACATGTGTTTAATGTGTTTACATGTGTTTACATGTGTTTACATGTGTTTACATGTGATTAATGTGTTTACATGTGTTTACATGTGTTTACATGTGTTTACATGTGATTACATGTGTTTACATGTGATTAATGTGTTTAATGTGTTTACATGTGTTTAATGTGTTTACATGTGATTAATGTGATTAATGTGTTTACATGTGTTTACATGTGTTTACATGTGATTAATGTGATTAATGTGTTTACATGTGTTTACATGTGTTTACATGTGTTTACATGTGATTAATGTGTTTAATGTGTTTACATGTGTTTAATGTGTTTACATGTGTTTACATGTGTTTACATGTGATTAATGTGATTAATGTGTTTACATGTGTTTACATGTGTTTACATGTGATTAATGTGATTAATGTGTTTACATGTGTTTACATGTGTTTACATGTGTTTACATGTGTTTACATGTGATTAATGTGTTTACATGTGTTTACATGTGTTTACATGTGTTTACATGTGATTACATGTGATTAATGTGTTTAATGTGTTTACATGTGTTTAATGTGTTTACATGTGATTAATGTGATTAATGTGTTTACATGTGTTTACATGTGATTAATGTGTTTACATGTGTTTACATGTGTTTACATGTGTTTACATGTGATTAATGTGTTTAATGTGTTTACATGTGTTTAATGTGTTTACATGTGTTTACATGTGTTTACATGTGATTAATGTGATTAATGTGTTTACATGTGTTTACATGTGTTTAATGTGTTTACATGTGTTTACATGTGTTTACATGTGATTAATGTGTTTAATGTGTTTACATGTGTTTAATGTGTTTACATGTGTTTACATGTGATTAATGTGATTAATGTGTTTACATGTGTTTACATGTGTTTACATGTGATTAATGTGATTAATGTGTTTACATGTGTTTACATGTGTTTAATGTGTTTACATGTGTTTACATGCGTTTACATGTGATTAATGTGTTTAATGTGTTTACATGTGTTTACATGTGTTTACATGTGATTAATGTGATTAATGTGTTTACATGTGTTTACATGTGTTTACATGTGATTAATGTGTTTAATGTGTTTACATGTGTTTACATGTGTTTACATGTGTTTACATGTGATTAATGTGTTTAATGTGTTTACATGTGTTTAATGTGATTAATGTGATTAATGTGATTAATGTGTTAACATGTGTTTACATGTGTTTAATGTGTTTACATGTGTTTACATGTGATTAATGTGATTAATGTGATTAATGTGATTAATGTGTTTACATGTGTTTACATGTGATTAATGTGTTTAATGTGTTTACATGTGTTTAATGTGTTTACATGTGTTTACATGTGATTAATGTGATTAATGTGATTAATGTGTTAACATGTGTTTACATGTGTTTAATGTGTTTACATGTGTTTACATGTGATTAATGTGATTAATGTGATTAATGTGATTAATGTGTTTACATGTGTTTACATGTGTTTAATGTGTTTACATGTGTTTACATGTGTTTACATGTGATTAATGTGATTAATGTGATTAATGTGTTTACATGTGTTTAATGTGTTTACATGTGTTTACATGTGTTTAATGTGATTACATGTGTTTACATGTGTTTACATGTGATTAATGTGATTAATGTGTTTAATGTGTTTACATGTGTTTACATGTGTTAATGTGTTTACATGTGTTTACATGTGTTTACATGTGTTTACATGTGATTAATGTGTTTAATGTGTTTACATGTGTTTACATGTGTTTACATGTGTTTACATGTGATTAATGTGTTTAATGTGTTTACATGTGTTTAATGTGTTTACATGTGTTTACATGTGTTTACATGTGATTAATGTGATTAATGTGATTAATGTGTTTACATGTGTTTACATGTGTTTACATGTGTTTAATGTGTTTACATGTGTTTACATGTGATTAATGTGATTAATGTGATTAATGTGTTTACATGTGTTTACATGTGTTTACATGTGATTAATGTGATTAAATGTGTTTAAATGTGACAGAACAGAGCTGGACATGTTTACAACAGTGAGAGCTCCTCCTACAGACAGACAGAGATATACAGGCTATATATAGGAGAGAGAGAGAGAGAGAGAGAGAGAGAGAGAGAGAGAGAGAGAGAGAGAGAGAGAGAGAGAGAGAGAGAGAGAGAGAGCTTCTGTCGGGAACATAAATTAATTTTACCCCACCTAATCGACCCCCTCGTATCCTACGAGAGCCGTCCGTCTCTGTCGGCCGTCGGTTCCGGTTAGTTTTCGGTGTTTCCAGGCAGAGTATCCAAACCGACGTGTCTGCGGAGCGGCTGACTCCGAAGATCGTTTATACGTGAGAGGAGGGATCACTCCGCGCGTTATGTCAGATGAGCCACAATATGACACTGGCATTAACCCTAACCCTTCCCAGTGCATGAAAGGGGACTTATTATGCTGTTGTGCTTTTTCCCCTTTCCTTAAGTGTGTTTTTTGAGAATGTAAAAGGTCTGCAAAGTTACAAAGCCCAAAGTCTAGGTCAGGGGTCTCTAAGCAACCTGCAGCTCCCGGGCCACATGTGGCTCTTTAGCTCCTCTCCAGTGGCTCTCTGTGGATTTATAAAAATGGAAATGAATAACTGTTTTGTTTATATTTTCATTTTTATTTATCATTGTTGTAGGTCTAATGTACGACGGTATGACAGAGTATTAGGGCCACATTGAGGGAAAAAAATGTATCTGAGATTTCGAGAATAAAGTCATAAGTTTAAGAGAAAAAGAAGTCGTAATATTATGATAATGAAGTCAATGGTTTCCGAGAAAAAAGTTGTAATATTATGAGAATAAAGTCACAAGTTTAAGAGAAAAATAGTCGTCGTGTTACGAGAATAAAGTCATATTATAAAGTAGTAATTTGATGTGTTATTTTCTTTTTTTCTCGTAAAGTTATGACTTTATTTTCGTAATATTACGACTTTTTTCTCATGAAGTTATGACTTTTTTCTCGTAATATTACGACTTTTTTTCTCTTAATATTATGACTTTTATTCTGGAAATCTCAAATTATTTTTCCCTCAATGTGGCCCTAATACTCCGTAGTACATTTGCACTTTGGCCCTCACTGCATTAGACTTATACACTATATGCTTAGACTATAAACTGTGTTACTTTCATCACAACGCTCAAATGTTTTGCGGCTCCAGACAGATTTTTTCTTTTCTTTTTTGCCTAAAATGGCTCTTTTGATTGTAAAGGTTGCTGACCCCTGGTGCACGCCAAAGGGAGTTCCTTTCCCCCACAGCAACTTTGCTCATGAACTGCCTGAAATGCCTTGTTTGAAGTCCCTTTACTACTAAAGATAACGCCCAAAAAGCTTATACAAAACTTGCTATAATAATTATTTAATTATTTGCACATATCATATCCTTCGTCTGAACATTTAAGTCTTCTGGCAACGTTTGTCATGTAAAGTCATTTTCTGTAAATCATTCAGAAAACGTTTACATACTCTTTCATTAATTATAGGCTATTTATTCTAGCCTGTAGCCTCGACCCTGCAAGGTTCCCAGCTCCTTGCTTTTAATTTGATTTGTGATGAAAAAAACAATCGACTATCGACTCCGGCCCAAGCAGGAAAAGTTAACAGTGTCTGGTTTGTCCGTTCTGGGCTACTGTTGAAACATGGCGGACTCTGTGAAGATGACCCGCTCCTTATGTAGATATAAACGGCTAATTATGGTAACGAAAACACAACGATTCTTATTATCAGGGGATTATACACTAAAGAAAACATTTAAAGTACTTATTAACATTATATTCCATTTCTGCTAATAGGTCCCCCCTAATTGTTACACACTGGTCTTTTAAACTCACTTGTAAGCATGTAATAAGGAAAAGCAGAAGTTGACTGAGAGCAGACAAAAATAAGGAGGAGTGAAACCTCTTACTGAGCTTGGATGCTCTTTGCCTCCTAGTGACGTCACACAGGTGGCGAGCTAATGGAAGTGTCAACAAACAAAGACGTCACACTGAGTGGCCTGACGTGATTGGCTCAGAGCGCTTGCAGTTGCTATGCAGGTTACTGAGGAGGGAAGACACTTCAGAGACTTCTTTTAAGTCCTATTGCATGGCTCACGCACGCGCACGCACGCAGCCATGCGTGATCACACACACACACTCACACTGAACATCTGGGCTAAAAAACATCAGTTGTGGAGCAGCTGATGTGAGGAGGCATGCATGGAAATATCTAGTGGAGACAAATCTGAGGCACCTAAAACGCAGGCAGGAATATCATTAGAATAATATAATGAACCTAGAAAATATATATATTACAGTTTATACAGATTACACAATAACATGTTTCTAATATCCATCATTGTCAAATATAGCCTAAAACTATGAAGGCTGTATATTATACATAGACTTGTACACGTGCACTATGGGCTTATGGTACGTGTCCACAGGCTCCACGCTTTCCACGCTTCCCATTCAATGTCTATGTAAGCAGCCGCACAATGCATTCTGGTAGCGTGGCGTCGCGATTCGAGAAACGGAGCGTCATGACGCCCGCTCATCATTAGCATAAAGTTGAGGTCTAGTCTACTTTATGCAAATCACGGGCGTCTGACGCGACTCGCCGCCTCTCGAAACTTCGGAGAATCTTTTAAAATAAACGCTGTCGATCCAAAATAAAGACAGATTCAACAATTGTACGGCTTATTTCTCGCCTCAAATGTTTTCAGAAACACATTTCGGTGAACTATTTTCGTGAAATAAGAGAAGAAAGTTTCCAAACGAGCCTCCATACTGTTTCCGGTTTAAAAGCTAAGAGCAGCAGCCAATGGAGGGAAAGCTATCGTCCAATCAGGTGGGGACAGCCTGTGTGTAGTGACAGCCCACCAAGCGTCCAATGTTGGGAAGCGTTGCGTCCCCTCGCGATCCTGTGGACACGTACCATATGGTCCATTGGACATCTTTTGGATTATCATCTCTGCACATATTCTTTATACTTCATACTGTGAACTTCTGCACATTCCTTGGACAATATTTTGCACATTTTCTGTTGCAGTACTTGCTTTTATTTTTCTATGTTTATTGGTATGCACCAAAAGGCAAATTCCTCAGCTGATTAGACTGTTGTCAGGCCATTAAATAAGCGTTATCAGTCGCTATAAGCCTCGTAGATGTGGGTCAATAGGGGCCTACTACACCCACTAGTAGGTTTTTATCATCTATTCACATGGTAGATCACAGAAAGAAGGTATATAAGAAACACGACAGCGACCTCTAGTGACCGTAGTAATCATGACAGGAGCAGAAGTGAAGTCGGGCGTTGTAGTATAGACAGTGTGAAACTCCATAAGGGGGTGGAGGTTGGGGACGGTGGATGGGAGACCAGAGTTTGCATCCCTTGTGAAACCAACAATGTGTAGTTGTCTTTGTGTTCATAGTTATTTTAACCCAAAACACAATGTTTTTCCCTAAACTAAGTGGTTTTTGCCTAAACCTAAAGAAGTGTAGTTTTGTTGCCTAAACCTAATTTTTTTTTGTTGCCTAAACCCAAAGAAGTTGTAGTTTCGTTGCCTATACCTAAAGAAGCCGTTTTGTTTGTGTTCAAAACATGACGTTTCATTCAGTTTTACAACATGTTAGAATGTGTTGCTTTTAAGTTTCACTTTCACTTTTACAACGTAGTAGGTGTAGAAGGCCCCTAATGACCCACATCTGTGGTGCTTATAGCGACTGATAATGCTTATTTAATGGCCTGATAACGGTCACATCGGGTGTGACCCTTGTTGGCTGTGTCAAAACCAATAAACCTGATTCTGATTAACCACCTACTGTTTGTATATGGAAGCCTTATTAAATTATAATATTTATTCCAACGCTCCAATAACTTCTTTGAAATTTCTTAAAAAACTCCCTGAATCATTACATTAGCTACCAGGGTACATTTGTGTAGACAACAAGTCACACAATGGTGAGATTTGTGTTGATCAGAAGTGTCTTCTATTATTTTTGGTTTTCCACCTCCGATGAAGAGCAGCACACAGCCGCTTCTCAAGCCTAAGGGCCCTATTTTAAAGATGATATACTATTTTAAAATATACTTATTAAATAATGTTTATAATAAAGTAATTTGGGGTAAATTTTGAGGTAAATTTTGGGTTCATTTGGCAGTAATTCCAAAGAAATGTCCAATAGGTTACTTGCTTATTATTACCTAATTACCATGAAATTTGCGGCCCTGTAAAATGAAGTTTTACCTGACTGTTTTCTTACTTTTCGTGTATAAGTTTGAGAGTTTTAATATATTCTTTAAATTCCCATAAAGATTCCATTGGAATTGGGGGTAACTTTTAGTATTTTTGCATTATGTATGTAGAAATATATCATAAATAGGCTATAATTCTTTGAAGTTTTTCACTCCACCCAACTGGACTATGCACTACGCACTGTAATAAACTTGAAACTGTCAAGCATGTTCTTATAGAGTGCAACAAATATGACAGAGAAAGAAGGGAATTGCTATCAGGAGTAGATAATGGAAATAATACAATGGGGAATCTGCTAGGAAAGACATCTAAGAAAGTACACAATCTTCTAATTAATTAGTTTAGGGCAACAGTAATAATGGAGATAATTTATTTATTAGTATTATTATTATTATTAATAATAATAATTATTATTATTAGTAATTTTTATTTTATTGTGTTTGTTTTTATTTATTTATTTTATTATTATTATTATTATTATTATTATTATTATTATTATTATTATTATTATTTTTCCTGCCAATCTACTGCTCCACACTCCAGTCCAGTCCAGTAGGTGGCGGTAATGCCTATAAGCTGGTTTGCCAACCGCCAATAAACACTAAAGAAGAAGAAGAAGAAGAAGAAGTTTTTCACTCTAAACTCCTTTTTTTATGAATAGAGACAAACTTCATTTAATCACATCATCAGTCACTCTCTTTACATAGATCTATTTCTTTAAATTTATTTTCTTATTCTGTTCTTATTTTAGTTGAGTTTTATAAATATATATATATATATATATATATATATATTTATGTATTTATTTATATATATGTATTTATTTATTTCAAAATTACAGTATACATAGTAACAGCAGAAAACATTAAAAACATTTACATACAAAAGAAGCATAGCGAAAACAAACAAAGAGCTGTGTCAAACATAAAAGGACAACAGAAATGAAACAAAACAAACATAAAATAAAAAAAAACACAATAAAAATGAATAAATAAGTAGATAATAATAAAAGTTCACTCTGAACTCCTCACGGTGGCCAGATTGTTTTTATAACGTATGGTACGTCCTACGTCATCACGTTGACCGGACCGAAGCGGAAGTGAACACGTGTGGTTGAAGGGAATCACCACGCTCGTTGAAAGAGGCCACGGACCGTATTCAGGTACATTTATCACTAAATATCAGTAGTTATTTAAAAACCAAACATCATTGTGTGTGAAGTAGAAGCTGCGTGTTGATTAAAACGTCTGCTAGTCTGACTAATCTCTGGTAAACTTCTGTAAAATAGCTTTATAGCCAGCTAGCATAGGTAGTCCGGCTCTACTGCCACATCTGCGCAACTCTCACATTAGTCCATTAACAAACTCACTATATGTTGTGATTACCAGCGTGAACAAAGCACAGTGTGTTGCTTGTTTTCAGGATCAGAAGTGAAGACATCCTCTCTCAGTCAGCATGGCAGTCAGAGCATCGTTTGAGAAGAACAACGAGATCGGCTGCTTCGCTAAGCTCACCAACACGTACTGTCTGGTGGCTGTCGGCGGCTCGGAGAACTTCTACAGGTGAAACATTCACCTTTCATTAATACACCAAACACCTGAGTTTGAGTCAGTCTAGTGGAGCTGTGGTCACTTGATTTTAGTCGTGTCTGTGTAGCTTTGGAGGCTAAACTAGTTTCCACTGCTGGCTGATGATAATAATAATAATAATAATACACTTTATTTGTATAGCACCTTTCCAAACAAAGTGCTTTACATCAGTTAAAATAGTGCAAACATCAAGATCAAGAATAAAAAACATAGGCCCAAATAAAATGTTGAACATAAAGACTTTTGTACAAAAAGTCAACAGTAATGAAATTTAAAACAAGGGATTGCTATTAAAAAAGGTCTTCCTGTAAAGGTAGGTTTTGAGGCATGATTTAAAAAAAAAAGAAAAAGTTTACTAGCCTGAGTTCCTCCATGATGTCATCAGAGATCAATCTCTGCTATTGTCTCTATGGAAGATGAGGTGTGTCAAAGTACTCAAACGCATACACAACCGTTCACAAGTTGGCAGTCTCCTGTCACAACGCCCTTGGTTGTGTCCAGTCACATGTCTGAGATGTTTTATAGTTTGGCACTATTGGAATACCAGCTGAACATACTATGGACTGACAAATCTGAGTTTAACCTCTTCAATCTAACCACTAAGTAGACTGCAGAGGGCCCAAAGAATAATGGACTAACTCAATATTTAGAGCCAAGTTGCACCTTCATGGTTCAGTAATGCTCAAGGATCACTGACGCTTTTAAATAATATATTTGATGCCTGAATCTCTGTTAAAACAGTTATTATTGAAGGAAAGAAGAAATCAATATAACAGCTGAAGCTTTTGAAGGGTATTGTATCTCTGATGTTAACATACAGGTTTGGGCAATTACATAGACTGCAGGGTAATGTATAAGCTAGTCAGTTTCAGCTTCATTTACAGCTACTATCCTCATACTACAAAACTCTGTAGTGTTTATTTTGATTAACAATAGTGTAACAAATTCCCATTATTACAATGATTGTAAATAGTGAATGTAAATGTCTATTCCCAAAACATACATATATATCATGTCAGATCTCCCTCATTCATATTAAGATATGCAAAGGTGCGGTCTGTGAAGCAAAATATAAACAAAACACAGGGCTGAAACTCAAGTTGATTGACAGGTCTTTTATTACAGACTAACACCAGACAATATTTAATATTTAGGGTTAGACCAATAAGTCTGCTAGGGATATAGCTGACGATATTTGCTTAATGCAAAAAAATGGGCAAGCGTAAGGATGTGAGCGACTTTGACAACGGCCAAATTGTGATGGCTAGACGACTGGGTCAGAGCATCTCCAGAACTGCAGCTCTTGTGGGATGTTCCCGGTCTGCAGTGGTCAGGACCTACCAAAAGTGGTCCAAGGCAGGAAAACAGGTTAACCGGCGACAGGGTCAGACCGAAGGCTCATTGATGCACGTGGGGAGCGAAGGCTGGCCCTTGTTGTCCGATCCAATAGAAGAGCTCCTGGAGCTCAAATTGCTGAAAAAGTTAATGCTGGTTCTGATAGAAAGGTGTCAGAACACACAGTGTATCGCAGTATGTTGCTTATGGGGCTGCGTAGCTGCAGACTGGTGAGGGTGCCCATGCTGTCCTAATGTTATTGCTGATCGGTGTATATCTTTAATTGATATTATCACTAAGTTACTGATTGGACCTCTAAGCAACATTAATATCTCAGTCAGACTTATAGCAGAAATGTGTCATATTCTGCTGAATGGAGACACCGCCATACCAAACCCCCATTTAAAAAAATGGCAATTAAAGTTCCCTTCCACATAGGTGACCATACAAACCAGGTAGAGCATCATTTAATACATTCAAATAATCATGGGGAAGATTCAGCATGTTATATTTTTGATCCAGCATCGATTTAAGTGTGATCTCAACATTTTTAAATTACTCTAAACCACCGTTAACAGTTTAGTGTGGTCGGAAGAAAAGTCAAACTAATTGTAAAAAGACTTGTGTAAAGGAGTCCTTTGTGTTTTGGATGAGTGGTGTGTTGACAACTGGCTCAGGAAAGAACAGCCAGTCCGGTTCATCACTGGTTGGTTTCCACGCAGAGCTGAAAGAACTGACAGGCTGTTGTTTGTGTGACTGCAGTGTGTTCGAGGGGGAATTGTCAGAAACCATCCCAGTGGCTCACGCTTCCATCGCAGGCTGTCGCATCATAGGGAGGATGTGTGTGGGTGAGTAATGATGTGGACCACACACACACACACACACACACACACACACACACACACACACTCAAACACTCACTCAAACTCCAAACATTAATCCTTTACAACAACACCCTTCTTTCATCCTTTGATTTTGAACTCTTTCTTTGTTTTTGCTCAATTTTTCCAACTCTCAAAATGTGTTGATCACTCTCTCCTTTTCCTATCTTACCATCAACACAACGGGCCAAACGGAAACAAAAGACAAATCTTTAGAAAGCGTTTGCTCAGTTATCGTGATAGCTAGTTTATTTATTCTGATCCCTGAAAGCGAGATTTATCAAGTATTTAATACTCTTATCAACATGGGAGTGGGCGAATATGCTTCCTTTATGCAAATGTATGTATATATTTATTATTGGAAATCAATTAACAACACAAAACAATGACAAATATTGTCCAGAAACCCTCACAGGTACTGCATTTAGCATAAAAAATATGCTCAAATCATAACATGGCAAACTGCAGCCCAAAAGACAACAACAGCTGTCAGTGTGTCAGTGTGCTGACTTGACTAAGACTTGCCCAAAACTGCATGTGATTATCATAAAGGGGGCATGTCTGTAAAGGGGAGACTCGTGGGTACCCATAGAACCCATTTTCATTCACATATCTTGAGGTCAGAGGTCAAGGGACCCCTTTGAAAATAGTCATGCCAGTTTTTCTTCACCAAAAATTGGAGCGTTATTTAGCCTCCTTCACAACAAGCTAGTATGACATGGTTGGTACCAATGGATTCCTTAGGATTTTAGCTCATACGATGCCACTTCACTTTACCTTTAGAACTGAGTTCGCTACAACCTGAAAATCACAAGTTATGTTAATGCGTTAAAGAAATTAGAGGCGTTAAAACAAATTTTAATTTTCTTGATGACTTCTCTATTTGTGCCGTTACCAGGTAACCGTCATGGTCTTATAGTGCCCAACAACACGACAGACCAGGAGCTGCAGCACATCAGAAACTGCCTGCCAGACGAAGTGAGGATCCAGAGAGTCGAGGAGAGGCTGTCTGCTCTCGGCAACGTCATCGCCTGCAACGACTACGTAGCGCTGGTCCACCCCGACCTCGACAGGGTGAGACGGACAAACACACACTGACAGTTGTACCTACAGAGAAGAGCGCCTATAACAGTCACTCATAGGCATTTTAATCTTTTTTTTTTAATTTGCTGAAAAAATCAGTTAATTCAAAACGTAACAAACGGTTGTTTAACTAAATGGTTCATGGCTAGTCAGATAAATAACCAAGAGATTGATGGATTTAAGCCGGAGTTCACATGCAATTGTAATAGAAAGAAATATGCAGTAAAGTTGCGGATATCTCTGTGATCATTTGAAGTCTTACATCATTTAATTCATCCTCTCCCTCCCTTCCATCCCGTCCGTTCAGGAGACAGAGGAGATCCTTGCAGACACTCTGAAGGTGGAGGTTTTCCGTCAGACGGTAGCAGAGCAGGTCCTGGTCGGCTCCTACTGCGCCTTCAGCAACCAGGGAGGCCTCGTCCACCCAAAGACGTCCATAGAAGACCAGGACGAGCTGTCGTCTCTGCTGCAAGTTCCCCTCGTGGTGAGTGACGGGTAGAGGAGGTTAACTGGGTCCAGTTTGACTGCTTTAGGATTCCAGGGGTCGACCTTAATACCAGGGCTGGGACGATACACTTATCTCCTGATTCGATACAATCACGATACTTGGGTGCCGATTCGATATGTGTTGCGATTTTTACTAACTTTTTTAACACTAGAGCATTGGAAAAAGTTGATCGCAGACTTCTAGGGACTTTTAATTTGAAAAATATCTAGTCATTGTCAGGCATTATTATTATTTTTTTCCAGCAACCCAAAAATCAAAGAATAGACGTTTCCCTCACAAAATTTGTATCTTATCTCATATCTTATTTCCGTATATGTATTTTGTATATACAGTTTCCGTTGTTAACACCTTATTTTGAAAACCAACCGTAGTCACATGTGTATACTTCCGCTAACTTCACCAAGTCCGTCTGCACAAATGGGAGACGGCACATAAAAAAAGAGGCTCAAACCAAAGAAAGCATCACTTCCTGTGAGGCAGTGATGAGCTATCAGATATTTCATTCCCTCCATCAACAGGAGAGAACGGAAGCAAATAAGAGTGCATTACATTTTGCACATAATAGTAAAGCTGACTTCTTGTTCAGGCCGGCACAGTGAACAGGGGCAGCGAGGTGATCGCGGCGGGGATGGTGGTCAACGACTGGTGCGCGTTCTGTGGCTTGGACACCACCAGCACCGAGCTGTCGGTCATCGAGAGCGTCTTCAGACTGAGCGACTCAGCGCAGCCCTCCGCCATCGCCACCAGCATGAGGGACTCGCTGATCGACAGGTGACTAACACACACACACACACACACAGATTTCTACAGATATACTTCTTCACTTTCACTTTATTAAATGAACCCTGAGAATGAATTTGTAACAACCAGATCATGTTTGACCCACATCTTTTCTTTCTTTACACACATTCACACAGAAATGATTGTAACACTCAACCTTCGCAACACTTGTGGGACAGACTGACTCATTAACACTTGTTCATCATTCACTGCTCCTCACTTACACGCCAACACACACACACACACACACACACAAACACACACAAACACTCACACACTGTACAAAACAACCATGTGTGATGCCTTTCTTCTTTCTCACAGCACAGACTGGAAAAGGTGTTTCTGCAGTTGTGATGGATGCACACTCACACAGGCTACCATCTGTTCATTTTATAACTGCTCACTGCTTGCGGCCTAGTTTAACTTTTTTTTTTACTAGTGTTATGTCAGGCTTTGTTCACTTGATCTTGGACTCAGGTAGCGTATGGAACTAGGAAACCTTAAGGAATCCAATGGAACCAACCACGTCTTGCTAGCTCGTCGGGAAGGAGCTAAATAACGCTACGAAGTTAGGCTACATTTTGCGTGGAAAAAAACTGGCATGGCGATGTTCAAAGGGGTCCCTTGACATCTGACCTCAAGATATGTGAATGTAAATGGGTTCTATGGGTACCCACGAGTCTCCCCTTTACAGACATGCCCACTCTATGATAATCACAAAATTGAAAATGACCATGACAGTTTTTCCTCGCCAAAATTTAGCGCAAGTATGGAGCTTTATTTAACCTCCTTTGCGACAAGCTACTATGACATGGTTGGTACCAATGGATTACTTAGGTTTTTTAGTTTCACATGATGCCAGTATCTTCACTCTAGCTTTAAAACCGAGCCCGTTAACCTCTGGAAGATCTATGGCATTAATGCATTAAAGAAATTAGTGGCGTTAAAACGAGTTTGCATTAACGTGTTATTATTGCTTATTAACTTTGACAGCCCTAGTAGAAACAGTAAATCATTAAATCTAATCCATCTTCTCCCCTCTGCTCTGTCTCCCATCAGCATGACGTAAGCTGCCTCTGTAGTTTCCTGCCGGTGAAGAGCTCTGCTGCGGTCCACATGGTCTCTCGCATGAAGCCATCAAGCTGCTGGACCTCATTTCTCAACTCGAAGCACCTCCGTACACACAGTACACTTCACTTTCACTCAGAAGTCACTGCTCACACCTGCAGCCACATTACGGCCATCATTTTGTACCTTTTTTTTTTTTAGCATTTGGTTTCATCTTTCTAAAACGTTTCTTCTGCTTACCTCGGTCATTTTTTTAAATCAACTTTTCTGGAAATGATCAGTTTCCAGGGCAGAGAAAAACATCCACCACCTCTTCTCTAATGTTGCATTCACACATTTAACGTTTTCTCCCAGTTTGGATAGATCAAAAGTGGCCGAGGCTGTGCTAAAAGGTGTTAAAAAAACAAATTAAATTCTGTGCCTGCATCATTAAAAAGTGTACGTCAGCCAGGAAGCATGTAAGGGATTCCCATCGACACACACCACACATCTGCCAACTCTATCACCGTGTTTCCGATGCTTGAAGAAAGTATCTCACGTTTTGTCAAAATCCAACATTAATTTAGAAGTAAGGATGTTATTGAAGGATAAAGAGTGATGTTTTGTCTGAACCAGGTCTGAAATCACTTGATTTGATGATGTATCTGTCCAGCGAACTGAGAATGTACAACATGCAGTATGATGAAGTGTGTGTTTGGAGTGTCAGTGCTCTGGTATGTAATGTCTACATTAAATTACCAGATTAAAGCAGAGATGGATGTTTTCATCAGACTGTATGAAATGAGACGGATTCAGACGTGGGATAGTTTTTACTTCAAGTCTCTCTGCCGGGGGGAACTCTAAACATGGTTGATATTTCTTAACGAACAGTACGTCTCGTCTGTCTTGTAAAATAAAATAAATCACCCTCTTTTTATCGGTTTGTGTTATTTTGAGATTAAGGTGTCACAGTAGGATCAGAATGAACCGCAGCGTAGAGAAGAAGTACAAGAAGACTTGGCTGAAAAATAAGTTATGGGGACAGTGTTGGCAAGTACCTCGTACTTTTACGCAAGTGCTGTAATTAAATGCAGTTGTACTTTTTTTAAAGGGCATATTGATAACATTTTTATGAAGAATAATATAAAAACATCTACAGAGCCTTTAGAAAGGTGCTGAATAAAGGTTTGGCTTTCCCTGAAAAAAAATTATGATTGTGAATTAATCATTTTAAAAATTTTGCGGGGTCCAAAATGAGTGTTTTGTTTATCTCTGTGGAAGATGTGTGATGTTTAGTTCCCACTTATAACAAGGCTTGTGAGCCAATAGTAAAACGACGTTAAGTTAAAAATATGCTCAAATCACAACATGGCAAACTGCAGCCCAACAGGCAACAACAGCAGTCAGTGTGTCAGTATGTCTGTGACTTGCCCCAAACTGCATGTGATTATCATAAAGTGGGCATGTCTGTAAAGGGGAGACTCGTGGGTACCCATAGAACCCATTTTCATTCACGTATTTTGAGGTCAGAGGTCAAGGGATCTCTGTGGAAATGGCCATGCCAGTTTTTCCTCGCCAAAATGTATGTAAGTTTGGAGTGTTACTTAGCACCCCACAGCCTCCTCCGTGACATGCTAGTATGACATGGTTGGTACCAATAGATTTCTTAGGTTTTTCTAGTTTCATATTATGCCAGTATCTTCACTCTAGCTTTAAAACTGAGCCCGCTACAAAAATCGAAAGTTGCGTTAAAGAAACAAGTGGCATTAAAACAAATTGAATTAAAGATCTGTATATAAAGTAGTTAAACTAGCTCCACCTGGAGCAACTACAACAGTAACATGCTGCTCTAACATTGATGCTTCACTACTAATATGTCATATAAAACGATATATCAGTCACAGGAGACAGCTTTCTGTGAGTACTTTTACTTTTGATATTTTAAGTACATATTGTTAATACCTTTGTACTTTTACTCAAATAGGATTTTGACTGCAGAACTTTCACTTGTATTGGAGTGTTTTTATATTAATGTAATGAGCTCTGAATACTTCCCCCACCCCATCATACCTCCCACACTAGCGTTTGCTGGTTTTATAGTGTCATCTACTGGTAAAGCAGGAAACATGCATACACACAGAATGATCCCATGACAAGTCTAGCTCTACCTGACTCATCATCAGCGCAAAACAGATCAAAGACGAGCAAAATATTTTAAAGGCAACTTTTTTTTATTTATTGGCAAATGCTTTGAATAAGGTTGTAGCAATGCATCTACAGTATATACACCCCTCCAAATAGTGACAATGTCAGAAAGCCTAAAGAAAAACACACTTTGTAATACAGCTCGATTATATGATCGTTTATACGCACACTTTTTTTTTTTTCAAACACACACTTATTTTCAGTTTTTGGTTTGGGAAACATCTAAAAAAGACTTTTTTCTAAATTAAACAATACAATTATATCTATTGCGTAAAATCAATATACATTTATAAAAAAAAAAAAAAAACATGCAAGGTTTGTAGTGCATCACAACCTTTTTTATCTTTAAAGTCTTATTAAACAAAGGCAGACAGACGGACGTACAGATAGAGAGCAGCAGCAGCGCTCTGGAGAAGAGGAGCAGATACAAAAAAAAAAGAACTGATAATTGTTATATAGATACAGTAATTCCTAAAAAAATTCTATGCCAACTCTTTTTCTATATTTGTATTAATTTATGTGCAAAAGAAGCTCATTCATTTCTGACATTAAATACATTTTATTATGTCTGATGCTCGAGTCTATGCTACCGTGACACGCGTGGCGTTCTAACAAGCTGTGTGGCGCGAGGCCAGGAGGAGACGCCGCCATCACGGTGGAGAAATGATAGCGAAGCAGGAGCAGGGCCTTGATTCACCTCAGCTTTACCGGGATTAGATTACTTGCTGGCCTCCGCTACTGCCAAGCACAGGCTGCGTCAGCTCTGCTCAATGTACAAAAATGTGATCAATTCACTGCGCTGGAAATAAAAATCACAGTGTGTCAAACCTAAACATCCTGTCCTCTTATCATCCCCATGTAAATGCCTGTGAACAGTTGTTTGCCTGTGTGGAGACAGTGTCTCCTCCTGTGCTGCTAAACTGAACCAACAGAGTCAGTTTCAAGCTAGATAGTTGCTTGTGTCCTAATAACTTTCATGTAATACATTTGTGTTTTTTAATGTGACTCTTAAAGGTGCAGTGTGTACTGGCATCCATCGGTGAGATGAATACCCCTCCGCTCACTCCTCCCTTTCCCAGCGTGTCAAAGAATGACGGTGGCCTTTATGCCTAGTTCACACTACACGACTTCAGCCCGGATTTTCTGCTCTTTTTAGAGCTCCCCGACAAAAGCCTGCTAAATATGTGGACCTGTCGGGGACAGACAAAGAGTCCCGATTACAAGACAGCAAGTTGTGTAGCGTGAACAGTACTGAGATCTGACCACGTTGTAAGTCGTGTGGCGTGAACCTGGCTTTAGGTAACGTAAAAATCGTGAAAGGCTCTCTCTAGAGTCAGAGTTTGGTTTGCCCGTTCTGGGCTACCGTAGGAACATGGTGGACTCTGTAAAGAGGACCCGCTCCCTATGTAGATATGAAGGGGCTCAATCTAACCTAACGAAAACACGATTCTAAATTTCAGGTGATCATACACAAAACATAATTATGAATATTTTTTTTTCCATTTCTGCTAATACATCCTACACACTTGGCCCTTTAAGAAACCAAGCATGAAAAGCAAGCATTTAACTTTACGACTTGTTGGAACAGAGTGCATCTCTCGTGTCTCCATGGTCTAAAATCTACTGGATAGGCCTTTTTAATTGGGCTTCACCCGACTGGTTGTTCATGACGTTAAATGTATGTGTGGTTAAGTGTTGGGGGAGCCTTGTGCAGGACGACAGGTGAGTAGTGATACTACAGGTGCGTTGTGCTTACGGAGGTCTGTTAATTGCGGCTGTTAACATGCTGTTGACCTGCCTGACAGGATGTAGCAGCGTGTGGTTATTAATGCTAACTTCCCTTCTGTGACTGAGCGGTTTGTTGCTATACAGGGAGGGAGTGGAGCAGTGTTGTGTTCATAGTGTGGGGGCCTACGAGGGCGCGAGGGGATAAATATTGCACATGTAAAATTTCCGAGTATTGCAGTCATTTCTTTAGCCTGATTGTCAGCTACTCTGTAGCCAGTGGCGAGTTGGCAAGTTGAGCTTCAGGCTGACGGTAAATGTATGATTAAAACAAACTCCGAACTAGCTACGTAATACAAACTAAACTACAGCTAATATCTAAAAACAAAAGACAATAATTAAAAAAAAAACTAAATGTGAGTTAAAAAAGTTAAAAATCACTACCAATCTATCTTCTAGCTTGTACTACTGCTGTTGCAATGACGAGACTATAGACCGACGCAGCAGCAGATCACTGGTTGTGAACCTAACTGTGCTGCGTACATGACAGAGTTTTAAACTCTAAGCAGTATCAGTGACTTCATCTGTCAAGCCTCAGATTACATCCTGAACTCTGACTGGCTTGCAAGCGACTGACTGGTTTCAAGTTTAGCTTGTCTAATACACACACAGTGTGTGTGTCGTTTTAGTCTATTTTACTCGCCGATTTCAAACTCCAAAGTCGTTGTTTGGTTTGTCCCACCTTTTTCAAAATAAAGAGTCTGTGTGGGACCAAAAGAACAAGAGAGAAAATCAAACTAGAAACACTCGGAGCTATCACAGGTATGATTCTGACTTCTAACTGTGAGGGCGTGGAAGACACACAGGATGTCCTCTGGCTTTTTGTAGCTAGTGTTGTACTGACCGATATGAAGAGGGTGCTCGACTACGACAGAGAGAGAGAGGAACAAGGGGTGTCTGTCACACCTACACTGGCTGACGTGGTGCTGCTACGTGGGCCTGCGATGCAACAAAGTGGAGAGGATCATGGAGTTTGGTGGTTTCTGGTCGGACACCATATGCCTCTCTTTTTTCCCCGTCTTGCGTCTCTACCCCCCCCCCCCACCCTCTCCCCGTCCTCCCAGCACCTGAAGATGCCCCGCTCTCCCTCCCCCTCTCCTTCCCCCTCGCCCTCCCTAGCAGCCGAAGGTCTCCTGCGAGGCGTAGACCATGTAGAGGAAGCCGTCCTCGTCTCTCTCCTGCTCATAGATCTCAGAGATGGGGGTGGACACTGACACCATGCTGTGCTGGTTGACCAGCAGGAAGAAGGCCTGCGTGGGGTTCAGCTGCAGCCGACGCCTGAAGGAGGGAGGGGGGGGGGAGACGGGGTGAGGGTAATAAGAGAGAAAGGAAAAAATGAGTGCATGAGGTATTATTGCTTCACATTCTTTTTGTATCACTAGTTAGTGCTTCGACTTCTCTAAAGCTGAGCTTACACTGTACAATTTTAGAAATGTTGTTGTGTAATTCCTATTCCTACTGTACGAGTAGATCGTTTGCGATGTAAAGACAAAGCTCACCATTTATGTGCTCACACTGTACGTGTAAAATACAAAAAAAAACACGGCCCATGTGCCTGTTGACAGTTGTCAATAAAGATTTGTTTGAAAGCTCCGAGGCAGGTTAAGTTTGTTTACTAGCAGAGGTCTGTACGGGTCACAATGTTAACAAGGCAGAAACTGGCTGCCTTGATCATGTGTGCCAACCTGTCTGCTGAAACATCTAAAAAAAAAAAGAGGCGCCGGCGTATATGGACTCGCAGGTGGCTCGAAAGACGTGGACAGTATGGCTTGTCCATTTTGCAGAGAGAATTGGAGGTAAGCTAGCTACGTTTTACTATATCTATTTCATTCATACAACTGTCCGACAGCCGGTCGGCAGGAGTTGTGTTTTGCTGTAGTGAAGAAGAAACAAGTTAATTTGATTTCTGGGTTAATAAATTATGGTATCCGATTGGTGCATAGACTGGCATACTCGCCGATACCCGATCCCAAATTTTGAGCAGTATCAGACGCATTTCCAATACTGGTATCGGTATCGAAACAAATCTACTTGTTCAGCTAAAAGAAATACAGCTGTACTCTTTATGCTTTCTATGTATTTTTGGATTAAGGTCTGAATTGTGCCTTCCTGTTTCTCTGCTTTTTCTTCCACCATTTCATGTTTTTTGGAGGATGCAATTCTAACTACCAACTTCACTCATATCTGCACTGGACAATGTTTCTGTGTAAACAACATAAACCCAGTTGTATCAGTGGAAATCAGTCTAGTTGATGTTTCATCTCTCTTATTTCTGTGGTATCATTCGGTGTAAAGAACCACAGACTGACTGAATGTGGTCATTTTGTGTCCAGTTTTCAGATGTTTGAGTTTGTCAGAAGGATTGTCTGGGGGTGCTTTCCAATCTGCTAATTACGCTTTCTCCCTTCCTCGCTCTTCCGGCCCGTGTCCTGGAAATCGATGGAGGTCCAGCGTTATTGAGGATGTGTGAATCCCAGACGGCAGCCCCCCTTTAAACACGAATCATTTTATTGATTGGTAAGCTGATCTGATGGGACAGTAAAAGGAGCGGTCGGGCTGTTGGTGGAGAGAGCTTTACTGTAATATTAGTTGTTACATGATTTGTAATACTGCTGTCAAAGTTAACGCGGAGGCTGTAGTGGGTTTTAAAGCTAGAGTGAAGATACTGGCATCATATGAAACTAGAAAAACTGAGCAAAAATAAGGAATCCATTGGTATCAAAAATGTCATACTAGCTTGTCGTGAAGGAGGCTAAATAACTCTCCAAAATTGCGCTAAATTTTGGTGAAGAAAAACTGGCCATTTTCAAAGGGGGGAAAAAATGGGTTCTATGGGTACCCACGAGTCTCCCCTTTACAGACATGCCCACTTTATGATAATCACATGCAGTTTGGGGCCAGTCATAGTCAAGTCAGCACACTGACACACTGACAGCTGTTGTTGCCTGTTGGGCTGCAGTTTGCCATGTTATGATTTGAGCATATTTTAATGCTAAATGCAGTACCTGTGAGGGTTTCTGGATAATATTCTCACTGTATTCTGTTGTTGTTGTTATTATTATTGATTTCCAAAAATAAATATATACATACATTTGCATTAAGCAGCATATTCTTTGTTGATTAGAGTGTTATATTCTTGACAAATCTCCCTTTTAAGGTACATTTTGAACAGAAAATAAATGTTTATTAATTAACTAAGATCTTAGCTATGGAAAATCATGCGATTAATCGCAATTTAATATTTTAATCGATTGACAGCCCTGGTAAAAATGGACTAAACTACTGTAATAGTTGATTGAATGCACCGTTTTTGGGTTAATGCTCTTTGGTCCTAACCTTTCTCAGCTCTAGTAAGAGATCAACAACATGCCGCCCATTTGTGCACGCATTGCGATTAGATGTCAAATTGACTTTTTTTATTTGGCTGATTTACATCAACAAAATAACTCCCTTTTATATTTCAGCTTCATCAGCATTTAAGACAGATAATGATCAACGATCCCGTCAACCCCCACAGATATATTATGGTATACTGCAGGACAGTAAAATCTTAATTTACTGCCCTATTATTCTATGGCTGGATGTAAAATGATTTTCACCCCTTTGGTTTTGAAGCCAAGTTGAGGACTGTAAACAAGCCGGTCAACTGCGGCCTCAGCAAGCTGCCAAATACACACAAATACTTCATCTTACTCTGATGGTATGTAAAACACTACCAGCTCCAAATATACACGCACATACCAAACATACACCTCAATGAACTTAACCTACACTGGTATCCAATTCAGCAACCTATAATGACCTGCAGAGTGTGTGTGTGTTAATGCTGGTGCAGTGTCCTCATACAGTAGGTATGAACTCTAAGACTTGTGTGTGTGTGTGTGTGTGTGTGTGTTTGTTTACCTGATGATCTTGACCAGCTCGCTCATGTTGACGTGGTCAGGTACCAGAAACTTGGTCTTGTCCAAAACGGGCAACTGCTTCTCTCCCTTATATCTCTCAATGATCACCTGCAGCAGCCACAAAACACAACATACTGTAAGTCAGGCTGTCGTTCACACGCTGCGGTATTTTGCTGAAGTAGTTTTGTAGATTGTGATCGGAGACATGCGTGGCAACAGAGACAAGCGTGGCAATGTTATGCTATCTGTGAAACTGTTTAAATGACTTCACAAATACTGTAA
Organism: Sebastes umbrosus; assembly: GCF_015220745.1. NCBI lineage: Eukaryota > Metazoa > Chordata > Actinopteri > Perciformes > Sebastidae > Sebastes > Sebastes umbrosus. Next base: position 22,880,040 of record NC_051269.1, on the reverse strand, counting down.
GTGGCAGAAGTAGCTGAGAAAATATTTTGTTTATTATTTATTATTTATTATTACAAGCCCGTCAATATTGGGCTAATGTATCATCAAACTGATAAACTGATCTAGCACTAGCTCACACTGGAGACTAAAACGTTTTGTCAAACGATTCATTGACTTAACTTTTGTGTAGCTCTCTACTTCTCCCTCACACTCACACACTCGATCTTGTGTTTCCTGCACTTCAGTAAGCACAGGTACATCACAATCAAAAGGCTAGACAAGAGCATATGTAAATGTACTGTACATGCCAAACCTTAATATGGATCACCGGTGTCTGCACTATTAGAGAGCAATGAAATGTGATGTGTTGAAATCAGATTTGAACAGCAGCTTACGGGGATCTTGTTGGGGTGCTGATCACGGATCTGCTGGACCTCTTTGCACCGGTCAGCTGTGGGCAACAAAAGACAGAATTCATAAAACAACAAGCTTTACTTTAAAAGAGACTTTCAACTGATACAAAGCTGTGATTCCCTCGCTAATACTAACAGTCTGGTTCTCTGTGATGTATTCATACCTAGAGAAAACACTCCATTAAAGCAAACTGTATCTCTATTTTGGGAGAGAGAACAAACAAGTACGGATGCATAATTAAGGACCTCTGTTTAAGACAAATTTGTAAAATCATGTCACTATTTGTAGTCCTTTTATCAAATTTATTCCAATTTATTCAAAGCACATTTACAACAGTAAATGTAACAGATGTGTAGAGCAACAGAGAAAGCAAGTTAAGTAGTCTGAATAGTCCATGACAGAAACTAGGGCTGGGCGATATGGAGAAAATGAAATATCACAATATTTTTTTACCAAATACCTCAATATCAATATTGCGACGATATTATAGGGTTGACTATTGGTGCTTTCACAAAATATTCACAAAATGAGATGATAAATAATCATCAGTAAAGTGGATATAATGACTAAGTGGGTAAAGGCAAATGATAGAACAGCTAGAACAGTCTGGTAAGTTCAGAAAATCACATCACTTAACTGTAATGCAGCCTTTAAAACAAGAAAAAGACAACATTTGCAAAAAGCAACATATTCGCCCACTCCCATGGTGATTAGAGTATTAAATACTTGACAAATCTAAAAATAAGCGTGATTAATCGCGATTAACTATGGACAATCATACGATTAATAGCGATTCAATATTTTAATCGATTGACAACCATAGTAATAACGTTATGTAGACAGAACATAAAAAGCATAACTCAATGCGAGCGTACAGTGGAGCATCCGGAAAGTGTCCAGCGTGCACATACTAGAGTTATCTTGCAGTTCATCTTCAAAAAAGGCAAGCATTTGTGTGCATTTAGGATTTAATGACTTAACAATTAGCTTTGGAAACTTTTCTTTTATTCTGTTAGTCTGGCAATAACCCAGATTAAGACCAGTTGGCTTAACTGTCAGTTATGTTTCATTTGCAGCTCAGTGGGCAAAGGACATGAGTCAGTGGTTTGAGACAGGCATTGGAGTAAGAGCCAAAATATAGATTGTGTCCGAAATTCCATACTAACATGCTATTTAGTACGCTAAAACAGTATGTGAGATATGTTAGTATGTCCGAAACCTTAGTATGAAATTAGTATTAGCAAATTGCATACTATTTCCGTTGAAATATTACAGTATGCAACGCTGGACAATACGGCGGCATAAATATCACACAATGCAATGCGGTAGTGACGAAAATGTTCAAAACGGTCGTTGACGGACAGCTCTGTAACATCAATAACGCTTCAATTTAACTGTAAGTATAAGATTTCATTTTGCTAGGTACTATATATTTCAAATTAATTCAGAATTTGATTCTCACAAACTGTTGTTTTGGTCACATGAGGTCGGCACGGGTTACTGTGGTTACACGTCGCCAACCGACAAGGAGGCTTGCAGGAAGTGACGACGTAAATTACTGTTCAGTACGTCCGAAAAGATACATACTACTGTTTATACAAAACAAAAGTATGTTGAATGATAGTACACATATTGAGTATGTAGTGCATAGTAGCCATAGTGCCACTCTTTCTATTAATTGAATCTAGAATCGTTTTGAATCAAACCGAGACGCCAAGAATCGGAATCAAATCATGAGATTGACAGAGATTTGAACTCCTACTTTACAATAACCACATCTTGTGTCTTTTCCCTTGTTATAAATAAATTGTTCATATTATTTTACTTTCTTGGTTGCAGTGATGCAAAACATGCTTTGTACATTGTTACAATTTAATATGTCTTGATTCTTTCTGTCTGCGGACTCAATCTACATATCTCACCACTTTGCATATAATTTGTGTGTGATTATTGCCTTTTATTCCAGCAGCTTCTCTCTCTTTCGCTTTTCAATGATTTTACCGTCTCATTAATTTTACAACACACACTGCGCTCTGTGAGAATAGCCCTGTTTCAGGAAAACGGCAGCTATTTTTTAAACACTGGCAGGGTTCAAAGCTCAGACGGCATTGGGGAACGACAGTGAAGTGTGAATGGTTCCTTTGTCTTAGGTCTAGGGATGTTTTTCTTCCCCAGCTAAGGGAAGGGTCGGTGCTAAGTGTTAGAATATAAATGTATTTATCAAAAGATACTGTGGGATTGGGCAAGATCAAATTCGAAAGCTATCACAAATGAGATAATCCAACATTACTGTCTTGTTTGAGATATATAATTCCCTTCCCTGGCTTTGCATCAAAATAGTGAAGTCCAACCTGTTTCTTGAGTATCTGCCTCTTTGAATAAAAGATAGATATATAAATATATTTTCGGGTCTGGCTTTATTATTCCTAGGGTTGGGACGATACACCTATCTCCCAATTCGATACTATCATGATACTTGGGTGCCAATTTGTTACGTATTGCGATTCTACAAGTATTGCAATTTTTGTTAACTTTTTAAACACTAGACCATGGGGAAAAGTTGAATCATACACTTCTAGGGACTTTTACTTTGGAAAATGTCTAAATTGATATGGTAAAATTGTTTGATTTTCAGCATGTATGTAGTCAGAGATTTCCTAAAGTCAAATATATCAGTCATTGTTAGGAATTATTTACTACATTTTTTCCAGCAACACAAAAATCCCTCACAAATGAATGGTATTTTCATTTTCATTTATAATGTCTTATACTTCTGGTGAATATAATACAATCAGTCTTATTTCCATATCTGTATTTTGTATATACAGTTCCCTTTGTTAACACCTTATTTTGAAAACCGGATGTAGTCACACGTGTGTACTTTCGCTAACGTCGCCAAGTCCGTCACTAGCTCTCCCATCAGCTCCGTTGTCTTTATACATCCATGGTCAGCTCCATCTGGGCCGTTTGAATGCATTTAACATCAATGTCAGTATATGGGTGCTCTACAGTTGTAGCGTCGGCCCATTTAACCACAGAGATGAGAGTGACGGCTGGCTTGACCGCACGTTACGCAATACGATAACGTTTCCTGTCCATGACAGAGTTAGCATGCAGCTTTAGCCATGATGTCTAGCTCTGCTTTTCCTGGCAATGTGTGAAACCCAAAGTGTTTCCATACTTTACTGTATGTGTAGTGTTCACCTCTTTGGATTTAAAATGTGAGGATGCAGGTCGCATCCCTGCGGACCCTCCGCCGTTTTCTACTTTCTCGTTTCAGCTCACCGCGGTTTGTTTTGAAGGATACGAAACGGATATGACGTCACATTACTCAGACTACAAATATAGAAGCGGTAACTTCCTTCTACCTCCACATAGACTCAAATTAAGCAAATATATCGACTCTGGCATTAAAAAATATATTTCAAAATTGTAAAAAATCGATAGATGGATCCATTTTTTCCACCAACCCCTCATTATTCCTGCTATCACAGAGGGAATAATATAATTTGAGCCAATACCTAGACAGGGAATTGCATCATCCTTTACTGTGTCCTATAGTTTGTAACAGTATATTACACTTTGTTGGTGTGGTATCACTATAAGCAGGAAAATACTTCTATGTACCTAACTGCTAATCAAACTAAATACTCCAACAAGTTAACTTGACATCGGGTCAAGGTGTTTTTATTGTTATGCAATACCATAGTAATGGGTGTCAGTGTGACACAGACAGTACCAGAAGACAAACAGCAGTGAACAAACATCATAACAACAGGTTAACAGATCCAGTACAAGACCAGCTAGTCACTATTATGAAACATTATCTCTGATTTCTTTACGGTGACAACTTTATAAGGAGGTTATAAACAAAGTCTAGTGGTATGTTTATGTCTCCACTGTGACACAGTTGCTTATCCCACATTTCTCTGTACAGTATAACAAGATTATGCAATGGCCAGAGTCTGGGCTCCTCCCTTCACCAGCATAGGGGGCTGTCGTTTTGGCATCAAATTACAACATAAATCACTGAACACGTGTACTGGGATAATGTGTCAGCACAAGTTGTTTTCCCTTTGAGCAAACACTTACATGTTTACTGCTGGTATAGCCCAGCTAGTAGCTTATATAGTTGTGTGTGACGACAAAGCTGGTTAATGGCAGGCCTTAGTAGCTTCAAGGCTTGGCAAGCTAATATGACAGTGACCCAGATGGCCTTTTTTTTTTAACATTATCAGAAGAGATCACCAACAGGAACAAACAATACTGGCATTTTAGTTAGATTTGTTATTTTTTAACTCTTTGATTAGCAATATTCTCTAAACTTGACTACCATGAGCTTCTGTGTCTGTGTTGTTAACAATCTGAGAGATAAAGGATGAGTTTTAAACAGCTGTGAAACACTAGACTAACACAACATACAAGTAAACACCATGTAAGTGACTAACACTTGTCAACAGATAGCTAGGTGGCTAGCAGGCCGGCTAACTAACTGCTGCTGTTGCTAGACAACAACAGCGCCTTGGTGGGTTTCTTACCAAATGTCCTCCTTTGTTTGAAGGGTCTGTCGGACGGCATCTCTATCAGAGTTATTACACCGTTATAACCTAAATGAATGTGCGATACAACTGCTCGGTCACTAAACGAAGCTGTGAGGATCCCGGTTGAGTGTCTCCGGTCGTCTCTCCGGTCTCAGTCTGCAAACAGCTCCGTCCGGACAAACAAAGCAAGCAAACCAAGGCACTGACGTCATCCGCTGCATTTAAAGGGGACGTGCACCAATTTAAATCCAGAGATTCCTCTGTATTACACTTTTATTTATTAACACTATATAACTTCGTTTATGCAAGTTTTTTTTTACCACTGAAGCCAATACTTTTTTTTAAATATTTAAAATATTTTAATTCTCATACAGTACAGTAAGGTATTTAAAGGGACTGTTTGTAAGAATTATAAATGCTTGTTAACAGCGACACCTGTGGCCGTTAAGTCAACGAAAGTCAGCGTCGGGCTCGCGCTTGTGCTCGCTCTACAGTGAGGCGACACACGTCAGCTGAAACCACAATATTACTATATTTCACCTGCTTGGCAGTAATGTTAGCTGACCAGATGAAGGTCTCTCCATGAATCAATGCTGATCCTAGTGTTGGCTTTTCCTGCTTCAGCGTCGGTGCCGGGGCTCTGAAGCAGCGGGGCTCCATTCATGCAAGTTTTTACCATTGAAGCAAATACTTTTTTATATTTTTTATATTTTAATTCTCATACAGTACAGTAAGATATATTGTGCAATATCATTTTCCACTTGTGCAATTTTATTAAAGGGACTGTTTGTAAGAATCAGAACTGCTTGTTAACAGCGACACCTGTGGCCGTTAAGTCAACGAAAGTCAGCGGCAGGCTCGCGCTTGTGCTCGCTCTACATAGACATGAACGAGCATCGCTCAAAACAGTGAGGCGACGCATGTCAGCTAAAACCACAATATCACTCTATATTTCACCTGCTTGGCAGTAATGTTAGCTGACCAGACGAAGGTCTCTCCATGAATCGCTGCTGATCCTAGTGTTGGATTTTCCGACCGCAGCTGGAGGGAGACACCGGCACCCGGTCAGAGACGATAATGTTTCTTGCTGTGGAGCCCCATCACTTCACAAGACACGGAAAACTCTGTTGGTCTGGAGGAGCTGCAGCTTTCATTGTGTCTGCAGTTATTTCTGCACAAACGTCCACTGTACATTTACTAGATATTCTCAGAGCTACTAACTCTTCTGCAGCGTGTAGTGTGCGCGCATAAACGTGAGGTGGAGCGGGAACGAGCGCGCTGTGTGAGTGAAGGCAAGCAGGCAGAGGAGCAGAGACTCCAGCCCTGGAGACCAAAGCTACGGTCTCCCCCGCGTACTACGACCGCCGCCAACACTGTATTGCAAGACATGCTTCACTAGATAGAACTTTGAGGTTTTGGTGCTTCTGTGTAGTTTGTGTTGGAGGCTGATGGTACGTGTCCACAGAGAGTCTGAACAGCGTAGCCTCACGCGAGCGTGCATATGCGAGCGCGCATGGGAAACCGACCTGGTAGATTTATACGTGTAAAAAGTTACAAACAGTCCCTTTAACACTATATAACTTCATTCATGCAAGTTTTTACCATTGAAGCCAATACTTTTTTATATTTTTAATATTTTAATTCTCATACAGTACAGTAAGGTATATTGTGCAATTTCATTTTCCACTTGTGCAATTTTGTTAAAAGTTTGTTTATTGTCAATACTGTATATACTGCTCCTATTTTTATACTTCGTTCTATTTAAATGGTTCATATTTTGTTACACTTTGTTTAGCTCTTTTTTACTGTGTTAGCTGATGCTTCTTGTTTTTTGCACTATCCCCTTTGCTGCTGTGCACTGCAAATTTCCCCACTGGGACTAATAAATGAATATCTTATCTTATCTTATCTTATCTTATCTTATCTTAGTTAGTAACGTTAGTCCTGGTTGAGACTGAGAGGACCAGCTGATCAGATGTTTTGCTAGTCAGCTGGCTAAATTATGGATCAACGAATGAAGGTATTGACGTTCGCTATCGCATTCAAGCTCTACGACGCTCCACATCATCTCACGTTGTTCATGTAAACGTTCATGTAAAAACACCGACTCATACGGGCGAGGAATGTTACGTTCGCAAATCAGCAGCTAAAGCAAGTTTCAGTTCCACTGTGTAACTGGTAAACTAGACATGCTTGTTAGCATATAAATAGATCATAAGATCGTGGTGTTTCTGCAACTTCAGCATAAAGGATTGGGATGTTTATTGGAACTTACACAACAATATCTTCCGTGTTACCGAAAGGTCACGGTTCCGCTCACCGGAGCGGCTCCGTCTGTCTGTCTGCTTTGGTCTGCACGTCTGGGGCACGGTAACCCTCAGTGTTGATTGGCTAGTGCTCATTGCGTGTAACCAATCAGATAGTGCTGTGGGGGGGACATTGAGCCAGACTGCACAGTGGAGAGCGCTGACAGCAGGCTGACACAGAGAGGAGGCTGATCAGAGCCAAAGTAGCGCATTTATAAATTAATTAATTTTATCGGTTAAAAAACAATGCCGATACCGATAATCGGCAAAATGCTGAATATCTGCCGATAATATCGGCCACGCCGATAATCGGTCGATCCCTAATACATATATATATATATATATATATATATACAGTATATACACATGTATAAATATACAACACTTTAGAAAATGGTAGACATGTTCATTTGATTATAGACTAGACAAGGATATATTTGATCCTAAATACAATATACAATATTTACTTTAAGTTGATAACATCTGTATGACAATAAAGTAGAATAAATTAAATGTCTGTCTTAGTTTGAGCAGTTTAAGAGTAAATGTTTGTAACGGTAGTCACATGGAACTTACATTGGAGCATGTTCCATGACGGACAAAAAATAGAGTTGCACTTAGTCAGTAAGAGCAGCTGGTTAAGTCGTCATCCATGTAGACTTGCTATTGGAGGGTTTTATAACCCACTTCCACTCCCCGCTAATTGGTTTGGGGTGGCACTTAATATGGCGGACCCTCCACCTGAACGAAGTGGAAGTGGTTAAGGAGAGGGTGTAGGGGTTTGGAATTGGGCCTAAGTTAACTTGTTAACTTCATTAAGGGGTGCCATGAATATAAGAAAGGGGGACTATGGAACATTTTAGGAATATTTTTTTCTCTACCTTCGATTAAACCAAATAATCAACTCACCATGGATCCAGAACTGTAGATCCATCCTTCTGATTCAGGAGATGATCTGTTTGGAAGCGACTCATAAACATAACTGTTGCAACAGCCTGCTGCACACTATCCGTCTACATGTCCTGCAATGAATCAGGACTTTGCATTGAGACACTCCTCTGTGTGCAGCAACATTCAGCAGAGGAGATGTGACTAAAGCTCCACCCTCACCAGACTCACCCGAGACAAACCAGGAAACAGTTTGTTATTCTTCCTCATTAAAGAGAGTCACACAGACTGAAAACCAGACGATCAGATTCACCTTCAGAACAAACTAACAATTTCATCTGAGTGAGTTCATCTACAGGAGAGAAAAGTGGAAAACTACAACACTGCTGCTTCAACCTGCTGACGCTCCACACACTGAAGGTGAGTTTGACTAAAAACACGACTCAAAGCGAAAGTAAATGTCAGTGAAGCTAGTAGAGGAGGGAGGGGAGCCATGACTGACTGTACTTTCTGTCTGCTGTGTTTTCAGCTTCACTCAGAGACTAAATGGCTTCAAGATCAGAGGAGGATCACTGCTGTCCGGTCTGTCATGACGTCTTTAGAGATCCTGTTATTCTGCCATGTAGCCACAGCTTCTGTAAAGACTGTCTGAAGAACTGGTGGAGAGAGAAGCAGACACGCGAGTGTCCAATTTGTAAGAGAAGATCTTCAATGGACCCACCTGTAAACCTGGCCTTAAAGAACCTGTGTGAGGCCTTCTCACTGGAGAGAGATCAGAGAGCTTCAGAGGCTCTCTGCAGTCTGCACTCTGAGAAACTCAAACTCTTCTGTCTGGACCATCAGCAGCCAGTGTGTCACATCTGCAGAGATTCAGAAAAACACACCAACCACAGATTCAGACCCATCGATGAAGCTGCACGACAACACAAGAAGAAACTTCAGGAAACTCTGAAGACCTTAAAGGAGAAGTTAAAAGTTTTTGAACAAGTTAAAATGAAGTCTGATCAAACAGCAGAACACATGAAGGTCCAGGCCCAACGCACAGAGAGGAAGATTAAGGAGCAGTTTAAGAAGCTTCACCAGTTTCTAAAAGAGGAAGAGGAGGCCAGGATCTCTGCTCTGAGGGAGGAAGAAGAGCAGAAGAGTCAGATGATGAAGGAGAAGATGGAGGCTCTGAGCAGAGAGATAGCAGCTCTTTCAGACACAGTCAAAGCCACAGAGGAGGAGCTGAGAGCTGAAGACGTCTCATTCCTGCACAACTACAAGGCTGCAGTGGAAAGAGTCCAGCAGCGCCCCCTGCTGGAGGATCCACAGCTGCTCTCAGGAGCTCTGATAGACGAGGCCAAACACCTGGGCAACCTGACCTTCAACATCTGGAACAAGATGAAGGAGATGGTCTCCTACACTCCTCTGATTCTGGATCCAAACACTGCTCATCCAAAACTCATCCTGTCTGAAGATCTGACCAGTGTGAGACGAGGAGAGGAACAGCAGCTTCCTGATAATCCAGAGAGGTTTGATAAACACATCTCTGTCCTGGGCTCTGAGGGCTTTAACTCTGGGACTCACAGCTGGGATGTCGAGGTTGGAGACAGTACATACTGGTTACTGGGTGTGTTAGCAGAGTCTGTCCAGAGGAAGGGATTCTTGATGTCTGGAGTATGGACAATACGGTTCTGTGAAAGTAAATACTCAGCATGGTCACTACCAGCTCCAGTCACTGATCTCAGATTCCAGAAGAAGCTCCAGAGGATCAGAGTGAATCTGGACTGGAACAGAGGAAAGCTGTCGTTCTCTGATCCTGATACTAACACACACATACACACCTTCACACACACTTTCACTGAGAAGCTGTTTCCATACATTAGCTTTGCTGGTAAACTGAATATATTACCACTGAAGGTCTGTGTGACAGTGGAACAGAGCAGTTAAAGATAAAGAGCATGATCATATTTATATTAATGATGTTTATTTCTTAAGGGGGAAACTCTCTGAATTTAAGCTGCACCTGTCCTCCTGCTGACTCATTATTACAAAGATATGTTTATTTTTGTTTCAGGTATTGTTTTATTATGTTTTTATTTTCTTTTTATTATTTAGTTTGACAATCTGCTTTTTGTTTCTGTTGTCGACCTTTATTAAATTACATTACATTCATTCAGCTGACACTTTTATCCAAAGTGACTTACAATAAGTGCATTCAACCATATGGATACAACCCAAAAATTGCAATAATTATACAAGTACATCATCTTAATTAAATATGCTAAACTGCTTCAAGTGCTACATTTAGAAACAATAAGAGATAAAGAAAGAGGGTTTTGTTTTTGTAAAATAATTTCACTCAGTATCTCTGATCTTTCTGTTTGGTTCGTTTACACTTTTCTTTTTTTATCGACACTGTGTCATTTTACTGTAAATTGTTGTTCATTTTGATTATTTTGACTTGTGTGTGTGGAGCCATGAAGACCAGCAAAGACTTTGTAGAAGTTGATGAGATCCAAATAAAGAAAAAAGAATCAGTTTATCAATAACTGCATGTTTGAGCAGCCAATCATTGTTCACCAACAAACTTTATTTTAAATTGTAGTCCAGATTATTCCAAATTATTCAAAACATTAAAATCAATGTTTAATTACATGAAATGTTAACAATTTATACAATATATGTAATCATCCAAAAATATATGTACAATTCTCTATTTGATGCAACAACCAGTTCAGGTGACATTTTCCAAACATAAGAAAGCCGGAGGAGCAGCAGCCCGCATGGACAAAACCACATATAGACTTTTCTTGATGAATTTTATTTAGAAGAGATATTTTTAAACATATTTTTAATTAAAAAATATATCAGAATCAGAAATACTTTATTGATCCCCGGGGCGAGATTGAATTATGTTTTGCTCCCATTCTAGATACATACAGTATATAGTATAACAAGAGTGCAAATAATGATGAAAAATAGGGTCTATCATTAGGTGTGTAAAAATGCAAGAATAGTATAAATAAATATGAATGTTAGTTTAAATATATGTATAAATAAATGCAGTGTTAATGGTTCTAGGTACTGGTTTCTGTTTATTTATAAAGCCCTTAACTTGCCATCATATATCACATTACATATTACTGATATTATAACACAACTGTCAAAAGTCAGAGCTGCTTCAGGACAGACTCAGTAGCATTAGTTAGTTCATTCTCACTGTGCAATATCATTTTCCACTTGTTCAATTTTGTTAATAGTCTGTTTATTGTCAATACTGTATATACTGCTCCTATTTTTATACTTCTATTTAAATGGTTCATATTTTGTTACACTTTGTTTAGCTCTTTCTTTACTGTGTTAGCTGATGCATCTTGTTTTTTGCACTATCCCCTTTACTGCTGTGCATTGCAAATGTCCCCACTGTGGGACTAATAAAGGAATATCTTATCTTATCTTATCTTGGTTAGTAACGTTAGTCCTGGTTGAGACTGAGAGGACCAGCTGATCAGATGTTTTGCTAGTCAGCTGGCTAAATTATGGATCAACGAATGAACGTATTGACGTTCGCTATCGCATTCAAGCTCTATGACGCTCCACTTCAGCTCACGTTGGTCATGTAAACGTTCACGTAAAAACAACGACTCCTACGGGCGAGGAATGTTACGTTCGCAAATCGGCAGCTAAAGCAAGTTTCAGTTCCACTGTGTAACTGGTAAACTAGACATGCTTGTTAGCATATAAATAGATCATAAGATCGTGGTGTTTCTGCAACTTCAGTATAAAGGATTGGGATGTTTATTGGAACTTACACAACAATATCTTCCGTGTTACCGAAAGGTCACGGTTCCGCTCACCGGAGCGGCTCCGTCTGTCTGTCTGTCTTGGTCTGCACGTCTGAGGCACGGTAACCCTCAGTGTTGATTGGCTAGTGCTCATGGCGTGTAACCAATCAGATAGCGCTGTGGGCGGGACATTGAGCCAGACTGCACAGTGGAGAGCGCTGACAGCAGGCTGACACAGAGAGGAGGCTGATCAGAGCCAAAGTAGCGCATTTATAAATTAATTCATTTTATCGGTTATCAGTTAAAAAACAATGCCGATACCGATAATTGGCAAAATGCTGAATATCTGACGATAATATCGGCCACGCCGATAATCGGTCGATCCCTAATACATATATATATGGCAATTCATATGGCGGACCCTCCACCTGAACGAAGTGGAAGTGGTTAAGGAGAGGGTGTAGTGGTTTGGAATTGGGTCTAAGTTAACTTGTTAACTTCATTAAGGGGTGCCATGAATATAAGAAAGGGGGACTATGGAACATTTTAGGAACATTTTTTTCTCTACCTTCGATTAAACCAAATAATCAACTCACCATGGATCCAGAACTGTAGATCCATCCTTCTGATTCAGGCGATGATCTGTTTGGAAGCGATTCTTCTCATAAACATAACTGATGCAACATCCTGCTGCACACTATCAGTCTACATGTCCTGCAATGAATCAGGACTTTAGATGAGACACACCTCTGTGTGCAGCAACATTCAGCAGAGGAGATCTGACTAAAGCTCCACCCTCACCAGACTCACCTGAGAAACCAGACAAACCAGGAAACAGCTTGTTATTCTTCCTCACTAAAGAGAGTCACACAGACTGAAAACCAGACGATCAGATTCACCTTCAGAACAAACTAACAACTTCATCTGAGTGAGTTCATCTACAGGAGAGAAAAGTGGAAAACTACAACACTGCTGCTTCAACCTGCTGACGCTCCACACACTGAAGGTGAGTTTGACTAAAAACACGACTCAACGTGAAAGTAAATGTCAGTGAAGCTAGTAGAGGAGGGAGGGGAGACATGACTGACTGAACTTTCTGTCTGCTGTGTTTTCAGCTTCACTCAGAGACAAAATGGCTTCAAGATCAGAGGAGGATCTCTGCTGTCCGGTCTGTCATGACGTCTTTAGAGATCCTGTTGTCCTGTCATGTAGCCACAGCTTCTGTAAAGACTGTCTGAAGAGCTGGTGGAGAGAGAAACCAACACGCGAGTGTCCAGTTTGTAAGAGAAGATCTTCAAAGCCACAACCACCTTGTAACCTGGCCTTAAAGAACCTGTGTGAGGCCTTCTTACAGGAGAGAGATCAGAGAGCTTCAGAGGCTCTCTGCAGTCTGCACTCTGAGAAACTCAAACTCTTCTGTCTGGACCATCAGCAGCCAGTGTGTCTCGTCTGCAGTGTTTCAGAAAAACACACCAACCACAGAATCAGACCCATCGATGAAGCTGCACGACAACACAAGAAGGAACTTCAGGAAACTCTGGAGCCCTTAAAGGAGAAGTTAAAGGTTTTTGAACAAGTTAAAGTGAAGTCTGATCAAACAGCAGAACACATGAAGGTCCAGGCTCGACGCACAGAGAGGAAGATTAAGGAGCAGTTTAAGAAGCTTCACCAGTTTCTAGAAGAGGAAGAGGAGGCCAGGATCTCTGCACTGAGGGAGGAAGAGGAGCAGAAGAGTCAGATGATGAAGGAGAAGATGGAGGCTCTGAGCAGAGAGATAGCAGCTCTTTCAGACACTGTCAGAGCCACAGAGGAGGAGCTGAGAGCTGAAGACGTCTCATTCCTGCACAACTACAAGGCTGCAGTGGAAAGAGTCCAGCAGCGCCCCCTGCTGGAGGATCCACAGCTGCTCTCAGGAGCTCTGATAGACGAGGCCAAACACCTGGGCAACCTGACCTTCAACATCTGGAACAAGATGAAGGAGATGGTCTCCTACACTCCTCTGATTCTGGATCCAAACACTGCTTATCCATTACTCATCCTGTCTGAAGATCTGACCAGTGTGAGAGGAGGAGAGAAACAGCAGCTTCCTGATAATCCAGAGAGGTTTGATAAAGCCTGGTGTGTCTTGAGCTCTGAGGGCTTTAACTCTGGGACTCACAGCTGGGATGTCGAGGTTGGAGACAGTACAGTCTGTGTACTGGGTGTGTTAGCAGAGTCTCTCCAGAGGAAGGGACTCATATGGTCTGGATTATGGATAATACAGGTTCATATGAAAGGTAAATACTCAGCATGGTCACCACGAGCTCCATCCACTGATGTCAGATTCCAGAAGAAGCTCCAGAGGATCAGAGTGAATCTGGACTGGAACAGAGGAAAACTGTCGTTCTCTGATCCTGATACTAACACACACATACACACCTTCAAACACACTTTCACTGAGAAGCTGTTTCCATACATTTACACAGCTGGATAAACTGAACATATTACCACTGAAGGTCTGTGTGACAGTGGAACAGAGCAGTTAAAGATAAAGAGCATGATCATATTATCATTAATCATTAATGATGTTTATTTCTTAAGGGGAAAACTCTCTGAATTTAAGCTGCACCTGTCCTCCTGCTGACTCATTATTCCAAAGATATGTTTATTTTTGTTTCAGGTATTGTTTTATTGTGTTTTTTTTATTTTTATTATTTAGTTTAACAATCTGCTTTTTGTTTCTGTTGTCGACCTTTATTAAATTACATTACATTCATTTAGCTGACACTTTTATCCAAAGTGACTTACAATAAGTGCATTCAACCATATGGATACAACCCAAAAATTGCAATAATTATACAATTACATCATCTTAATTAAATATGCTATACTGCTTCAAGTGCTACATTTAGAAACAATGAGAGAAAGAAAGAGGGTTTTGTTTTTGTAAAATAATTTCACTCAGTATCTCTGATCTTTCTGTTTGGTTTGTTTAAACTTTTCTTTTTTTATCGATACTGTGCCATTTTACTGTAAATTGTTGTTCATTTTGATTATTTTGACTTGTGTGTGTGGAGCCATGAAGACCAGCAAAGACTTTGTAGAAGTTGATGAGATCCAAATAAAGAAAAAAGAATCAGTTTATTAATAACTGCATGTTTGAGCAGCCAATCATTGTTCACCAACAAACTTTATTTTAAATTGTAGTCCAGATTATTCCAAATTATTCAAAACATTAAAATCAATGTTTAATTACATGAAATGTTAACAAGTCATACAATATATGTAATCATCCAAAAATATATGTACAATTCTCTATTTGATGCAACAACCAGTTCAGGTGACATTTTCCAAACATAAGAAAGCCGGAGGAGCAGCAGCCCGCATGGACAAAACCACATATAGACTTTTCTTGATGAATTTTATTTAGAAGAGATATTTTTAGACATGTTTTTACTGTTGATATACTCGTTTCTAGTTCACTTTAACACGACTCGTTCTCAATGAGAACTCTTAACGCAGTGAGACACAAACAGGACATAATGGGATGACCAGGTAGGTGGGTGGTTGAGGCGTGGCCCTGCTCCCAAACCAAAGGCCCAGTTCCAATCTGGACCCTACACCCTCCGGATCTCCATTTGTAGTCACACTCACAGCTAAATGAAGCACCTTCTTTAAGGTGGAGGATATAAATGCAGTGGCAAGCTTTGGGACTAACTTCCCTCTCTAAAGCAAGGAAATAAAAAAAATATATCAGAATCAGAAATACTTTATTGATCCCGGGGCGAGATTGAGTTATGTTTTGCTCCCATTCTAGATACATACAGTATATAGTATAACAAGAGTGCAAATAATGATGAAAAATAGGGTTTATCATTAGGTGTGTAAAAATGCAAGAACAGTATAAATAAATATGAATGTTAGTTTAAATGTATGTATAAATAAATGCAGTGTTAATACCAGAGTGAACCAGATTATTGAATTATTGAACTAAATTATTGTACTGTTAAATCAGTATTACACAGTTGAAGATATAATAAATTATGGGGTTAAAAATAATAAATATATGTTGCATATATATATATATATATACATATTAGGGATCGACCGATATGGTGTTTTCAGGACCAATACCGATTATTAGTAATCAAGGAGACCGATAACCGGTATTTTGAACCGATATACATTTGTAGTAAAAATTTAAATCTTGGTGTCAAAAAAGGGAATAACACAAAACTTCATTGAAATGCATTAAAGCATATGTTTAATTAAAAGAGAACTTTTCAACATTATCTTAAAACAAAAAGTGCAGGGAGGTCCCAGCTTCTTATAAAGTTAACTGAACATTTAAATAAATAAATAAATAAACAATATCTCTCTGAAGTTTTATAAAGTGTAAAAATAAATAAAACTAGCAAAACTTAAATTTGTGCTGAAGTTTGAGTCTCAATTCAGCAGCATCAGACTGTGGTGCAGAAAGCAGAGTTGCTCAGCCTGTTCTCCAGTGAGACGGCTTCTGTTCCTCAAATTAACTGGAATACTTCATGACCAATGATTACTAGAACTGGATATGTCCGATAGCAATAGAAGTGACTATTCAACTCTATGCAGTGTCTGTATGGATTAACACAGGCCTTATATTCAGTTCCATTACATTACATTAAACTGGGCCTCTCTAACAGCAAGATGTGACAGGTACTGGTTTCTGTTTATTTATAAAGCCCTTAACTTGCCATCATATATCACATTACATATTACTGATATTATAACACAACTGTCAAAAGTCAGAGCTGCTTCAGGACAGACTCAGTAACATTAGTTAGTTCATTCTCACTGTGCAATATCATTTTCCACTTGTGCAATTTTGTTAATAGTCTGTTTATTGTCAATACTGTATATACTGCTCCTATTTTGATACTTCTATTTAAATGGTTCATATTTTGTTACACTTTGTTTAGCTCTTTTTTACTGTGTTAGCTGATGCTTCTTGTTTTTTGCACTATCCCCTTTGCTGCTGTGCACTGCAAACTGTGGGACTAATAAATGAATATCTTATCTTATCTTATCTTATCTTAGTTAGTAACGTTAGTCCTGGTTGAGACTGAGAGGACCAGCTGATCAGATGTTTTGCTAGTCAGCTGGCTAAATTATGGATCAACAAATGAACGTATTGACGTTCGCTATCGCATTCAAGCTCTACGACGCTCCACATCATCTCACGTTGTTCATGTAAACGTTCACGTAAAAACACAAACTCATACGGGCGAGGAATGTTACGTTCGCAAATCAGCAGCTAAAGCAAGTTTCAGTTCCACTGTGTAACTGGTAAACTAGTGTAAATCTTTTTATTAAATTTTTCAAAGTACATAGTCAAAACAACATACCAAACAATATAAGGTGCACAACATATCAGACAAGTACATACGTAACTAAAATACTAGAGAAAAAAAGAAAAAAAAAAAAAAATTGTGGAACACTACTAAAATAACATACATTTATACATCCATACTTGTGTGAATGTGGATTTTGAGAGTGTGTGTGTGTGTGTGTGTGCACGTGTGGGTGGGGGATGGGGGGGGGGGGCACCCGGGGAGCCTACATCTGCTGTTTAGATACATATTCATGTTCAAAGTAAAAGAGAAAAGGCCTCCACACTTTGAAAAACCTCTTAGATGAGCCTCTTGTTGAGTATCTAAGTTTCTCTAGCTTTAAATATGTCATTACACTTTCTATCCATTGAGAATGCGTCGGTGGATTGTTGGATTTCCACTGTAGTAGTATTAGCCTTCGCGCTAGCAGTGAGGAAAAAGCCACTGCATCAGCTTGAACCAATGACAGTGAGACTTCTGGAGGAGCTACCCCAAATATCGCAATTGTTGGGTCTGGCTGTATTTCTTTACCACAAATGTATGAAAAGGTCTCAAAGATAGCGGTCCAGAGTGGAACCAGGGCTGGGCAAGTCCAAAACATGTGATAAAGGGTGGCATCGTCTTGATGGCAACGGGAGCAAGTTGGATCTGTTCCTGGGAACATCTTTGCGAGTTTGCTTTTTTGAAAGGTGGAGTCTGTGAATAATCTTAAATTGTAGTAATCCATGTTTTACACAGATAGATGTTGAATGGATCCGTTCAATTGCAAACCGCCAAACTTTATCTGAAATAACCGCTCCGAAGTCTTTACCCCATTGTTCCCTGAGATGGTTCAGTGAAGGCGATGCCACCCTTTGAATTTCACTGTAGAAGTCTAGATATCAGACCACGTTCAAGAGGATCCAAATCTAAAAATTCCTCAATCCAAACATTTGTCAGGCGAGATGGGAAGGAAACAAAAAGCTTTCTGACTAGGCTGCGCACTTGCAAATACCTGAAAAAATGAGATTTAGGTATGTCATGTTCTCTAACAATGTGCTCAAAAGACATAAAGTTATTATTTTGAAAAAGATCCCTTATACATCGTAGCCCCTTCCTGAACCATAACTGGAATGCAGAGTCTATTAATGAAGGTGGAAATAGCCCGTTAGATACGATAGGTAGCAAAGTGAGCGCCTGTTTATGTTTAAAATGTGACCTAAACTGGGACCATATTTTCAGTGAGCCACTTACAATGGGGTTGACTGTCTGCCTTTTTTTGCTGAGAGGTAGTGGTGCACAAAGCATTGATGGTAAGGATACTGGATTGCAAACAAATTGTTCCATCTCAGCCCATAATAGTCCTGTGCCCTCATAGAAACTTGATACCCAGTGAATAACTTTATGAATGTTGGAAGCCCAGTAATAATGCAGAAAATTTGGCAGTGCCAGTCCCCCCGCATCTTTCGGTCTCTCTAGATATGCTTTTCTAATTCTAGGAATGTTTTTGTTCCAAATAAAGGAAGATATGTATTTATCCAAACTCTTAAAAAAAGATTTTGCAATAAACACAGGAACATTCTGAAACAGGAAGAGAAGTCTAGGTAGAATGGTCATCTTGACGGAATTTACCCTACCCGCTAGGGAAATAGGTAGTAATGACCATCGGTTTAAGTCTTGTTTGGCTTTCTCTAATGCTGGCAACATATTACATTTGAATAAGTCCTTATATTTACGTGTCACCGAAACACCCAAGTATGTGAATTTGTCTCTAGCTACTTTGAATGGGAACCGGTCAAAATTGAACTGCTGTACATGATCATTTATCGGAAATATTATACTTTTGGAAAGATTTATTTTATAACCTGATATTTTCCCAAATTTGGATATAATGTCCAGGGCTTTAGGGATTGATGTCTCGGGTTCGGAGATATAAAGAATAAGATCATCCGCATATAATGATACTTTATGGGTGTGGCCACCCCTGTTTATCCCCATCAAGTTTACCTCTTGTCTTATTGCTAAGGCTAAGGGCTCTATGGCTATATTAAACAAGAGTGGGGACAACGGACAGCCCTGTCTAGTACCTCTGTAAAGAGGAAAATAGTCTGATATAATCTTGTTAGTTCGGATACATGCTTTTGGAGAGGTATATATGACCCTGATCCAAGAGCAGAAAGTGGGACCAAAACCAAACTTTTTGAAAACTGCAAAGAGATATTCATATTCAATGCGATCAAAAGCTTTGTGGGCGTCGAGGGAGATTAGCACCTCTGGTAAGGGCGGTCCATTAGAGGAGTAGAGTATGTTAAAGAGTCTACGTAAATTACCAGAAAGTTGTCGCCCGGAGATAAACCCTGACTGGTCGGGATGAATTATAGAGTGAATGACAGAGTCAAGTCGTGATGCAAGGGCTTTAATTAAGATCTTATAGTCGTTTGAGAGCAAACTTATAGGCCGATATGAGTCACATTTCAAACGATCCTTGTCTTTTTTATGTAAAACTGAAATTATGGCTTGTGTCATGGTGGGTGGTAATAACTTCTTTTCAAGTACTTCTGCAAACACATCTCTCAAAATGGGGACCAGTTTAAGTGCAAATTTTTTATAAAAATCAATGGGAAACCCATCAGGTCCGGGGGCTTTTCCACTTTTCATTCCTATAATTGCAAGCTCAATTTCCCTAGCTGATATAGGCTGTTCAAGATTTTTTTTTTTCCTTTTCACTAATTGGAGATAATTCTAGATTGTTAAGAAAAGTTTCTGTCTCTGCTCCACCACAAGACTCTGACGTATATAAATCCACATAAAATTTCTTAAATTGATTATTAATATCCAATTGATTCGTGGTTATACCATGAGGGGTTTCTATCTCTGCTACGTATCCAGCTTCAGTAGCTTGTCTTAACTGGTGGCTGAGTAATTTACTGTCTCTCTCTCCATATTCGTATTCCCTCTGCCTGGATTTTAGATACAGCTCCTCTTCTGACCCTGTAGTTAATATATCAAGTTCTGTTTGTAATGCCACTCGTTCCATGTAGAGGTTGGTATGGGGATTCTGAGAGTGTTCTCTATCTACAGCATTTATTCTGGAGATGAGTTGATTGGTCCTTTCCACTCTTTTTTTATTCACATTAGCGTTATATGAAATTATCTGGCCCCGTAAAAAGGCCTTCATTGCCTCCCAGAGGGTGTGTTTACTTATGTCTGGTGTCTGATTAGTCTCAAGGAAGAAATCTATTTGCTTTGACATAAAAGACTCAAACTCTTTATCTGCCAGTAGGCTAGGGTTTAGCCTCCATACACGTCTTGATGGTATATTGTCTGTGAAATTAAGTTTCATAGAGACAGGGCTGTGGTCAGAAATAACTATGCCTGTGTAATCGCAAGATTTTAGCAAGGGCAACATTCTCTTGTCTATGAAAATGAAATCGATTCTAGAGTATGTCTGGTGTGCTGTAGAAAAAAAAGAATATTGCCTGGATGTTGGGTTCTTGTATTTCCATGCATCTACCATTCCATAAGTTTGTAAAAAATCATTTACACATCGGGCTGATCTGCTCAGCGTCCCAGATAGAGATTTTGATCGGTCTAAAACTGGATGTAATACACAGTTTAAATCTCCACCTAGTATAAGCTGATGACTATTCGGGTCTGGGAGACATGCAAAGAGGTCACTGAAGAATTTCACGTTGTCCCAGTTGGGGGCGTATACATTTACCAACACTACAGGTAAATTGAACAGCTTCCCCTGTACAATCACAAATCTCCCATCCTTGTCTGTAATTACTTTTGACTCTTCAAACACAACATCTCTATGTATAAGGATGGCTGTACCTCGACTCTTTGCTGTAAATTTTGAATGGAAAATTTTGGAAAAGCCACCTCTGAGTAGTTTATTGTGGTCTTTTGGGAGGAGATGAGTTTCTTGTAAGTAAACTATCTCTGCTTTCTGTTTGGTGATGTGGGAAAATATTTTACTTCGTTTAATCGGATGGTTAAGACCACGACAGTTCCAACTCATCACAACAGTGTTATTTCTATCCACCATTCCTTGCTCTTTTCAAATGTATCGCATTGTGGGCTCCCTGAAGTGTTGGGGTGGGGGTAGGGGTGGGATACAAACATACCATAAAACAATAATAATGATAATAACAACAACATACATATAACATTAGGCTGGCCTCCAAACGGGAGGCTGCCAGTAGCCTACCTACAGCTACAACTCCTAACCTACTTCCCAAGCAACTCCTCCAACAGGCTTGAGCTTCAACCAAAACTATCATTGAAAATATTATTTCAAAAATGAATTTCTCTTTAACAAAGTTACTCTTATTATCCCGTAAACAGTCCCTTTAAGTAGCCTTTCCAAAATGTAAAACATAAGCAGTAATGGGGATTTCACCAAATTATCATCATTTTGGAGTACAAAACTCCCTAGCCAGGTATCCCATCCATCACCTCACCTTAACTGTGGGTGGTATATCAAATAAAACAAAAACGAACAGACTTATGATAGGATTATGCTTCTCACACTATTTTAAACATGCCAAAACCTCAATTAAACAAACATAAGTGAGAAGGTTGAATAACAGCCTACCTTCATCTTGGAGTAGAAAACTTTCAAAATCCCCCAAAAAATTAATAAATAAATAACAGGCTACTGTCCAAGCTGTCCATCTATGTTAGACTAGCTGTATCCCTCTTTCATCGCCTCGGTGTATGGCCATTTACATTACTCAAACGTAGTTCACTGTTATATAATGGCCAACATGTAGTACACCAATATCCATTCATTTTATGACTTTAGCTTCCCCTTCACAAACTCCATGGCTACCTTGGCGTCCTTGAAGCTCCGTCTGATCCCCTCCGTGGTCGTGATTCGCAGCTCCGCTGGGTAAAACAAGCCGTAGCGTACTCCGTCGAGACGCCGCAGCTCACCGCGCACCTCGTTGAAGGCAGCCCGTTGTTTGGTGATCTTCTGGGTGTAGTCGGGTTGGATGCGTATTCTTTCACCATCTGGAGTAACAATCTCTTTTTTCTGTATGGCCGTCTTCATCAGCAACTCCCGTTCCTGAAAGTAGTGGCACCGCACTATCAGTGCTCTCGCTGGCTGGTCATCTCCCGGTCTTTCCCGTAAAGTGCGGTGTGCCCGGTCCAACAGAGGAGCTTTATCCAGCCCAAGAGAGTCCATCAGCAGTTGTGAAACAAATTCTGGAACATGTTTTCCATCCTCTCGTCTCTCCTTCACACCGATTATGCGCATATTGCAGCGGCGGGATCTAGCCTCCAAGTCCTCATCCTTCTGCTCCAGGCTGGTAACGTCGCGCTTCAGCTGGGCTACCTCCTGTTGAAGGCAGGTTATAGCGTCTGAGTGTTCGTTCCCTGCTTCCTCCATATCGGACACCCGGGCTTCCAGTGCCGTGGTCTTCATGTTTGACTGCTCCATCGCATTTTTAAATTCTCCTCTTAACTGTCCACACTGATTTCTGATCTCAGTGGCTTGAGTCTCTGCCTTCTCGTCAATTTTCGAGAGTAGCTCCACTTTCAGTGTCCTTATCTCACGGAGAATCGCCACTTGGCCGCCGCCAGCTTCTTCGCCCGTGCTCTCCTTGCTAGCTGCGGGCATGCTAGCTTCTTGTGTCTTGTGGCGCGGCATGGTCCGTCAAGTTCTAAACTAACGTTACAACGCTGCTTCTAGTGCTATTTTATCTTCCCCTTTCACTTATAATTAAACAGAGACACTTTACACTGGTCGAGAATGTATTTCTGCTTTGATAAGTCAAGTTTGGTGAAGCGCTCAGCCTGACACGTCTTCACATGGTGTCGCTCAACCGGAAGTCTGGTAAACTAGACATGCTTGTCAGCATATAAATAGATCATAAGATCGTGGTGTTTCTGCAACTTCAGCATAAAGGATTGGGATGTTTATTGGAACTTACACAACAATATCTTCCGTGTTACCGAAAGGTCACGGTTCCGCTCACCGGAGCGGCTCCGTCTGTCTGTCTGTCTTGGTCTGCACGTCTGGGGCACGGTAACCCTCAGTGTTGATTGGCTAGTGCTCATTGTGTGTAACCAATCAGATAGTGCTGTGGGCGGGACATTGAGCTAGACTGCACAGTGGAGAGCGCTGACAGCAGGCTGACACAGAGAGGAGGCTGATCAGAGCCAAAGTAGCGCATTTATAAATTAATTCAATTTATCGGTTATCGGTTAAAAAAAATGCCGATACCGATAATCGGCAAAATGCTGAATATCGGCCGATAATATCGCCAAGGCCAATAATCGGTCGATCCCTAATATATATATATATATACACATGTATAAATATACAACACTTTATAATCAAATGAACATGTCTACCATTTTCTAGACTAGACAAGGGTATATTTGATCCTAAATACAATATGCAATATTTACTTGAAGTTGATAACGTCTGTATGACAATAAAGTAAAATAAATTAAATGTCTCTCTTAGTTGGAGCAGTTTAAGAGTAAATGTTTGTAACGGTAGTCACATGGAACTTACATTGGAGCATGTTCCATGACGGACAAAAAAACAGCATTGCACTTAGTCAGTGAGAGCAGCTGGTTAAGTCGTCATCCATGTAGACTTGCTATTGGAGGGTTTTTATAACCCACTTCCACTCCCCGCTAATTGGTTTGGGGTGGCACTTCATATGGCGGACCCTCCACCTGAACGAAGTGGAAGTGGTTAAGGAGAGGGTGTAGGGGTTTGGAATTGGGACGAAGTTAACTTGTTAACTTCATTAAGGGGTGCCATGAATATAAGAAAGGGGGACTATGGAACATTTTAGGAATATTTTTTCTCTACCTTCGATTTAACCAAATAATCAACTCGCCATGGATCCAGAACTGTAGATCCATCCTTCTGATTCAGGCGATGATCTGTTTGGAAGCGATTCTTCTCATAACGTAACTGTTGCAACAACCTGCTGCACACTATCAGTCTACATGTCCTGCAATGAATCAGGACTTTGCATGAGTCACTCCTCTGTGTCCAACAACATTCAGCAGAGGAGATGTGACTAAAGCTCCACCTTCACCAGACTCACCTGATAAACCAGACAAACCAGGAAACAGTTTGTTATTCTTCCTCACTAAAGAGAGTCACACAGACTGAAAACCAGACGATCAGATTCACCTTCAGAACAAACTAACAACTTCATCTGAGTGAGTTCATCTACAGGAGAGAAAAGTGGAAAACTACAACACTGCTGCTTCAACCTGCTGACGCTCCACACACTGAAGGTGAGTTTGACTAAAATCACGACTCAAAGTGAAGGTCAATGTCAGTGAAGCTAGTAGAGGAGGGAGGGGAGCCATGACTGACTGTACTTTCTGTCTGCTGTGTTTTCAGCTTCACTCAGAGACTAAATGGCTTCCAGATCAGAGGAGGATCTCTGCTGTCCGGTCTGTCATGACGTCTTTAGAGATCCTGTTCTCCTGTCATGTAGCCACAGCTTCTGTAAAGACTGTCTGGAGAACTGGTGGAGAGAAAAACTAACACGTGAGTGTCCAGTTTGTAAGAGAAGATCTTCAAAGCCACAACCACCTTGTAACCGGGCCTTAAAGAACCTGTGTGAGGCCTTCTTACAGGAGAGAGATCAGAGAGCTTCAGAGGCTCTCTGCAGTCTGCACTCTGAGAAACTCAAACTCTTCTGTCTGGACCATCAGCAGCCAGTGTGTGTCGTCTGCAGAGATTCAGAAAAACACACCAACCACAGATTCAGACCCATCGATGAAGCTGCACGACAACACAAGAAGAAACTTCAGGAAACTCTGAAGACCTTAAAGGAGAAGTTAAAGGTTTTTGAACAAGTTAAAGTGAAGTCTGATCAAACAGCAGAACACATGAAGGTCCAGGCCAGGAGCACAGAGAGGAAGATTAAGGAGCAGTTTAAGAAGCTTCACCAGTTTCTAGAAGAGGAAGAGGAGGCCAGGATCTCTGCACTGAGGGAGGAAGAGGAGCAGAAGAGCCAGATGATGAAGGAGAAGATGGAGGCTCTGAGCAGAGAGATAGCAGCTCTTTCAGACACATTCAGAGCCACAGAGGAGGAGCTGAGAGCTGAAGACGTCTCATTCCTGCAGAACTACAAGGCTGCAGTGGAAAGAGTCCAGCAGCGCCCCCTGCTGGAGGATCCACAGCTGCTCTCAGGA
Organism: Sebastes umbrosus; assembly: GCF_015220745.1. Classification (NCBI taxonomy): domain Eukaryota; kingdom Metazoa; phylum Chordata; class Actinopteri; order Perciformes; family Sebastidae; genus Sebastes; species Sebastes umbrosus. The sequence continues at coordinate 22,854,631 of NC_051269.1, read as the reverse complement.
GCTCTGATAGACGAGGCCAAACACCTGGGCAACCTGACCTTCAACATCTGGAACAAGATGAAGGAGATGGTCTCCTACACTCCTCTGATTCTGGATCCAAACACTGCTCATCCATTACTCATCCTGTCTGAAGATCTGATCAGTGTGAGACCAGGAGAGAGACAGCAGCTTCCTGATAATCCAGAGAGGTTTAATAAATACTGGTGTGTCCTGAGCTCTGAGGGCTTTAACTCTGGGACTCACAGCTGGGATGTCGAGGTTGGAGACAGTACAGTCTGGGTACTGGGTGTGTCAGCAGAGTCTGTCCAGAGGAAGGGACTCATATGGTCTGGATTATGGATAATACAGTTCAATGAAAGTAAATACTCAGCATGGTCACCACGAGCTCCATCCACTGATGTCAGATTCCAGAAGAAGCTCCAGAGGATCAGAGTGAATCTGGACTGGAACAGAGGAAAACTGTCGTTCTCTGATCCTGATACTAACACACACATACACACCTTCACACACACTTTCAGTGAGAAGCTGTTTCCATACATTTACACTAGAGATAAACTGAATATATTACCACTGAAGGTCTGTGTGACAGTGGAACAGAGCAGTTAAAGATAAAGAGCATGATCATATTTATATTAATGATGTTTATTTCTTAAGGGGAAAACTCTCTGAATTTAAGCTGCACCTGTCTTCCTGCTGACTCATTATTCCAAAGATATGTTTATTTTTGTTTCAGGTATTGTTTTATTATGTTTTTATTTTCTTTTTATTATTTAGTTTGACAATCGGCTTTTTGTTTCTGTTGTCGACCTTTATTAAATTACATTACATTCATTTACCTGACCCTTTTATCCAAAGTGACTTACAATAAGTTCATTCAACCATATGGATACAACCCCAAAATTGCAATAATTATGCAAGTACATCATCTTAATTAAATACGCCAAACTGCTTCAAATGCTACATTTAGAAACAATAAGAGAGAAAGAAAGAGGGTTTTGTTTTTTGTAAAATAATTTCACTCAGTATCTCTGATCTTTCTGTTTGGTTCGTTTACACCTTTTTTTTATTGATACTGTGTCATTTTACTGTAAATTGTTGTTCATTTTGATTATTTTGACTTGTGTGTGTGGAGCCATGAAGACCAGCAAAGACTTTGTAGAAGTTGATGAGATCCAAATAAAGAAAAAAGAATCAGTTTATCAATAACTGCATGTTTGAGCAGCCAATCATTGTTCACCAACAAACTTTATTTTAAATTGTAGTCCAGATTATTCCAAATTATTCAAAACATTAAAATCAATGTCTAATTACATGAAATGTTAACAATTTATACAATATATGTAATCATCCAAAAATATATGTACAATTCTCTATTTGATGCAACAACAGTTCAGGTACTTCAACACATGGAATTACAAACCCTGTTCTTCCATGGGGTAACGTACTGGGCTTAACCGTAGCATTAGCAATTGCACATGGCTGAGCAAGACTGTCCAACTTTGATTTCTAGAATATACTTGTATTGATTTGGTTTAATGTTATTCATTGAGTTGTGGACTGTGTTGATTTATCTGTATTTGATATCTGGGTAGGTGGCTTCGCCACATCTGATGTGTTTAGTTTATGCTTCACATAGACAAGGTCTTGCATGCAAACTAACCATCTTTTCTAACCCACTGCATTATCTGACACACATTAAGATCACATACAGAAACTGTGAATTAGTTAAACATAAACATACAGCTTCAGATAATCTTAACCCCCACATCACCCCCCCCTCTCTCTCTCTCTCTCTCTCTCACACACACACACACACACACACACACACGCATACACACACACACACACTTTGTTTGGTTTGCTTAGTTTAGTTATTTAGTTAGATTAATATTGTGTTTTACATTTTCCAAACATAAGAAAGCCGGAGGAGCAGCAGCCCGCATGGACAAAACCAAATATAGACTTTTCTTGATGAATTTTATTTAGAAGAGATATTTTTAGACATGTTTTTACTGTTGATATACTCGTTTCTAGTTCACTTTAACACGACTCGTTCTCAATGAGAACTCTTAACGCAGAGAGCAACAAACAGGACAGGATGGGATGACCAGGTAGGTGGGTGGTTGAGGCGTGGCCCTGCTCCCAAACCAAAGGCCCAGTTCCAATCTGGACCCTACACCCTCCTGACAATAAACACCTGTTTATTGTCAATACTGTATATACTGCTCCTATTTTGATACTTCTATTTAAATGGTTCATATTTTGTTACACTTTGTTCAGCTCTTTTTTTAATTGGTTAACTGATGCTTCTTGTTTTTTGCACTATCCCCTTTGCTGCTGTGCACTGCAAACTGTGGGACTAATAAATGAATATCTCATCTTATCTTATCTTATCTTAGTTAGTAACGTTAGTCCTAGTTGAGACTGAGAGGAACCAGCTGATCAGATGTTTTGCTAGTCAGCTGGCTAAATTATGGATCAACAAATGAAACGTATTGACGTTCGCTATCGCATTCAAGCTCTACGACGCTCCACATCATCTCACATTGTTCATGTAAACGTTCACTGTAAAAACACAAACTCATACGGGCGAGGAATGTTACGTTCGCAAATCAGCAGCTAAAGCAAGTTTCAGTTCCACTGTGTAACTGGTAAACTAGACATGCTTGTTAGCATATAAATAGATCATAAGATCGTGGTGTTTCTGCAACTTCAGCATAAAGGATTGGGATGTTTATTGGAACTTACACAACAATATCTTCCGTGTTACCAAAAGGTCACGGTTTCCGCTCACCGGAGCGGCTCCGTCTGTCTGTCTGCTTTGGTCTGCACGTCTGGGGCACGGTAACCCTCCGTGTTGATTGGCTAGTGCTCATGGCGTGTAACCAATCAGATAGTGCTGTGGGCGGGACATTGAGCCAGACTGCACAGTGGAGAGCGCTGGACAGCAGGCTGACACAGAGAGGAGGCTGATCAGAGCCAAAGTAGCTCATTTATAAATTATTCATTTTATCGGTTATCGGTTAAAAAAAATGCCGATACCGATAATCCGGCAAAATGCTGAATATCGGACGATAATATCGCCAAGCGCCAATAATCGGTCGATCCCTAATATATATATATATACACAGTATATACACTATACAATATACAACACTTTATTATTAAATTAACCTGTCTACCATTTTCTAGACTAGACAAGGGTATATTTGATCCTAAATACAATATACAATATTTACTTTAAGTTGATAACGTCTGTATGACAATACAGTAGAATAAATTAAATGTCTCTTAGTTTGAGCAGTTTAAGAGTAAATGTTTGTAACGGTAGTCACATGGAACTTACATTGGAGCATGTTCCATGACGGACAAAAAACAGCGTTGCACTTAGTCAGTAAGAGCAGCTGGTTAAGTCGTCATCCATGTAGACTTGCTATTGGAGGGTTTTATAACCCACTTCCACTCCCCGCTAATTGGTTTGGGGTGGCACTTAATATGGCGGACCCTCCACCTGAACGAAGTGGAAGTGGTTAAGGAGAGGGTGTAAGAGATGTTTTGGAATTGGGCCTAAGTTAACTTGTTAACTTCATTAAGGGGTGCCATGAATATAAGAAAGGGGGACTATGGAACATTTGAGGAATATTTTTTTCTCTACCTTCAATTAAACTGAATAATCAACTCACCATGGATCCAGAACTGTAGATCCATCCTTCTGATTCAGGAGATGATCTGTTTGGAAGCGATTCTTCTCATAAACATAACTGTTGCAACAACCTGCTGCACACTATCAGTCTACATATCCTGCAATGAATCAGGACTGTGGAATGAGTCACTCCTCTGTGTGCAGCAACATTCAGCAGAGGAGGTCTGACTAAAGCTCCACCCCTCACCAGACTCACCTGATAAACCAGACAAACCAGGAAACAGTTTGTTATTCTTCCTCACTAAAGAGAGTCACACAGACTGAAAACCAGACGATCAGATTCACCTTCAGAACAAACTAACAACTTCATCTGAGTGAGTTCATCTACAGGAGAGAAAAGTGGAAAACTACAACACTGCTGCTTCAACCTGCTGACGCTCCACACACTGAAGGTGAGTTTGACTAAAAACACGACTCAAAGTGAAAGTAAATGTCAGTGAAGCTAGTAGAGGAGGGAGGGGAGCCATGACTGACTGTACTTTCTGTCTGCTGTGTTTTCAGCTTCACTCAGAGACGAAATGGCTTCAAGATCAGAGGAGGATTTCTGCTGTCCGGTCTGTCATGACGTCTTTAGAGATCCTGTTGTTCTGTCATGTAGCCACAGCTTCTGTAAAGACTGTCTGAAGAGCTGGTGGAGAGAGAAACTAACACGTGAGTGTCCAGTTTGTAAGAGAAGATCTTCAAAGGTTGACCCACCTTGTAACCTGGCCTTAAAGAACCTGTGTGAGACCTTCTTACAGGAGAGAGATCAGAGAGCTTCAGAGGCTCTCTGCAGTCTGCACTCTGAGAAACTCAAACTCTTCTGTCTGGACCATCAGCAGCCAGTGTGTCACATCTGCAGAGATTCAGAAAAACACACCAACCACAGATTCAGACCCATCGATGAAGCTGCACGACAACACAAGAAGAAACTTCAGGAAACTCTGGAGCCCTTAAAGGAGAAGTTAAAGGTTTTTGAACAAGTTAAAGTGAAGTCTGATCAAACAGCAGAACACATGAAGGTCCAGGCCCGACGCACAGAGAGGAAGATTAAGGAGCAGTTTAAGAAGCTTCACCAGTTTCTAGAAGAGGAAGAGGAGGCCAGGATCTCTGCTCTGAGGGACGAAGAGGAGCAGAAGAGCCAGATGATGAAGGAGAAGATGGAGGCTCTGAGCAGAGAGATAGCAGCTCTTTCAGACACATTCAGAGCCACAGAGGAGGAGCTGAGAGCTGAAGACGTCTCATTCCTGCACAACTACAAGGCTGCAGTGGAAAGAGTCCAGCAGCGCCCCCTGCTGGAGGATCCACAGCTGCTCTCAGGAGCTCTGATAGACGAGGCCAAACACCTGGGCAACCTGACCTTCAACATCTGGAACAAGATGAAGGAGATGGTCTCCTACACTCCTCTGATTCTGGATCCAAACACTGCTCATCCATTACTCATCCTGTCTGAAGATCTGACCAGTGTGAGAGGAGGAGAGAAACAGCAGCTTCCTGATAATCCAGAAAGGTTTGATGAACGCTGGTCTGTCCTGGGCTCTGAGGGCTTTAACTCTGGGACTCACAGCTGGGATGTCGAGGTTGGAGACAGTACATACTGGTCTCTGGGTGTGTTAGCAGAGTCTGTCCAGAGGAAGGGATTCATACGGTCTGGATTATGGAGAATACAGTTCCATAAAGGTAAATACTCAGCATCGTCACTACCAGCTCCACCCACTGATCTCAGAGTCCAGAAGAAGCTCCAGAGGATCAGAGTGAATCTGGACTGGAACAGAGGAAAGCTGTCGTTCTCTGATCCTGATACTAACACACACATCCACACCTTCACACACACTTTCACTGAGAAGCTGTTTCCATACATTTACACTTTTGGTCAACTGAATATATTACCACTGAAGGTCTGTGTGACAGTGGAACAGAGCAGTTAAAGATAAAGAGCATGATCATATTTATATTAATGATGTTTATTTCTTAAGGGGAAAACTCTCTGAATTTAAGCTGCACCTGTCCTCCTGCTGACTCATTATTCCAAAGATATATTTATTTTTGTTTCAGGTATTGTTTTATTATGTTTTTATTTTCTTTTTATTATTTAGTTTGACAATCTGCTTTTTGTTTCTGTTGTCGACCTTTATTAAATTACATTACATTCATTTAGCTGACCCTTTTATCCAAAGTGACTTACAATAAGTGCATTCAACCATATGGATACAACCCAAAAATTGCAATAATTATGCAAGTACATCATCTTAATTAAATATGCCAAACTGCTTCAAATGCTACATTTAGAAACAATAAGAGAGAAAGAAAGAGGGTTTTGTTTTTTGTAAAATAATTTCACTCAGTATCTCTGATCTTTCTGTTTGGTTCGTTTACACTTTTTTTTTATTGATACTGTGTCATTTTACTGTAAATTGTTGTTCATTTTGATTATTTTGACTTGTGTGTGTGGAGCCATGAAGACCAGCAAAGACTTTGTAGAAGTTGATGAGATCCAAATAAAGAAAAAAGAATCAGTTTATCAATAACTGCATGTTTGAGCAGCCAATCATTGTTCACCAACAAACTTTATTTTAAATTGTAGTCCAGATTATTCCAAATTATTCAAAACATTAAAATCAATGTCTAATTACATGAAATGTTAACAATTTATACAATATATGTAATCATCCAAAAATATATGTACAATTCTCTATTTGATGCAACAACCAGTTCAGGTGACATTTTCCAAACATAAGAAAGCCGGAGGAGCAGCAGCCTGCATGGACAAAACCACATATAGACTTTTCTTGATGAATTTTATTTAGAAGAGATATTTTTAGACATGTTTTTACTGTTGATATACTCGTTTCTAGTTCACTTTAACACAAGTCGTTCTCAATGAGAACTCTTAACGCAGAGAGCAACAAACAGGACAGAATGGGATGACCAGGTAGGTGGGTGGTTGAGGCGTGGCCCTGCTCCCAAACCAAAGGCCCAGTTCCAATCTGGACCCTACACCCTCCGGATCTCCGTCTGTAGTCACACTCACAGCTAAATGAAGCACCTTCTTCAAGGTGGAGGATATAAATGCAGTGGCAAGCTTTGCGACTAACTTCCCTCTCTAAAGCAAGGAAATAAAAAAAAACTATCAGAATCAGAAATACTTTATTGATCCCCGGGGCGAGATTGAGTTATGTTTTGCTCCCATTCTAGATACATACAGTATATAGAATAACAAGAGTGCAAATAGTGATGAAAAATAGGGTCTATCATTGGGTGTGTAAAAATGCAAGAATAGTATAAATAAATATGAATGTTAGTTTAAATATATGTATAAATAAATGCAGTGTTAATGGTTCTAGGTACTGGTTTTTGTTTATTTATAAAGCCCTTAACTTTCCATCATATATCACATTACATATTACTGATATTATAACACAACTGTCAAAAGTCAGAGCTGCTTCAGGACAGACTCAGTAACATTAGTTAGTTCATTCTCACTGTGCAATATCATTTTCCACTTGTGCAATTTTGCTTAGTCTGCTTATTGTCAATACTGTATATACTGCTCCTATTTTTATACTTCCTTCCATGTAAATGGTTCATATTTTGTTACACTTTGTTTAGCTCTTTTTTACTGTGTTAGCTGATGCTTCTTGTTTTTTGCACTATCCCCTTTGCTGCTGTACACTGTAATGTCCCCACTGTGGAACTAATAAATGAATATCTTATCTTATCTTATCTTAATATATAATCCATACATTTTTAATTCAATCTTTATTGAATAAACATTCATGCAAACATTGCAGATTTGTACTCCGCATAATGGTACAGAGAAAAAAAAAACAGTTTTGTTACTTTATTTTTGTTCTTTATTCATATAAGATATGTGACAAAGTTGGTTAAAGGGACTGTTTGTAAGAATCAGAAAATTGGTTGTAACAGCGACACCTCTGGCCGTTAAGTCAACAAAAGTCAGTGTGCTGTTGCTCGCACTCGCTCGTGTGCCCGCGCTACCTGAATGTGAGCGAGCATCCGTCAAAACAGTGAGGCGACAGACGTCAGCTAAAACCACAATATCACTCTATATTTCACCTGCTTTGCAGTAATGTTAGCTGACCAGACGAAGGTCTCTCCAAGAATCAATGCTGATCCTAGTGTTGGCTTTTCCTACTTCAGCCTCCCGACCGCGGCCGGAGGAAACAGGGGAGACACCGGCACCCGGTCAGAGATGATAACGTAACTCGCTGCGGAGCCCCGTCACTTCACAAGACACGGAAAACTCTGTTGGTCTTAGCTGCAGCATTTATTTCTGCACAAACGTCCACTGTACATTCACTAGATATTCTCAGAGCTAAACTAAGTCTTCTGCAGTGTGTAGTGTGCGCGCATGCACGTGAGGTGGAGCGAGCTGAGTGAAGGCAGGCAGAGGAGCAGAGTACAGCAGAGACTCCGGCCCTGGAGACCAAAGCTACGGTCTCCTCCGCGTCCTCCGACCGCGGCCAACACTGTTTTGCAAGACGGGCTTCACTAGATATAACTTTGCGGTTTTGGTGCTTTTTTGTAGTTTGTGTTGGAGACTGAGTCTGAACAGCGTAGCCACATGCGAGCGCGCATGGGACACCGACCCGTATTGATTTATACGTGTAAGAAGTTACAAACAGCCCCTTTAAATGTATAGATTGGTGTTGGCATTACTGTTATGCAGTGCTACTCTTCCCAAATCCTAAAATATGTACTTGTTTTTCTGTTATTGGAATTCAGTTCATCTGGAGAGTAATGACTTTTTTTTTTTACGAACATGCATACATGCATAGCCCATATATCATACAAACATGAAATATTTCCTTATTTGGTGTACTAGCAATGCTTTATGTTAATATCTTGTCACCATCATTAAATGTGCAAGCACAGTTTGTGGCAAAGGGAGGGGTTACCACTTTAATACTTTTCTACATATTGATTTTTAATCAAATCAGAAGAAATTTTTAAAAGGGAATACAGGTTAAAAACGGTATTATTTTTGCACAAAGCCGTGGGGTCAAAGAGGAATTTAATATCAACAAGTATATGAATTTGAATTACAAAATAATAATAAAAAAATGAGAAAATAATGATAATTAAAAATAGAATTGGGATAAATAATAACATTAATATAAAATTATAATAGGAATAAAAAACTATGTTAGTCTTTAAAGAGTTCCTTGTGCAGTCCTATCCCCTTAGGACAGTTTTGTTACTTTTAGATATTCTTTATTCATATGAAATAAGTGACAAAGCTGACTTACAAATCTGTGCTTTTTATGTTGTAAATCTCATACTCTCTTAACCCTGATGCTGTTTGCTCTTTAACAGCTAGCGGGGGACTTAAAGGGGACATATCATGCTCATTTCAGGTTCATATTTGTATTTTGGGGTTCTACTAGAACGTGTTTACATGCTTTAACACACTGTCTGTCTGAATATACCTGTATTCACCCCCTGTCTGAAACGCTCCGTTTTAGCACCTGTCTCTTTAAGACCCCCTCCTAAAAAAGCCCAGTCTGCTCTGATTGGCTTGTGAGAAAAATATGGAGCACCTTTGCAAAGGTAGTTGTCAAGCTGTGGGCGTTATATTCTAATGAGTTTGCATGTGACATAGGAAGGGGAGCCAAATCTGAATGGCTTGTTGAATCACATGTTTTATGATTTAGGCAGCCCACAAAAAACTGACTGGGTTGTCTTATTTCACAGTTTGTGGGTTGGTACTCCAGAAACTCAAATGTATGAGCATAAGCACGGAAAAAGGGAGTTTTCATAAAATATCCTCTTTAACATTGCCCATTACCTTGATACCTCATGACTTTTTTCTCATTTTATGGGAATTGGTTATACAATAGATATAGTAGTAGCTATAGTAGGAGCCTACATATTTTTATAATATTTTTCATGTTTTTTTATTTAATTTTTCTTTTTGTTTCTTGACTTTTGCGATATTTAACAATGCAAACTCCTTGTATGAGGAAACCTATTTGGCAATAAACCTGATTCTATATGTCTGGGTTCTCAGTGACCCTCACATGGTTAAATATATAGATTGGTGTTGACAGTACTGTTAGGCAGCAGTACTACACCTCCCAAATCCTAAAATAAGTACTTGTTTTTCTGTTATTGGAGCTCAGTTCATCTGGAGACTAATTACTTTTTTTACAAACACAATGAACATATATTTGTTCATACCTACTCCATATATCCTGTAAACAGGAAATATTTCCTTATTTGATGTGATAACAATTCTTTTATTTTCATATTTTGTCACCACCATGAAATGTGCAAGCACAGTTTGTGGCAAAGGGAGGGGTTACCACTTTAATAATTTTTTACATATTTATTTTTAATATGATCAGAAGAATTTTTAAAAAAGAAATACATATTTTTTCATTATTATTTTTACATAAAGCAGTGGGGTTAATGCGGAACAGCAAAATGTTCTTCCATAATATATACAAAATGGAATTGTGAGAGAATTTAACTTAGATGGATCAAGACTAACCGCAAAACAAAAAGTGTGCGTTCATTACTGTTATGAAAAAATCATAACTTTTTCCTTTTTGCTTCTATTGTTAAACAGCAGTTTATTAATATTGTTAAAATGACTGTTCTCATTACTTATTTATTTATATGAACTTGAATATCTAGCTGCTAAAGGATGTCTTTCTGTTGATACTGTTCAATCTTTAAATAATCAAGCCGTGTCTTTGCTGCCATCTAATTTAAAAACTGAGAACATGTCAAATAGGAAGTCTTTTCAAGCATTTACTGATATTTTTCAGTTAATAGCTCTTTCTTGTTCTCTTGTTGTTGTGGATTGGTAGCGTCTATCAATACCTCACTAAAAACATAGCTCTTTATGTGCTTGCTATCACTGTGATTCAGACTTTGTCTTTTTCCAATGTAAATCTACTAATACTTAAAACGTGTTTAGAAAGTTGCCTGAAATTAAGATACAATGTTGTGTTCAAGAAACAGTGAAAATAGGCTAAGTTCACGCTGCACATCACCCTTGACATCCACATAAAAGGTGGTGAATTGTCCCTTTAAGTCTCTGGTAGATCACTATTCAATGAAAATACATTTCAGTCCAGTGTCAAACAAGTAAAAATTAGGGCTGTCAAAGTTAACGTGATAATAACAGTTAAATAACGCTCCAAACTTACGTTAAATTTTGGCAAGGAAAAACTGGCATGGCCATTTTCAAAGGGGTCCCTTGACCACTGACCTCAAGATATGTGAATGAAAATGGGTTCTCTGGGTACCCACGAGTCTCCCCTTTACAAACATGTCTGCTTTATGATAATCACATGCAGTTTGGGGCAAGTCATAGTCAAGTCAGCACACTGACACGCTGACAGCTGTTGTTGCCTGTTGGGCTGCAGTTTGCCATGTTATAATTTTAGCAAATTTGTAATGCTAAATGCAGTACCTGTGAGGGTTTCTGGACAATATTTGTCATTGTTTTGTGTTAATTGATTTACATTAATACATATATACATTTGCATATTTGCCCACTCCCATGTTGATAAGAGTAATAAATAATTGACAAATCTCCCTTTAAGGTACATTTGAACAGATACAAAATGTGTAATTAATTTGCGATTAATCGCAATTAAATATTCTCATCGATTGACAGCCATAGTAAAGATCAATTGCTTGTTAACCTCAACCCAAAACCATGACAACACAAGAACATTTTGACTTTTTTTAATTTCTTAATTTGTTAAAAATAACCATCAGAAACTTGACATGGCAGAGCAGAGAAGTCTTTGTAGTGTAGTTCGCTGCTCACCAGTGAAATACTGCACTTCAACATTTTTTGCCAACACTATAATAAATAATAATCCAAAGTTTTCCATTAAGATGGAACTGAAAAACCTCCTCAAACTTAAAGATGTGCTGTGGTCTCTCTCTTCTACACTGTGCAGACATGAATGCACTGGTGCAGTTTTAAGCCAGAGGTATTTTAGCAGGTGTGCACTTTTCATCGCATGCTAAAATACCTCTGAAATAAACACAGTGACATAATGTCCAGTATGCAAAGAGAAGAGGCCCAACTGGAATGCTAAAACATGGAAAAAATTAATTTGCCTGCAGAGTGATCGACTGACTGGCGTACGGTTCACACATCTCGTCATTGAGCAGTGATTCAATTTCATTCACCTTCAAATCCTGTCGTTACTTTCTGGTACAGCAAGTGCATAAAAAGCTTCTGGTAAACAGGTTTGTTTGATTTTAGCGGGACAAAGAAAATGTTTGACTGTTTAAATATGAAAGACAAAGAGAGTAATGAGTCGGGCAGCAGCTCCTCCTTTTTCAGTCCGAGGGGTTCTGAATGACGATCAAGAAATAGTCCTTATCTGTGAAGAAAAAGGCAAAATAGTTCAGCTCTATATACAGTAGTACAAAACAACTTGAGCATGTGGCAGCACAAACTAAAGCAGTTGGGGATCTTAATTGCAAATAAGTTCCAGTGTTTTTAGAGGGTGTTTCCCTTTGTGCTTCAACAGACAGTGTTTCCTTGTTTTCCGAGATGCAACAGACAGATACTAACACAAAGCAGGTGTTTGGCACTAAAGAAACACCATAACTTTGTGCATGCTTGTTGGGACAGAATAGAGTAAGGTCAGTATGACATAATGCATTTGTTCATCCACCAAAGACAGATTTCACAGATATATGTAGCTTTATGAGGATTTTTGCCCTGTATATGTTGCATGAAGTACATTTTTATTTCTAATTTTGGGGCGGCTGTAGCGCGGGGAGTAGAGCGAGTCGGACATTAATCATAGAGTTAGTGGTTCAGTCCCCTGTCTGCATGTTGAAGTGTCCCAGAGCAAGTCATTGAAAACATTACTTTTCCCCTCTCACCTGGAGCGATCATGATCTCGTTCTTCTTGGAGTGAATCCGGAGGAAGGTGAGGTTGTTCTGGGGGTTGATGTCTCGTATGGTGCTCATAAACTCATAAACATAACTGTTGCAACAGCCTGCTGCACACTATCAGTCTATATATCCTGCAATGAATCAGGACTTTGGATTGAGACAATCCTCTGTGTGCAGAAACATTCAGCAGAGGAGATGTGACTAAAGCTCCACCCTCACCAGACTCACCTGAGACAAACCAGGAAACAGTTTGTTATTCTTCCTCACTAAAGAGAGTCACACAGACTGAAAACCAGACGATCAGATTCACCTTCAGAACAAACTAACAACTTCATCTGAGTGAGTTCATCTACAGGAGAGAAAAGTGGAAAACTACAACACTGCTGCTTCAACCTGCTGACGCTCCACACACTGAAGGTGAGTTTGACTAAAAACACGACTCAAAGTGAAGGTCAATGTCAGTGAAGCATGTAGAGGAGGGAGGGGAGCCATGACTGACTGTACTTTCTGTCTGCTGTGTTTTCAGCCTCACTCAGAGACAAAATGGCTTCCAGATCAGAGGAGGATCTCTGCTGTCCGGTCTGTCATGACGTCTTTAGAGATCCTGTTGTTCTGTCATGTAGCCACAGCTTCTGTAAAGACTGTCTGAAGAGCTGGTGGAGAGAAAAAGTAACACGTGAGTGTCCAATTTGTAAGAGAAGATCTTCAAAGTCAAAACCACCTTGTAACCTGGCCTTAAAGAACCTGTGTGAGGCCTTCTTACAGGAGAGAGATCAGAGAGCTTCAGAGGCTCTCTGCAGTCTGCACTCTGAGAAACTCAAACTCTTCTGTCTGGACCATCAGCAACCAGTGTGTCTCGTCTGCAGAGATTCAGAAAAACACACCAACCACAGATTCAGACCCATCGATGAAGCTGCACGACAACACAAGAAGGAACTTCAGGAAACTCTGGAGACCTTAAAGGAGAAGTTAAAGGTTTTTGAAGAAGTTAAAGTGAAGTCTGATCAAACAGCAGAACACATGAAGGTCCAGGCCCGACGCACAGAGAGGAAGATTAAGGAGCAGTTTAAGAAGCTTCACCAGTTTCTAGAAGAGGAAGAGGAGGCCAGGATCTCTGCACTGAGGGAGGAAGAGGAGCAGAAGAGTCAGATGATGAAGGAGAAGATGGAGACTCTGAGCAGAGAGATAGCAGCTCTTTCAGACACAATCAGAGCCACAGAGGAGGAGCTGAGAGCTGAAGACGTCTCATTCCTGCACAACTACAAGGCTGCAGTGGAAAGAGTCCAGCAGCGCCCCCTGCTGGAGGATCCACAGCTGCTCTCAGGAGCTCTGATAGACGAGGCCAAACACCTGGGCAACCTGACCTTCAACATCTGGAACAAGATGAAGGAGATGGTCTCCTACACTCCTCTGATTCTGGATCCAAACACTGCTCATCCAAAACTCATCCTGTCTGAAGATCTGACCAGTGTGAGACGAGGAGAGGAACAGCAGCTTCCTGATAATCCAGAGAGGTTTGATAAATACATCTCTATCCTGGGCTCTGAGGGCTTTAACTCTGGGATTCACAGCTGGGATGTCGAGGTTGGAGACAGTAGAGCCTGGGTACTGGGTGTGTTAGCAGAGTCTGTCCAGAGGAAGGGATTCATACAGTCTGGATTATGGAGAATATGGTTCAATGAAGGTAAATACTCAGCACGGTCACTACCAGCTCCACCCACTGATCTCAGAGTCCAGAAGAAGCTCCAGAGGATCAGAGTGAATCTGGACTGGAACAGAGGAAAGCTGTCGTTCTCTGATCCTGATACTAACACACACATACACACCTTCACACACACTTTCACTGAGAGACTGTTTCCATTCATTTGCACTGCTGGTAAACTGAATATATTACCACTGAAGGTCTGTGTGACAGTGGAACAGAGCAGTTAAAGATAAAGAGCATGATCATATTTATATTAATGATGTTTATTTCTTAAGGGGGAAACTCTCTGAATTTAAGCTGCACCTGTCCTCCTGCTGACTCATTATTCCAAAGATATGTTTATTTTTGTTTCAGGTATTGTTTTATTTTATTTTTATTATTTAGTTTGACAATCTGCTTTTTGTTTCTGTTGTCGACCTTTATTAAATTACATTACATTCATTTAGCTGACACTTTTATCCAAAGTGACTTACAATAAGTGCATTCAACCATATGGATACAACCCAAAAATTGCAATAATTATGCAAGTACATCATCTTAATTAAATATGCTAAACTGCTTCAAGTGCTACATTTAGAAACAATGAGAGAAAGAAAGAGGGTTTTGTTTTTGTAAAATAATTTCCCTCAGTATCTCTGATCTTTCTGTTTGGTTCGTTTACACTTTTCTTTTTTTTATCGATACTGTGTCATTTTACTGTAAATTGTTGTTCATTTTGATTATTTTGACTTGTGTGTGTGGAGCCATGAAGACCAGCAAAGACTTTGTAGAAGTTGATGAGATCCAAATAAAGAAAAAAGAATCAGTTTATCAATAACTGCATGTTTGAGCAGCCAATCATTGTTCACCAACAAACTTTATTTTAAATTGTAGTCCAGATTATTCCAGAATATGCAAAACATTAAAATCAATGTTTAATTACATGAAATGTTAACAATTTATACAATATATGTAATCATCCAAAAATATATGTACAATTCTCTATTTGATGCAACAACCAGTTCAGGTGACATTTTCCAAACAAGGAGAAAGCCGGAGGAGCAGCAGCCCGCATGGACAAAACCACATATAGACTTTTCTTTATGAATTTTATTTAGAAGAGATATTTTTAGACATGTTTTTACTGTTGATATACTCGTTTCTAGTTCACTTTAACACGACTCGTTCTCAATGAGAACTCTTAACGCAGTGAGCAACAAACAGGACAGGATGGGATGACCAGGTAGGTGGGTGGTTGAGGCGTGGCCCTGCTCCCAAACCAAAGGCCCAGTTCCAATCTGGACCCTACACCCTCCAGATCTCTGTTTGTAGTCACACTCACAGCTAAATGAAGCACCTTCTTTAAGGTGGAGGATATAAATGCAGTGGCAAGCTTTGGGACTAACTTCCCTCTCTAAAGCAAGGAAATAAAAAAATATCAGAATCAGAAATACTTTATTGATCCCCGGGGCGAGATTGAGTTATGTTTTGCTCCCATTCTAGATACATACAGTATATAGTATAACAAGAGTGCAAATAATGATGAAAAATAGGGTCTATCATTAGGTGCATATATATATATATACAGTATATACACTATACAATATACAACACTTTATTATTAAATGAACCTATCTACTATTTTCTAGACTAGGCAAGGGTATATTTGATCCTAAATACAATATACAAATTTACTTTAAGTTGATAACGTCTGTATGACAATAAAGTAGAATAAATTAAATGTCTCTTAGTTTGAGCAGTTGAAGAGTAAATGTTTGTAACGGTAGTCACATGGAACTTACATTGGAGCATGTTCCATGACGGACAAAAAACAGCGTTGCACGTAGTTAGTAAGAGCAGCTGGTTAAGTCGTCATCCATGTAGACTTGCTATTGGAGGGTTTTATAACCCACTTCCACTCCCCGCTAATTGGTTTGGGGTGGAACTTAATATGGCGGACCCCCCACCTGAACGAAGTGGAAGTGGTTAAGGAGAGGGTGTAGGGGTTTGGAATTGGGCCTAAGTTAACTTGTTAACTTTATTAAGGGGACTGTTTGTATCTTCTTACACATATAAATCACCGGGGTCGTCGTCCCATGCGCGCTCGCGTGTGGCTACGCTGTTCAGACTCAGACTCTAACTCAAACTACACGGAAGCACCAAAACCGCAAAGTTATATCTAGTGAAGCCCGTCTTGCAAAACAGTGTTGATCGCGGTCGGAGGACGCGGGGGGAGACCCTAGCTTTGATCTCCAGGGCCGGAGTGTCGGCTGTTCTCTGCTCCGCAGCGAGAAACGTTATCGTCTCCAACCGGGTGCCGGTGTCTCCCTGTTTCCACAGGCCGCGGTTGGGAGGCTGAAGCAGGAAAAGCCAGCACTAGGATCAGCATTGATTCATGGAGAGACCTTCGTCTGGTCAGCTAACATTACTGCCAAGCAGGTGAAATATAGAGTGATATTGTGGTTTTAGCTGACGTGTTTCGCCTCACTGTTTTGAGCGATGCTCGTTCATGTCTATGTAGAGCGAGCACAAGCGTGAGCCTGACGCTGACCTTCGTTGACTTAACGGCCACAGGTGTCGCTATTAACAAGCATTTCTGATTCTTACAAACAGTCCCTTTAAGGCAGTGGTTCCCAAACTTTTTCTGTCAAGCCCCCCTTTGATGATATAGGAACATTGTAAGCCCCCCCACCGCACCCGACCCCACCCACCCCAAATGGGTCCTACCTTCTTTGTTTTGAATTAATTGCATTATAATATATAAACTCTATAAAATATTTGTTTTTTTTTCTAAAATAAGTACATATCACTTCACTTTTCCACTTCACAGTTTATTGTTTAGTTTGTTTTACTGAAAAAAAAATAGCAAAAATAAAATCAATTTCCAAAAAGATTGGACTTTAGATTGCTTTCAGACATATTAATTGCATTACATTCTATTTATATTCTATATATATATTCTATCTATATATATTGTATTAATTGATCTCAGTGAACCTCCCCCTGAATAAATAAAGGTAAAAACATAAATAAAAAAAATTAACTCCTCCGCTATTGTGTGAGCCTTTTTGGATTGGGCGACTCTATAGGCTACTTTGTAGGAAGCGAGTCGTGCTTTCACAGGGACAGATGCAGCTTTTACAAAGTGACTCTGCTGGGCATGACAGTTTTCCAATTTCTTTTTGAAAAACTCAAGGTGCTTGTTCACATGATCGGGGTGGTGGGTTTCCAAATGTCTTTTCAATTTAGTGGGCTTCATACTGTCTGCCGCCAGTATTTTAAGACACACAACAGACTGGGGTCTCTCGTCTTGGCCGACCATGGTGCTTGTAAAGCCCAGGGACAGATATGCCTCGTTATATTTTCTCGTTTTTACCTTTTTTTGTGCCGTTGTTGTGGTGGCCGCATCGCCTGTTACAGCTGTAACAGACTTGCCATCTGATTTGCGCTTTATACCAGTCACAAATCTGTCCATCTTGGTACATCGCTTCCTTCCTAACTCTTATCTTTTTCTCTTTCTCTTTCTGTGTCGCTCTGTGTCTTTCTCGCTCTCTTTGTGTCGCTGTGTGTGTCTCTCTCTCTCTCTCTCTGGTTTTGCCGCTAGTCGGTCTGTAACATGAGCCGCTCTGGGGGGTGTGGTTGGAACACAGTGCATGTCACGTCGGTTCCGCTTGATTTCTTTTTATTTTATTTTTATTTCTTAGGTGCAACCATATGATATAATGCCCTATCTTTACAACTTGTTTGCAATTGTATTCGTTATAATTTAATTTTATATTGTTTTACTGGTGTGTGTGTGTGTGTGTCTATGTGTGTGGGTTGGTGATGAAGCCGCGCCCCCCCTAGGGGGTGCGCCCCCCACTTTGGGAACCACTGCTTTAAGGGGTGCCATGAATATAAGAAAGGGGGACTATGGAAAATATTAGGAATATTTTTTTTCTCTACCTTCGATTAAACCAAATAATCAACTCACCATGGATCCAGAACTGTAGATCCATCCTTCTGATTCAGGAGATGATCTGTTTGGAAGCGATTCTTCTCATTAACATAACTGTTTCAACAGCCTGCTGCACACTATCAGTCTACATATCCTGCAATGAATCAGGACTTTAGATGAGTCACTCCTCTGTGTGCAGCAACATTCAGCAGAGGAAGTGTGACTAAAGCTCCACCCTCACCAGACTCACCTGAGAAACCAGACAAACCAGGAAACAGTTTGTTATTCTTCCTCACTAAAGAGAGTCACACAGACTGAAAACCAGACGATCAGATTCACCTTCAGAACAAACTAACAACTTCATCTGAGTGAGTTCATCTACAGGAGAGAAAAGTGGAAAACTACAACACTGCTGCTTCAACCTGCTGACGCTCCACACACTGAAGGTGAGTTTGACTAAAAACACGACTCAAAGTGAAAGTAAATGTCAGTGAAGCTAGTAGAGGAGGGAGCTGTGGTCAAGCCAGCCGCTGCGTTGGTTTGGGGGTGCTTGTATATCCTAGGCATTACGGTAAGAGCGTGTAAGAACTGATTTCAAAATAAAAGCACCGTTCTGATAAACGTGATAGGCCTTCAAAATAAAAGCACCGTTGTGATGAACGTGATAGGACATTTCAGATTCATTCAAGAGGTCAGTCAGTCTGTCAATAACAAATAAATGAATGAATAAAATGATTAAACAACTAATACATAAATAAGTAAAAAATAAATGAAACAAAATGAATACATATGAAATACTAAATGAAATGAATGATAATTTAAAAAGAAAAACAACCACCTCCAAAATGTAGGTCAGAGAAAAATCTTATTCCAATTGTGTAAATACTTAGTCAAACTTAATATTAAATAATACATTTACAAAGGGTGATCTAACCTCTAAATTACAGTATACAACCTCACACAGTGCCTAATTTAACTTGAGATAGATAGAATTGATAAAAGGAAACTGTCCAATATCACAGACTAATTTCACTTCAGGATGACAGTAGACCACCTCAGAGTGTCACTCAGAGAATATTAGTAGATTCTGATGTAGAATTTCAAAATTAAAGCCCTTTAAAAATCTCATATATGAGCTTTCTTTCCTCTAAATTCAGATTGGGAATTCTACATCATAATGTCCTGATAGTGACGGAGTGATACTCTAAGGTGGTCTACTATTATTCTGTTGTGAAATTAGTTTGTGATAGTTGGTCGTGTCCTTTTAATTCTGATCTGAATTTAGAGGGAAGATAGCCCACATATGAGATTTTTAAAAGGCTTTAATTTCGAAAGACAGTTTCCCTTTAATTATAATCTGAATTTATTTATTCATTCATTTATTTATTTATTATTGACAGACTGACTGACCACTTGAATGAATCTGAATGTCCCATCACGTTCATCAGAATGGTGCTTTTATTTTGAAGGTCTATCACGTTCATCAGAACGGTGCTTTTATTTTGAAGGCATATCACGTTCATCACAACAACGCTTTTATTTTGAAATCAATTCCTACGCCCTCTTACCGTAATGCCTTGGATATACACGTACCGCAAAACAACTTGGGGGCTGGCTTGACTGTGTTTTTCGAAGTGGAGGCTGGCTTGACCGCAGTAGGAGGGAGGGGAGCCATGACTGAC
The DNA here is from genome assembly GCF_015220745.1 of Sebastes umbrosus. NCBI lineage: Eukaryota > Metazoa > Chordata > Actinopteri > Perciformes > Sebastidae > Sebastes > Sebastes umbrosus. The sequence continues at coordinate 22,834,747 of NC_051269.1, read as the reverse complement.
TGTACTTTCTGTCTGCTGTGTTTTCAGCTTCACTCAGAGACTAAATGGCTTCCAGATCAGAGGAGGATCTCTGCTGTCCGGTCTGTCATGACGTCTTTAGAGATCCTGTTCTTCTGTCATGTAGCCACAGCTTCTGTAAAGACTGTCTGAAGAGATGGTGGAGAGAGAAAGTAACACGCGAGTGTCCAATTTGTAAGAGAAGATCTTCGAAGGCAGAACCACCTTCTATGCTGGTGTTAAAGAACCTGTGTGAGGCCTTCTTACAGGAGAGAGATCAGAGAGCTTCAGAGGCTCTCTGCAGTCTGCACTCTGAGAAACTCAAACTCTTCTGTCTGGACCATCAGCAGCCAGTGTGTGTCGTCTGCAGAGATTCAGAAAAACACACCAACCACAGATTCAGACCCATCGATGAAGCTGCACGACAACACAAGAAGAAACTTCAGGAAACTCTGGAACCCTTAAAGGAGAAGTTAAAGGTTTTTGAACAAGTTAAAGTGAAGTCTGATCAAACAGCAGAACACATGAAGGTCCAGGCCCGACGCACAGAGAGGAAGATTAAGGAGCAGTTTAAGAAGCTTCACCAGTTTCTAGAAGAGGAAGAGGAGGCCAGGATCTCTGCTCTGAGGGAGGAAGAGGAGCAGAAGAGTCAGATGATGAAGGAGAAGATGGAGGCTCTCAGCAGAGAGATAGCAGCTCTTTCAGACACATTCAGAGCCACAGAGGAGGAGCTGAGAGCTGAAGACGTCTCATTCCTGCTCAACTACAAGGCTGCAGTGGAAAGAGTCCAGCAGCGCCCCCTGCTGGAGGATCCACAGCTGCTCTCAGGAGCTCTGATAGACGAGGCCAAACACCTGGGCAACCTGACCTTCAACATCTGGAACAAGATGAAGGAGATGGTCTCCTACACTCCTCTGATTCTGGATCCAAACACTGCTCATCCATTACTCATCCTGTCTGAAGATCTGACCAGTGTGAGACCAGGAGAGAGACAGCAGCTTCCTGATAATCCAGAGAGGTTTGATGAATACTTCTCTGTCCTGTGCTCTGAGGGCTTTAACTCTGAGACTCACAGCTGGGATGTCGAGGTTGGAGACAATACATCATGGGAACTGGGTGTGTTAGCAGAGTCTGTCCAGAGGAAGGGAGACATACAGTCTGGAATATGGATAATACAGTTCTATGAAGGTAAATACTCAGCAGAGTCACCATCAGCTCCATCCACTGATCTCAGAGTCCAGAAGAAGCTCCAGAGGATCAGAGTGAATCTGGACTGGAACAGAGGAAAGCTGTCGTTCTCTGATCCCGATACTAACACACACATACACACCTTCACACACACTTTCACTGAGAAGCTGTTTCCATACATTAACAGTAGAGATAAACTGAATATATTACCACTGAAGGTCTGTGTGACAGTGGAACAGAGCAGTTAAAGATAAAGAGCATGATCATATTTATATTAATGATGTTTATTTCTTAAGGGGAAAACTCTCTGAATTTAAGCTGCACCTGTCCTCCTGCTGACTCATTATTCCAAAGACATGTTTATTTTTGTTTCAGGTATTGTTTTATTATGTTTTTCTTTTCTTTTTATTATTTAGTTTAACAATCTGCTTTTTGTTTCTGTTGTCGACCTTTATTAAATTACATTACATTCATTTAGCTGACACTTTTATCCACAGTGACTTACAATAAGTTCATTCAACCATATGGATACAACCCAAAAATGTCAATAATTATGCAATTACATCATCTTAATTAAATATGCTAAACTGCTTCAAGTGCTACATTTAGAAACAATAAGAGAGAAAGAAAGAGGGTTTTGTTTTTGTAAAATAATTTCACTCAGTATCTCTGATCTTTCTGTTTGGTTCGTTTACACTTTTCTTTTTTTATTGATACTGTGTCATTTTACTGTAAATTGTTGTTCATTTTGATTATTTTGACTTGTGTGTGGAGCCATGAAGACCAGCAAAGACTTTGTAGAAGTTGATGAGATCCAAATAAAGAAAAAAGAATCAGTTTATCAATAACTGCATGTTTGAGCAGCCAATCATTGTTCACCAACAAACTTTATTTTAAATTGTAGTCCAGATTATTCAAAATTATGCAAAACATTAAAATCAATGTTTAATTACATGAAATGTTAACAATTTATACAATATATGTAATCATCCAAAAATATATGTACAATTCTCTATTTGATGCAACAACCAGTTCAGGTGACATTTTCCAAACATAAGAAAGCCGGAGGAGCAGCAGCCCGCATGGACAAAACCACATATAGACTTTTCTTGATGAATTTTATTTAGAAGAGATATTTTTAGACATGTTTTTACTGTTGATATACTCGTTTCTAGTTCACTTTAACACGACTCGTTCTCAATGAGAAATCTTAACGCAGTGAGACACAAACAGGACAGGATGGGATGACCAGGTAGGTGGGTGGTTGAGGCGTGGCCCTGCTCCCAAACCAAAGGCTCAGTTCCAATCTGGACCCTACACCCTCCAGATCTCCGTCTGTAGTCACACTCACAGCTAAATGAAGCACCTTCTTTAAGGTGGAGGATATAAATGCAGTGGCAAGCTTTGGGACTAACTTCCCTCTCTAAAGCAAGGAAATAAAAAAAAAATATCAGAATCAGAAATACTTTATTGATCCCCGGGGCGAGATTGAGATATGTTTTGCTCCCATTCTAGATACATACAGTATATAGTATAACAAGAGTGCAAATAATGATGAAAAATAGGGTCTATCATTAGGTGTGTAAAAATGCAAGAACAGTATAAATAAATATGAATGTTAGTTTAAATGTATGTATAAATAAATGCAGTGTTAATACCAGAGTGAACCAGATTATTGAATTATTGAACTAAATTATTGTACTGTTAAATCAGTATTACACAGTTGAAGATATAATAAATTATGGGGTTAAAAATAATAAATATATGTTGCATATATATATATATATATACATATTAGGGATCGACCGATATGGTGTTTTCAGGACCAATACCGATTATTAGTAATCAAGGAGACCGATAACCGGTATTTTGAACCGATATACATTTGTAGTAAAAATTTAAATCTTGGTGTCAAAAAAGGGAATAACACAAAACTTCATTGAAATGCATTAAAGCATATGTTTAATTAAAAGAGAACTTTTCAACATTATCTTAAAACAAAAAGTGCAGGGAGGTCCCAGCTTCTTATAAAGTTAACTGAACATTTAAATAAATAAATAAATAAACAATATCTCTAAATTTGTGCTGAAGTTTGAGTCTCAATTCAGCAGCAGCAGACTGTGGTGCAGAAAGCAGAGTTGCTCAGCCTGTTCTCCAGTGAGACGGCTTCTGTTCCTCAAATTAACTGGAATACTTCATGACCAATGATTACTAGAACTGGATATGTCCAATAGCGATAGAAGTGACTATTCAACTCTCTGCAGTGTCTGTATGGATTAACACAGGCCTTATATTCAGTTCCATTACATTACATTAAACTGGGCCTCTCTAACAGCAAGATGTGACAGGTACTGGTTTCTGTTTATTTATAAAGCCCTTAACTGGCCATCATATATCACATTACATATTACTGATATTATAACACAACTGTCAAAAGTCAGAGCTGCTTCAGGACAGACTCAGTAACATTAGTTAGTTCATTCTCACTGTGCAATATCATTTTCCACTTGTGCAATTTTGTTAATAGTCTGTTTATTGTCAATACTGTATATACTGCTCCTATTTTGATACTTCTATTTAAATGGTTCATATTTTGTTACACTTTGTTTAGCTCTTTTTTACTGTGTTAGCTGATGCTTCTTGTTTTTTGCACTATCCCCTTTGCTGCTGTGCACTGCAAACTGTGGGACTAATAAATGAATATCTTATCTTATCTTATCTTATCTTAGTTAGTAACGTTAGTCCTGGTTGAGACTGAGAGGACCAGCTGATCAGATGTTTTGCTAGTCAGCTGGCTAAATTATGGATCAACAAATGAACGTATTGACGTTCGCTATCGCATTCAAGCTCTACGACGCTCCACATCATCTCACGTTGTTCATGTAAACGTTCACGTAAAAACACAAACTCATACGGGCGAGGAATGTTACGTTCGCAAATCAGCAGCTAAAGCAAGTTTCAGTTCCACTGTGTAACTGGTAAACTAGTGTAAATCTTTTTATTAAATTTTTCAAAGTACATAGTCAAAACAACATACCAAACAATATAAGGTGCACAACATATCAGACAAGTACATACGTAACTAAAATACTAGAGAAAAAGAAAGAAAAAAAAAAAAAAATTGTGGAACACTACTAAAATAACATACATTTATACATCCATACTTGTGTGAATGTGGATTTTGAGAGTGTGTGTGTGTGTGTGTGTGTGTGCACGTGTGGGTGGGGGATGAGGGGGGGGGGATCAGGGGAGCCTACATCTGCTGTTTAGATACATATTCATGTTCAAAGTAAAAGAGAAAAGGCCTCCACACTTTGAAAAACCTCTTAGATGAGCCTCTTGTTGAGTATCTAAGTTTCTCTAGCTTTAAATATGTCATTACACTTTCTATCCATTGAGAATGCGTCGGTGGATTGTTGGATTTCCACTGTAGTAGTATTAGCCTTCGCGCTAGCAGTGAGGAAAAAGCCACTGCATCAGCTTGAACCAATGACAGTGAGACTTCTGGAGGAGCTACCCCAAATATCGCAATTGTTGGGTCTGGCTGTATTTCTTTACCACAAATGTATGAAAAGGTCTCAAAGATAGCGGTCCAGAGTGGAACCAGGGCTGGGCAAGTCCAAAACATGTGATAAAGGGTGGCATCGTCTTGATGGCAACGGGAGCAAGTTGGATCTGTTCCTGGGAACATCTTTGCGAGTTTGCTTTTTGAAAGGTGGAGTCTGTGAATAATCTTAAATTGTAGTAATCCATGTTTTACACAGATAGATGTTGAATGGATCCGTTCAATTGCAAACCGCCAAACTTTATCTGAAATAACCGCTCCGAAGTCTTTACCCCATTGTTCCCTGAGATGGTTCAGTGAAGGCGATGCCACCCTTTGAATTTCACTGTAGAAGTCTAGATATCAGACCACGTTCAAGAGGATCCAAATCTAAAAATTCCTCAATCCAAACATTTGTCAGGCGAGATGGGAAGGAAACAAAAAGCTTTCTGACTAGGCTGCGCACTTGCAAATACCTGAAAAAATGAGATTTAGGTATGTCATGTTCTCTAACAATGTGCTCAAAAGACATAAAGTTATTATTTTGAAAAAGATCCCTTATACATCGTAGCCCCTTCCTGAACCATAACTGGAATGCAGAGTCTATTAATGAAGGTGGAAATAGCCCGTTAGATACGATAGGTAGCAAAGTGAGCGCCTGTTTATGTTTAAAATGTGACCTAAACTGGGACCATATTTTCAGTGAGCCACTTACAATGGGGTTGACTGTCTGCCTTTTTTTGCTGAGAGGTAGTGGTGCACAAAGCATTGATGGTAAGGATACTGGATTGCAAACAAATTGTTCCATCTCAGCCCATAATAGTCCTGTGCCCTCATAGAAACTTGATACCCAGTGAATAACTTTATGAATGTTGGAAGCCCAGTAATAATGCAGAAAATTTGGCAGTGCCAGTCCCCCCGCATCTTTCGGTCTCTCTAGATATGCTTTTCTAATTCTAGGAATGTTTTTGTTCCAAATAAAGGAAGATATGTATTTATCCAAACTCTTAAAAAAAGATTTTGCAATAAACACAGGAACATTCTGAAACAGGAAGAGAAGTCTAGGTAGAATGGTCATCTTGACGGAATTTACCCTACCCGCTAGGGAAATAGGTAGTAATGACCATCGGTTTAAGTCTTGTTTGGCTTTCTCTAATGCTGGCAACATATTACATTTGAATAAGTCCTTATATTTACGTGTCACCGAAACACCCAAGTATGTGAATTTGTCTCTAGCTACTTTGAATGGGAACCGGTCAAAATTGAACTGCTGTACATGATCATTTATCGGAAATATTATACTTTTGGAAAGATTTATTTTATAACCTGATATTTTCCCAAATTTGGATATAATGTCCAGGGCTTTAGGGATTGATGTCTCGGGTTCGGAGATATAAAGAATAAGATCATCCGCATATAATGATACTTTATGGGTGTGGCCACCCCTGTTTATCCCCATCAAGTTTACCTCTTGTCTTATTGCTAAGGCTAAGGGCTCTATGGCTATATTAAACAAGAGTGGGGACAACGGACAGCCCTGTCTAGTACCTCTGTAAAGAGGAAAATAGTCTGATATAATCTTGTTAGTTCGGATACATGCTTTTGGAGAGGTATATATGACCCTGATCCAAGAGCAGAAAGTGGGACCAAAACCAAACTTTTTGAAAACTGCAAAGAGATATTCATATTCAATGCGATCAAAAGCTTTGTGGGCGTCGAGGGAGATTAGCACCTCTGGTAAGGGCGGTCCATTAGAGGAGTAGAGTATGTTAAAGAGTCTATGTAAATTACCAGAAAGTTGTCGCCCGGAGATAAACCCTGACTGGTCGGGATGAATTATAGAGTGAATGACAGAGTCAAGTCGTGATGCAAGGGCTTTAATTAAGATCTTATAGTCGTTTGAGAGCAAACTTATAGGCCGATATGAGTCACATTTCAAACGATCCTTGTCTTTTTTATGTAAAACTGAAATTATGGCTTGTGTCATGGTGGGTGGTAATAACTTCTTTTCAAGTACTTCTGCAAACACATCTCTCAAAATGGGGACCAGTTTAAGTGCAAATTTTTTATAAAAATCAATGGGAAACCCATCAGGTCCGGGGGCTTTTCCACTTTTCATTCCTATAATTGCAAGCTCAATTTCCCTAGCTGATATAGGCTGTTCAAGATTTTTTTTTTTCCTTTTCACTAATTGGAGATAATTCTAGATTGTTAAGAAAAGTTTCTGTCTCTGCTCCACCACAAGACTCTGACGTATATAAATCCACATAAAATTTCTTAAATTGATTATTAATATCCAATTGATTCGTGGTTATACCATGAGGGGTTTCTATCTCTGCTATGTATCCAGCTTCAGTAGCTTGTCTTAACTGGTGGCTGAGTAATTTACTGTCTCTCTCTCCATATTCGTATTCCCTCTGCCTGGATTTTAGATACAGCTCCTCTTCTGACCCTGTAGTTAATATATCAAGTTCTGTTTGTAATGCCACTCGTTCCATGTAGAGGTTGGTATGGGGATTCTGAGAGTGTTCTCTATCTACAGCATTTATTCTGGAGATGAGTTGATTGGTCCTTTCCACTCTTTTTTTATTCACATTAGCGTTATATGAAATTATCTGGCCCCGTAAAAAGGCCTTCATTGCCTCCCAGAGGGTGTGTTTACTTATGTCTGGTGTCTGATTAGTCTCAAGGAAGAAATCTATTTGCTTTGACATAAAAGACTCAAACTCTTTATCTGCCAGTAGGCTAGGGTTTAGCCTCCATACACGTCTTGATGGTATATTGTCTGTGAAATTAAGTTTCATAGAGACAGGGCTGTGGTCAGAAATAACTATGCCTGTGTAATCGCAAGATTTTAGCAAGGGCAACATTCTCTTGTCTATGAAAATGAAATCGATTCTAGAGTATGTCTGGTGTGCTGTAGAAAAAAAAGAATATTGCCTGGATGTTGGGTTCTTGTATTTCCATGCATCTACCATTCCATAAGTTTGTAAAAAATCATTTACACATCGGGCTGATCTGCTCAGCGTCCCAGATAGAGATTTTGATCGGTCTAAAACTGGATGTAATACACAGTTTAAATCTCCACCTAGTATAAGCTGATGACTATTCGGGTCTGGGAGACATGCAAAGAGGTCACTGAAGAATTTCACGTTGTCCCAGTTGGGGGCGTATACATTTACCAACACTACAGGTAAATTGAACAGCTTCCCCTGTACAATCACAAATCTCCCATCCTTGTCTGTAATTACTTTTGACTCTTCAAACACAACATCTCTATGTATAAGGATGGCTGTACCTCGACTCTTTGCTGTAAATTTTGAATGGAAAATTTTGGAAAAGCCACCTCTGAGTAGTTTATTGTGGTCTTTTGGGAGGAGATGAGTTTCTTGTAAGTAAACTATCTCTGCTTTCTGTTTGGTGATGTGGGAAAATATTTTACTTCGTTTAATCGGATGGTTAAGACCACGACAGTTCCAACTCATCACAACAGTGTTATTTCTATCCACCATTCCTTGCTCTTTTCAAATGTATCGCATTGTGGGCTCCCTGAAGTGTTGGGGTGGGGGTAGGGGTGGGATACAAACATACCATAAAACAATAATAATGATAATAACAACAACATACATATAACATTAGGCTGGCCTCCAAACGGGAGGCTGCCAGTAGCCTACCTACAGCTACAACTCCTAACCTACTTCCCAAGCAACTCCTCCAACAGGCTTGAGCTTCAACCAAAACTATCATTGAAAATATTATTTCAAAAATGAATTTCTCTTTAACAAAGTTACTCTTATTATCCCGTAAACAGTCCCTTTAAGTAGCCTTTCCAAAATGTAAAACATAAGCAGTAATGGGGATTTCACCAAATTATCATCATTTTGGAGTACAAAACTCCCTAGCCAGGTATCCCATCCATCACCTCACCTTAACTGTGGGTGGTATATCAAATAAAACAAAAACGAACAGACTTATGATAGGATTATGCTTCTCACACTATTTTAAACATGCCAAAACCTCAATTAAACAAACATAAGTGAGAAGGTTGAATAACAGCCTACCTTCATCTTGGAGCTTTCAAAATCCCCAAAAAATTAATAAATAAATAACAGGCTACTGTCCAAGCTGTCCATCTATGTTAGACTAGCTGTATCCCTCTTTCATCGCCTCGGTGTATGGCCATTTACATTACTCAAACGTAGTTCACTGTTATATAATGGCCAACATGTAGTACACCAATATCCATTCATTTTATGACTTTAGCTTCCCCTTCACAAACTCCATGGCTACCTTGGCGTCCTTGAAGCTCCGTCTGATCCCCTCCGTGGTCGTGATTCGCAGCTCCGCTGGGTAAAACAAGCCGTAGCGTACTCCGTCGAGACGCCGCAGCTCACCGCGCACCTCGTTGAAGGCAGCCCGTTGTTTGGTGATCTTCTGGGTGTAGTCGGGTTGGATGCGTATTCTTTCACCATCTGGAGTAACAGTCTCTTTTTTCTGTATGGCCGTCTTCATCAGCAACTCCCGTTCCTGAAAGTAGTGGCACCGCACTATCAGTGCTCTCGCTGGCTGGTCATCTCCCGGTCTTTCCCGTAAAGTGCGGTGTGCCCGGTCCAACAGAGGAGCTTTATCCAGCCCAAGAGAGTCCATCAGCAGTTGTGAAACAAATTCTGGAACATGTTTTCCATCCTCTCGTCTCTCCTTCACACCGATTATGCGCATATTGCAGCGGCGGGATCTAGCCTCCAAGTCCTCATTCTTCTGCTCCAGGCTGGTAACGTCGCGCTTCAGCTGGGCTACCTCCTGTTGAAGGCAGGTTATAGCGTCTGAGTGTTCGTTCCCTGCTTCCTCCATATCGGACACCCGGGCTTCCAGTGCCGTGGTCTTCATGTTTGACTGCTCCATCGCATTTTTAAATTCTCCTCTTAACTGTCCACACTGATTTCTGATCTCAGTGGCTTGAGTCTCTGCCTTCTCGTCAATTTTCGAGAGTAGCTCCACTTTCAGTGTCCTTATCTCACGGAGAATCGCCACTTGGCCGCCGCCAGCTTCTTCGCCCGTGCTCTCCTTGCTAGCTGCGGGCATGCTAGCTTCTTGTGTCTTGTGGCGCGGCATGGTCCGTCAAGTTCTAAACTAACGTTACAACGCTGCTTCTAGTGCTATTTTATCTTCCCCTTTCACTTATAATTAAACAAAGACACTTTACACTGGTCGAGAATGTATTTCTGCTTTGATAAGTCAAGTTTGGTGAAGCGCTCAGCCTGACACGTCTTCACATGGTGTCGCTCAACCGGAAGTCTGGTAAACTAGACATGCTTGTTAGCATATAAATAGATCATAAGATCGTGGTGTTTCTGCAACTTCAGCATAAAGGATTGGGATGTTTATTGGAACTTACACAACAATATCTTCCGTGTTACCGAAAGGTCACGGTTCCGCTCACCGGAGCGGCTCCGTCTGTCTGTCTGTCTTGGTCTGCACGTCTGGGGCACGGTAACCCTCAGTGTTGATTGGCTAGTGCTCATTGTGTGTAACCAATCAGATAGTGCTGTGGGCGGGACATTGAGCTAGACTGCACAGTGGAGAGCGCTGACAGCAGGCTGACACAGAGAGGAGGCTGATCAGAGCCAAAGTAGCGCATTTATAAATTAATTCAATTTATCGGTTATCGGTTAAAAAAAATGCCGATACCGATAATCGGCAAAATGCTGAATATCGGCCGATAATATCGCCAAGGCCAATAATCGGTCGATCCCTAATATATATATATATATACACATGTATAAATATACAACACTTTATAATCAAATGAACATGTCTACCATTTTCTAGACTAGACAAGGGTATATTTGATCCTAAATACAATATGCAATATTTACTTGAAGTTGATAACGTCTGTATGACAATAAAGTAAAATAAATTAAATGTCTCTCTTAGTTGGAGCAGTTTAAGAGTAAATGTTTGTAACGGTAGTCACATGGAACTTACATTGGAGCATGTTCCATGACGGACAAAAAACAGCATTGCACTTAGTCAGTGAGAGCAGCTGGTTAAGTCGTCATCCATGTAGACTTGCTATTGGAGGGTTTTTATAACCCACTTCCACTCCCCGCTAATTGGTTTGGGGTGGCACTTCATATGGCGGACCCTCCACCTGAACGAAGTGGAAGTGGTTAAGGAGAGGGTGTAGGGGTTTGGAATTGGGACGAAGTTAACTTGTTAACTTCATTAAGGGGTGCCATGAATATAAGAAAGGGGGACTATGGAACATTTTAGGAATATTTTTTCTCTACCTTCGATTTAACCAAATAATCAACTCGCCATGGATCCAGAACTGTAGATCCATCCTTCTGATTCAGGCGATGATCTGTTTGGAAGCGATTCTTCTCATAAACGTAACTGTTGCAACAACCTGCTGCACACTATCAGTCTACATGTCCTGCAATGAATCAGGACTTTGCATGAGTCACTCCTCTGTGTCCAACAACATTCAGCAGAGGAGATGTGACTAAAGCTCCACCTTCACCAGACTCACCTGATAAACCAGACAAACCAGGAAACAGTTTGTTATTCTTCCTCACTAAAGAGAGTCACACAGACTGAAAACCAGACGATCAGATTCACCTTCAGAACAAACTAACAACTTCATCTGAGTGAGTTCATCTACAGGAGAGAAAAGTGGAAAACTACAACACTGCTGCTTCAACCTGCTGACGCTCCACACACTGAAGGTGAGTTTGACTAAAATCACGACTCAAAGTGAAGGTCAATGTCAGTGAAGCTAGTAGAGGAGGGAGGGGAGCCATGACTGACTGAACTTTCTGTCTGCTGTGTTTTCAGCTTCACTCAGAGACAAAATGGCTTCCAGATCAGAGGAGGATCTCTGCTGTCCGGTCTGTCATGACGTCTTTAGAGATCCTGTTCTCCTGTCATGTAGCCACAGCTTCTGTAAAGACTGTCTGGAGAACTGGTGGAGAGAGAAACTAACACGTGAGTGTCCAGTTTGTAAGAGAAGATCTTCAAAGCCACAACCACCTTGTAACCTGGCCTTAAAGAACCTGTGTGAGGTCTTCTTACAGGAGAGAGATCAGAGAGCTTCAGAGGCTCTCTGCAGTCTGCACTCTGAGGAACTCAGACTCTTCTGTCTGGACCATCAGCAGCCAGTGTGTGTCGTCTGCAGAGATTCAGAAAAACACACCAACCACAGATTCAGACCCATCGATGAAGCTGCACGACAACACAAGAAGAAACTTCAGGAAACTCTGGAGACCTTAAAGGAGAAGTTAAAGGTTTTTGAACAAGTTAAAGTGAAGTCTGATCAAACAGCAGAACACATGAAGGTCCAGGCCAGGAGCACAGAGAGGAAGATTAAGGAGCAGTTTAAGAAGCTTCACCAGTTTCTAGAAGAGGAAGAGGAGGCCAGGATCTCTGCACTGAGGGAGGAAGAGGAGCAGAAGAGCCAGATGATGAAGGAGAAGATGGAGGCTCTGAGCAGAGAGATAGCAGCTCTTTCAGACACATTCAGAGCCACAGAGGAGGAGCTGAGAGCTGAAGACGTCTCATTCCTGCACAACTACAAGGCTGCAGTGGAAAGAGTCCAGCAGCGCCCCCTGCTGGAGGATCCACAGCTGCTCTCAGGAGCTCTGATAGACGAGGCCAAACACCTGGGCAACCTGACCTTCAACATCTGGAACAAGATGAAGGAGATGGTCTCCTACACTCCTCTGATTCTGGATCCAAACACTGCTCATCCATTACTCATCCTGTCTGAAGATCTGACCAGTGTGAGAGGAGGAGAGAAACAGCAGCTTCCTGATAATCCAGAAAGGTTTGATGAACGCTGGTCTGTCCTGGGCTCTGAGGGCTTTAACTCTGGGACTCACAGCTGGGATGTCGAGGTTGGAGACAGTACATACTGGTCTCTGGGTGTGTTAGCAGAGTCTGTCCAGAGGAAGGGATTCATACGGTCTGGATTATGGAGAATACAGTTCCATAAAGGTAAATACTCAGCATCGTCACTACCAGCTCCACCCACTGATCTCAGAGTCCAGAAGAAGCTCCAGAGGATCAGAGTGAATCTGGACTGGAACAGAGGAAAGCTGTCGTTCTCTGATCCTGATACTAACACACACATCCACACCTTCACACACACTTTCACTGAGAAGCTGTTTCCATACATTTACACTTTTGGTCAACTGAATATATTACCACTGAAGGTCTGTGTGACAGTGGAACAGAGCAGTTAAAGATAAAGAGCATGATCATATTTATATTAATGATGTTTATTTCTTAAGGGGAAAACTCTCTGAATTTAAGCTGCACCTGTCCTCCTGCTGACTCATTATTCCAAAGATATATTTATTTTTGTTTCAGGTATTGTTTTATTATGTTTTTATTTTCTTTTTATTATTTAGTTTGACAATCTGCTTTTTGTTTCTGTTGTCGACCTTTATTAAATTACATTACATTCATTTACCTGACCCTTTTATCCAAAGTGACTTACAATAAGTGCATTCAACCATATGGATACAACCCAAAAATTGCAATAATTATGCAAGTACATCATCTTAATTAAATATACTAAACTGCTTCAAATGCTACATTTAGAAACAATAAGAGAGAAAGAAAGAGGGTTTTGTTTTTTGTAAAATAATTTCACTCAGTATCTCTGATCTTTCTGTTTGGTTCGTTTACACTTTTCTTTTATTGATACTGTTTCATTTTACTGTAAATTGTTGTTCATTTTGATTATTTTGACTTGTGTGTGTGGAGCCATGAAGACCAGCAAAGACTTTGTAGAAGTTGATGAGATCCAAATAAAGAAAAAAGAATCAGTTTATCAATAACTGCATGTTTGAGCAGCCAATCATTGTTCACCAACAAACTTTATTTTAAATTGTAGTCCAGATTATTCCAAATTATTCAAAACATTAAAATCAATGTCTAATTACATGAAATGTTAACAATTTATACAATATATGTAATCATCCAAAAATATATGTACAATTCTCTATTTGATGCAACAACCAGTTCAGGTGACATTTTCCAAACATAAGAAAGCCGGAGGAGCAGCAGCCTGCATGGACAAAACCACATATAGACTTTTCTTGATGAATTTTATTTAGAAGAGATATTTTTAGACATGTTTTTACTGTTGATATACTCGTTTCTAGTTCACTTTAACACAAGTCGTTCTCAATGAGAACTCTTAACGCAGAGAGCAACAAACAGGACAGAATGGGATGACCAGGTAGGTGGGTGGTTGAGGCGTGGCCCTGCTCCCAAACCAAAGGCCCAGTTCCAATCTGGACCCTACACCCTCCGGATCTCCGTCTGTAGTCACACTCACAGCTAAATGAAGCACCTTCTTCAAGGTGGAGGATATAAATGCAGTGGCAAGCTTTGCGACTAACTTCCCTCTCTAAAGCAAGGAAATAAAAAAAAAATATCAGAATCAGAAATACTTTATTGATCCCCGGGGCGAGATTGAGTTATGTTTTGCTCCCATTCTAGATACATACAGTATATAGAATAACAAGAGTGCAAATAGTGATGAAAAATAGGGTCTATCATTGGGTGTGTAAAAATGCAAGAATAGTATAAATAAATATGAATGTTAGTTTAAATATATGTATAAATAAATGCAGTGTTAATACCAGAGTAAACCAGATTATTGAATTATTGCACTAAATTATTGTACTGTTAAGTCAGTATTACACAGTTGAAGATATAAGAAATTATGGGGTTAAAAATAATAAATATATGTTGCATATATATACTGTATATATATATACATATATATATACAGTATATATACATATTAGGGATCGACCGATATGTTTGTTTTAAGACTGATACCGATTATTAGTAATCAAGGAGACCGATAACCGATATTTTGAACCGATATACATTTGCAGTAAAAATTTAAATCTTGTTGTCAAAAATGGGAATAACACAAAACTTCATTGAAATACATTAAAGCACATGTTTAATTAAAGGTCACCTATTATGCAAAATGCACTTTTCCATGTCTTTTAAACATCAATATCTGTCCCCAGTGTGTCTACAGGCCACCATAGTATCATAAAAGACCATCCTCTCTCTTTTTCTCCTGCTCCGTTTGTCCGGAAATGGGTGTAGAAAATCACTTCGCTTTTTTTCCTTCTCTTCTGACGTCATTAGAGAAATGCAAGCCATGTAAGGGTTTCCTGGTCGAACCAGAGAGAACCTTCAGTAGCTGACCCCGCCCCACAGCGCGTCACTGTCTCTCCTCCTCAACCGAACTTGAGCAAAGTAGCTCCTACTGTTAGTCTGCAAGAACCAGCAGAACAGGCTTCATGTACTCCCATCATCTAAATATAACATGTTCTTTTACAAAGGCTTTATGTAATTACACTGTTTAAACAGCTGACATTTATATATTATATATATTTGATGTCATGCATGTAGAAGAGTACAGGTAGTAAATAGTGACTTGTAAGCAACACAACACATTTCTGTTTCACAGTCAAACTTTATTTGAGTAGAAAGATGACAATATTAATTATTCACAGCATTTGTAATCATCTCACCTGTTAGTTAGTTATGTGACATGGTACAGGAGAAAGTCTTTCAGCTCCGGTAAACTACAGTAAGCTAAGCTCCGGTGGTCTGTAGTCATGGTAACACAGAGACAACTTCTACTGTAAATAATATACCATTACTCTGATCTTCCATACATTTATCAGGTGTCTTTTACCAGAAATAATGAACTGACTACTGTTTCACATCTTCTATTTTCCACCCTGATGGTCGCTGTGGTTACACACCGTCTCATAGCAGTAGCATGTAGCTAACCCCTAACGGGTTAGCTCTGTATCTCCCATCTGCTCACAGCTATCTGCTCTCAGCTGTCTGCTCTCAGCTGTCTGCTCTCAGCTGTCTGCTCTCAGCTGTCTGATCACAGCTGTCTGCTCTCAGCTGTCTGATCACAGCTGTCTGCTCTCAGCTGTCTGCTCTCAGCTGTCTGATCACAGCTGTCTGCTCTCAGCTGTCTGCTCTCAGCTGTCTGATCACAGCTGTCTGCTCTCAGCTGTCTGCTCACAGCTATCTGCTCTCAGCTGTCTGCTCTCAGCTGTCTGCTCTCAGCTGTCTGATCACAGCTGTCTGCTCTCAGCTGTCTGCTCACAGCTATCTGCTCTCAGCTGTCTGCTCTCAGCTGTCTGCTCTCAGCTGTCTGATCACAGCTATCTGCTCTCAGCTGTCTGCTCACAGCTATCTGCTCTCAGCTGTCTGATCACAGCTGTCTGCTCTCAGCTGTCTGCTCTCAGCTGTCTGCTCACAGCTATCTGCTCTCAGCTGTCTGATCACAGCTGTCTGCTCTCAGCTGTCTGCTCTCAGCTGTCTGCTCTCAGCTGTCTGATCACAGCTGTCTGCTCTCAGCTGTCTGCTCTCAGCTGTCTGCTCTCAGCTGTCTGATCACAGCTGTCTGCTCTCAGCTGTCTGCTCTCAGCTATCTGCTCACAGCTGTCTGCTCTCAGCTGTCTGATCACAGCTATCTGCTCTCAGCTGTCTGATCACAGCTGTCTGCTCTCAGCTGTCTGCTCTCAGCTGTCTGCTCTCCTCTGGGATGATTCTGTCGGTCATTTCTCACAGATGGACCTGTAAAGACACACGTTAAACAGAGTGAATGTTTACGGTATACAGAGTTGATGCATGAGGTAAACACTGAGCTAACTAACAGAGATATAAATAGCATTATTTACCTGAGAGAAACCGTCAGGAAAACCTGGAGTCTGAACCGCAGATGTTGTTCATTTGTCGCAGATTTCTGATCAGATTCCTCCGGTAACGTGCGCTGGGTGAAGTTTCTGGTTTATAAACTTTAAAGTAGTTTATTTTACTCTTCTGCTTCTCCCTCCCTGCTCTCAGACCGTGAGCGCTGTGTTGTTGAGGACATTTGATTGACAGAAAATGCTGACCAATCAGAGCAGAGTGGGAGGAGACAGGCTGTGAATCAGGGGTTTTCAGACAGAGGCTGAATTAGGCTCTGAGGCAGGCAGACTCAGGCTGCAGTATGAGAAGAATAAAGGGTTTTTTGAACATTGCAGCATGTAAAAATGTTCTAGTGCAACATTAAAATACATCTATGAACCTGGAAATGAGCATAATATGAGACCTTTAAAAGCGAACTTTTCAACATTATCTTAAAACAAAAAGTGCAGGGAGGTCCCAGCTTCTTATAAAGTTAACTGAACATTTTAATAAATAAATAAACAATATCTCTCTGAAGTTTTATAAAGTGTAAAAATAAATAAAACTAGCAAAACTTAAATTTGTGCTGAAGTTTGAGTCTCAATTCAGCAGCAGCAGACTGTGGTGCAGAAAGAAGAGTTGCTCAGCCTGTTCTCCAGTGAGACGGCTTCTGTTCCTCAAATAAACTAGAATACTTCATGACCAATGATTACTAGAACTGGATATGTCCAATAGCAATAGAAGTGACTATTCAACTCTATGCAGTGTCTGTATGGATTAACACAGGCCTTATATTCAGTTCCATTACATTACATTAAACTGGGCCTCTCTAACAGCAAGATGTGACAGGAACTGGTTTCTGTTTATTTATAAAGCCCTTAACTTGCCATCATATATCACATTACATATTACTGATATTATAACACAACTGTCAAAAGTCAGAGCTGCTTCAGGACAGACTCAATAGCATTAGTTAGTTCATTCTCACTGTGCAATATCATTTTCCACTTGTTCAATTTTGTTAATAGTCTGTTTATTGTCAATACTGTATATACTGCTCCTATTTTTATACTTCTATTTAAATGGTTCATATTTTGTTACACTTTGTTTAGCTCTTTCTTTACTGTGTTAGCTGATGCATCTTGTTTTTTGCACTATCCCCTTTACTGCTGTGCATTGCAAATGTCCCCACTGTGGGACTAATAAAGGAATATCTTATCTTATCTTATCTTAGTTAGTAACGTTAGTCCTGGTTGAGACTGAGAGGACCAGCTGATCAGATGTTTTGCTAGTCAGCTGGCTAAATTATGGATCAACAAATGAACGTATTAACGTTCGCTATCGCATTCAAGCTCTACGACGCTCCACATCATCTCACGTTGGTCATGTAAACGTTCACGTAAAAACAACGACTCCTACGGGCGAGGAATGTTATGTTCGCAAATCAGCAGCTAAAGCAAGTTTCAGTTCCACTGTGTAACTGGTAAACTAGACATGCTTGTTAGCATATAAATAGATCATAAGATCGTGGTGTTTCTGCAACTTCAGCATAAAGGATTGGGATGTTTATTGGAACTTACAAAACAATATCTTCCGTGTACCCAAAGGTCACGGTTCCGCTCACCGGAGCGGCTCCGTCTGTCTGTCTGTTTTGGTCTGCACGTCTGAGGCACGGTAACCCTCAGTGTTGATTGGCTAGTGCTCATTGTGTGTTACCAATCAGATAGCGCTGTGGGCGGGACATTGAGCCAGACTGCACAGTGGAGAGCGCTGACAGCAGGCTGACACAGAGAGGAGGCTGATCAGAGCCAAATTAGCGCATTTATAAATGAATTCATTTTATCGGTTAAAAAAATGCCGATACTGATAATCGGCAAAATGCTGACTATCGGCCTATAATATCGCCAAGGCCAATAATCGGTCGATCCCTAATACATATATATAAATATACAGTATATATATACACATGTATAAATATTCAACACTTTATAATCAAATGAACCTGTCTACCATTTTCTAGACTAGACAAGGGTATATTTGATCCTAAATACAATATGCAATATTTACTTTAAAGGGACTATTTGTAACTTTGTAAGCGTATAAATGTAGCGGGTCGGCACACATGCGCGCTCGCATATGCGCGTTCGCGTGTAGCCGCTGTACCCTCCTCCTCTGCCTTCTCTCCTTCACTCAGACAGCTCGGCTCGCTCCACCTCTAGACGTGAACGGGCGCTCACTCCTCACTGCAGAAGAGTTAGTTTAGCTCTGAGAATATCTAGTGAATGTACAGGGAACGTTTGTGCAGAAATAACTGCTGCACCTCCTCCAGACCAACAGAGGTTTTCCGTGTCTTGTGAAGTGATGGAGCTCTACAGAGATTTACGTTGTCTTCTCGTTACTGACCGGGTGCCGGTGTCTCCTCTGCTGTGAGAGCAGGGAGACACGCTGGAGAGCCCCGCTGCCTCAGCCTGCACTTAGGCAGGAAAAGCCAACACTAGGATCAGATCTAAATCATGTTCATGGAGAGACCTTCGTCTGGTCAGCTAACATTACTGCCAAGCAGCTGAAATATAGAGTGATATTGTGGTTTTAGCTGACGTGTGTCGCCTCACTGTGTTGAGTGATGCTCGTTCAGGTATATTGAGAGCGAGCAAGCGCGAGCCCGACGCTGACATTCGTTGATTTCACGGCCACAGGTGTCGCTGTTAAGAAGCATTTCTGAAAGTTACAAATAGTCCCTTTAAGTTGATAACGTCTGTATGACAATAAAGTAGAATGAATTAAATGTCTCTCTTAGTTTGAGCAGTTTAAGAGTAAATGTTTGTAACGGTAGTCACATGGAACTTACATTGGAGCATGTTCCATGACGGACAAAAAACAGCGTTGCACTTAGTCAATAAGAGCAGCTGGTTAAGTCGTCATCCATGTAGACTTGCTATTGGAGGGTTTTATAACCCACTAATTGGTTTGGGGTGGCACTTCATATGGCGGACCCTCCACCTGAACGAAGTGGAAGTGGTTAAGGAGAGGGTGTAGGGGTTTGGAATTGGGACTAAGTTAACTTGTTAACTTCATTAAGGGGTACCATGAATATAAGAAAGGGGGACTATGGAACATTTTAGGATTATTTTGTTCTCTACCTTCGATTAAACATAATAATCAACTCACCATGGATCCAGAACTGTAGATCCATCCTTCTGATTCAGGAGATGATCTGTTTGGAAGCGACTCATAAACATAACTGTTGCAACAGCCTGCTGCACACTATCAGTTTACATATCCTGCAATGAATCAGGACTTCAGATGAGTCACTCCTCTGTGTGCAGAAACATTCAGCAGAGGAAGTCTGACTAAAGCTCCACCCCTCACCAGACACACCTGAGCAACCAGACAAACCAGGAAACAGTTTGTTATTCTTCCTCACTAAAGAGAGTCACACAGACTGAAAACCAGACGATCAGATTCACCTTCAGAACAAACTAACAACTTCATCTGAGTGAGTTCATCTACAGGAGAGAAAAGTGGAAAACTACAACACTGCTGCTTCAACCTGCTGACGCTCCACACACTGAAGGTGAGTTTGACTAAAAACACGACTCAAAGTGAAGGTCAATGTCAGTGAAGCTAGTAGAGGAGGGAGGGGAGCCATGACTGACTGTACTTTCTGTCTGCTGTGTTTTCAGCTTCACTCAGAGACTAAATGGCTTCAAGATCAGAGGAGGATCTCTGCTGTCCGGTCTGTCATGACATCTTTAGAGATCCTGTTCTTCTGTCATGTAGCCACAGCTTCTGTAAAGACTGTCTGAAGAGATGGTGGAGAGAGAAAGTAACATGCGAGTGTCCAATTTGTAAGAGAAGATCTTCAAAGGTTGAACCACCTTCTATGCTGGTGTTAAAGAATCTGTGTGAGGCCTTCTTACAGGAGAGAGATCAGAGAGCTTCAGAGGCTCTCTGCAGTCTGCACTCTGAGAAACTCAAACTCTTCTGTCTGGACCATCAGCAGCCAGTGTGTCTCGTCTGCAGAGATTCTGAAAAACACACCAACCACAGATTCAGACCCATCGATGAAGCTGCACGACAACACAAGAAGGAACTTCAGGAAACTCTGAAGACCTTAAAGGAGAAGTTAAAGGTTTTTGAACAAGTTAAAGTGAAGTCTGATCAAACAGCAGAACACATGAAGGTCCAAGCCCGACGCACAGAGAGGAAGATTAAGGAGCAGTTTAAGAAGCTTCACCAGTTTCTAGAAGAGGAAGAGGAGGCCAGGATCTCTGCTCTGAGGGAGGAAGAGGAGCAGAAGAGTCAGATGATGAAGGAGAAGATGGAGGCTCTGAGCAGAGAGATAGCAGCTCTTTCAGACACATTCAGAGCCACAGAGGAGGAGCTGAGAGCTGAAGACGTCTCATTCCTGCACAACTACAAGGCTGCAGTGGAAAGAGTCCAGCAGCGCCCCCTGCTGGAGGATCCACAGCTGCTCTCAGGAGCTCTGATAGACGAGGCCAAACACCTGGGCAACCTGACCTTCAACATCTGGAACAAGATGAAGGAGATGGTCTCCTTCACTCCTCTGATTCTGGATCCAAA
This sequence comes from Sebastes umbrosus, assembly GCF_015220745.1. Classification (NCBI taxonomy): domain Eukaryota; kingdom Metazoa; phylum Chordata; class Actinopteri; order Perciformes; family Sebastidae; genus Sebastes; species Sebastes umbrosus. The sequence continues at coordinate 22,813,704 of NC_051269.1, read as the reverse complement.
CACTGCTCATCCAGAACTCATCCTGTCTGAAGATCTGACCAGTGTGAGACGAGGAGAGGAACAGCAGCTTCCTGATAATCCAGAGAGGTTTGATGAACTCTGGTCTGTCCTGGGCTCTGAGGGCTTTAACTCTGGGACTCACAGCTGGGATGTCGAGGTTGGAGACAGTACATTCTGGTTACTGGGTGTGTTAGCAGAGTCTGTCCAGAGGAAGGGAGACATACAGTCTGGATTATGGAGAATACGGTTCTATAAAGGTAAATACTCAGCAGAGTCACTACCAGCTCCAGTCACTGATCTCAGAGTCCAGAAGAAGCTCCAGAGGATCAGAGTGAATCTGGACTGGAACAGAGGAAAGCTGTCGTTCTCTGATCCTGATACTAACACACACATACACACCTTCACACACACTTTCACTGAGAAGCTGTTTCCATACATTTACACTGGTGATAAACTGAATATATTACCACTGAAGGTCTGTGTGACAGTGGAACAGAGCAGTTAAAGATAAAGAGCATGATCATATTTATATTAATGATGTTTATTTCTTAAGGGGAAAACTCTCTGAATTTAAGCTGCACCTGTCCTCCTGCTGACTCATTATTCCAAAGATATGTTTATTTTTGTTTCAGGTATTGTTTTATTATTTTTTTATTTTCTTTTTATTATTTAGTTTAACAATCTGCTTTTTGTTTCTGTTGTCGACCTTTATTAAACTACATTACATTCATTTAGCTGACACTTTTATCCAAAGTGACTTACAATAAGTGCATTCAACCATATGGATACAACCCAAAAATTGCAATAATTATACAATTACATCATCTTAATTAAATATGCTATACTGCTTCAAGTGCTACATTTAGAAACAATGAGAGAAAGAAAGAGGGTTTTGTTTTTGTAAAATAATTTCACTCAGTATCTCTGATCTTTCTGTTTGGTTTGTTTAAACTTTTCTTTTTTTATCGATACTGTGCCATTTTACTGTAAATTGTTGTTCATTTTGATTATTTTGACTTGTGTGTGTGGAGCCATGAAGACCAGCAAAGACTTTGTAGAAGTTGATGAGATCCAAATAAAGAAAAAAGAATCAGTTTATCAATAACTGCATGTTTGAGCAGCCAATCATTGTTCACCAACAAACTTTATTTTAAATTGTAGTCCAGATTATTCCAAATTATTCAAAACATTAAAATCAATGTTTAATTACATGAAATGTTAACAATTTATACAATATATGTAATCATCCAAAAATATATGTACAATTCTCTATTTGATGCAACAACCAGTTCAGGTGACATTTTCCAAACAAGGAAAAAGCCGGAGGAGCAGCAGCCCGCATGGACAAAACCACATATAGACTTTTCTTGATGAATTTTATTTAGAAGAGATATTTTTAGACATGTTTTTACTGTTGATATACTCGTTTCTAGTTCACATTAACACGAGTCGTTCTCAATGAGAACTCTTAACGCAGTGAGCAACAAACAGGACAGAATGGGATGACCAGGTAGGTGGGTGGTTGAGGCGTGGCCCTGCTCCCAAACCAAAGGCCCAGTTCCAATCTGGACCCTACACCCTCCAGATCTCCGTCTGTAGTCACACTCACAGCTAAATGAAGCACCTTCTTTAAGGTGGAGGATATAAATGCAGTGGCAAGCTTTGGGACTAACTTCCCTCTCTAAAGCAAGGAAATAAAAATATATCAGAATCAGAAATCCTTTATTGATCCCGGGGCGAGATTGAGTTATGTTTTGCTCCCATTCTAGATACATACAGTATATAGTATAACAAGAGTGCAAATAATGATGAAAAATAGGGTCTATCATTAGGTGTGTAAAAATGCAAGAATAGTATAAATAAATATGAATGTTAGTTTAAATGTATGTATAAATAAATGCAGTGTTAATACCAGAGTAAATCAGATTATTGAATTATTGCACTAAATTATTGTACTGTTAAGTCAGTATTACACAGTTGAAGATATAAGAAATTATGGGGTTAAAAATAATAAATATATGTTGCATATATATATTGGGGATCAACCGATATGGTGTTTTCAGGACCGATACCGATTATTAGTAATCAAGGAGACCGATAACCGATATTTTGAACCGATATACATTTGCAGTAAAAATTTAAATCTTCGTGTCAAAAATGTAAATAACACAAAACTTCATTGAAATGCATTAAAGCATATGTTTAATTAAAAGGGAACTTTTCAACATTATCTTAAAACAAAAAGTGCAGGGAGGTCTCAGCTTCTTATAAAGTTAACTGAAAATGTTAATAAATAAATAAACAATATCTCTCTGAAGTTTTATAAAGTGTAAAAATAAATAAAACTAGCAAAACTTAAATTTGTGCTGAAGTTTGAGTCTCAATTCAGCAGCAGCAGACTGTGGTGCAGAAAGCAGAGTTGCTCAGCCTGTTCTCCAGTGAGACGGCTTCTGTTCCTCAAATAAACTGGAATACTTCATGACCAATGATTACTAGAACTGGATATGTCCAATAGCAATAGAAGTGACTATTCAACTCTATGCAGTGTCTGTATGGATTAACACAGGCCTTATATTCAGTTCCATTACATTACATTAAACTGGGCATCTCTAACAGCAAGATGTGACAGGAACTGGTTTCTGTTTATTTATAAAGCCCTTAACTTGCCATCATATATCACATTACATATTACTGATATTATAACACAACTGTCAAAAGGTCAGAGCTGCTTCAGGACAGACTCAGTAACATTAGTTAGTTCATTCTCACTGTGCAATATCATTTTCCACAGTCAGTTTATTGTCAGTACTGTAAACACTGCTCCTATTTTTATACTTCCTTCTATTTAAATGGTTCATATTTTGTTACACTTTGTTTAGCTCTTTTTCACTGTGTTGGAAAGGCTATTGACTGTTGTATCAGCGCCCTCTTGTGGCAGAATGTGAAGCTGCGCTATTGAGCACATGGAGCTGCGCACTCAGTAATTAAGAGAGAGAGCGAGAGGCAGAGCGAGAAGCACGTTGAACTGAGAGTGTAAAAAGTGGACTTTACTGCATCTGTGGTGTGATTTGTGTGTGTCTCTGATGAAAAGTGAGTAAACGCCGCTATTTCCCACTGAACAGGACTATGATTGAGACTTTGGGTTTATGTGTTTGGGGCTGTTTTACAGATGCTGAGCTAATCTGTCCATGCTAATGCCTTTAGCTGCTCTTTTCTGGTATACTGGTAGATGTAGATAATGTTGGCATTCTGCTATATATGTTTAAATGACTTGGAAGTATGTTTGTACTGCAACTTAAAGCAGCAGTCAGTATAATTTCTTCTGCCTTTATATATCTGTACCAGATTTAATGTAGTAATAATAATAATAAGCCATTTAAGTTGAATATAACTGGTTAATTTAATAATTATAATATGGCATTTTCTTATGTCCTTGTTATAGACCACACATTCAAAATCACATATTGTTCATCTGGAAACCTGTAAGCCTGTGTGAGGAATACTGTGCTGTTATGTTAAAGACTATTCAGTAAAAGGAGGAATCAACCCTATAAGAGCGTCCTGAGTAAGGCTGGGGCGATTCGTCGACATAGTCGACGTAATCGATTACGCAAATACGTCGATTTACGTAACGTCCGTCGACGCATCGGATGACGTAATTAAAATGCGCTGCGCCCGGTCCAAGCATGGATTCTGACTCCCCGAGAGCAAGAAGTGTCAAAAAAACTCGCCCACGTTCATCTAAAGTGTGGGACAAGTGCAATGCACCATCACCTGACAAGAAGGTATCCCAGAGCACTGAGTGAAGAAGACAGCAGCAAGACACCACCGTAAGTTCTGTTACTTTTTCCCCACCAGGCATGATCTACTAAGATTGTCTAAAACACGGGCATGTCTCTGTTAGCAGTAGTCATTTAAAGTTTGTTTTTAAAATGTTTCTTCATCGCCTCCATGTTAAAAGATTTTTATGGACCACTGTTATTGTAGCGTAACATTACACCATGCGTCATCTAACGTCGGCCGTTTTATATTTTCTGTTTACTTTAACGCGATGTATGAGTGAGAAAATGGCTTAAAGTAACGTTACATATTGTTCTACAGTCTGTGACTGTTAGTCTGTAAATAGTTTCAATTATTTCTCTCTTGCTCCACACTGATGTGCAAAGTACATTTGCTAGTGTTTATCTTAACTGCATATTATTACAGTGATGAAATAAATCCATGTCTAAATCATTTTAAGTTTTAAGTTAAGTACTTAAATAAAAATGATTATTATTAGCCTAATGTCATAACACAAAAGTGCTGTGGAAATTAGACCGATTTTAAAATGTGCCACTATTATCATTATTCTAATGGGCTTTCTGTGTCTCTTTTTCAGGACGAGACAAAGCAGTGTGGAGGACTTTTTCCACAAAAAGAACATTGCACTGTATTCCTTTTACATGAAATTGTATGTTGGACTGAAAACAGATTACCAGTAAAGACAAGAAATATCTTGTTGTGAAATAATGCCATAATAATACTCTTGTTTTATGTATATGTTTATAAGAGAAGATATTTGAATAAAGTATTGAAATAATAATGAGACAAGTTGTTGATATTTATTTGGGGTAAATTAATTGAATTATAATTTTTTTTTAGAAAAATCTATGAATTAGTCGTTAGATTAATCAACTAATCGAAAAAATAATCGTTAGATTAATCGTTAAAAAAATAATCGTTAGGTGCAGCCCTAGTCCTGAGTGTTCTTACCAACACACCAAGGCTACATCGCTACCTGCAACCAACACCTATACAGTCCTGAGTGAATACCTATTCAATATTTGGTCCTTCGAGCCGGATGTGACGTTTTCCTTGGACTCCAGGATGCAGCCTAGTTTCACACGCAGTGAAGCCTTTTCAGAATCAGCACGTCCAAGGCGGCTAGTTCAACCTCCTCCCTACCTAAGTGACTATGAAGTGAGTTTTGTCGGCCATAGGCAAGCCACTACAACTCCTAGTTATGCACACACAGCACAGTATGCACCAGGCTTAGGAGAGGACCACCGGAGTACATCGGGAGCCTTTTCATCAGCAGTTCGGACCAGTTCTTCCGGTCCTTTAGTCCATTAAGTCAGATCGGATGTGACTTCACCTTAGATGAATGGACACTTTCCCCTCATGAGAGTCGGGAGCTTGATTATCAGTCGGTAGGAGCCAGTGACGGCTTTTAAAGGAGCAAAAACTGGCAGCTTCAGCAAGCCAACCACCATCCACAACAGCTAACCGTGGGCCTCTACCTCAGTTCGCTCGCCCGCCTTTGAGTCATTATGATCAAATGCCTCTACTGCAGAGTCAGCCAGCCAGCAATACCTACCTCGGTTACCAAAACCCTTTGCTTATGCAAGCTTGGGACCAGCAGCCAACCTGTACCACGCCAAGGCCGGTCACAACACCGTTGCAATATGAACCTCATTTGCTCAGGCCCTACAACCAGCAGAGGACTATCTCTGACATGTCTTCACGCCCTCAGCCATATGTTGCAGCACCAGAGAGAACCTACAGGGGACCTACACCTACTATTTCTAATCTCAATAAGAAGGATCCTGGTGAGTTCGCACGGCTGAAAATTGCTCTTGATAATCTGCTTCCATCGGACGGGACAGAGTTATTCAAGTTTCAGATCTTGATGGATCACCTAAAACTAGATGAAGCCCGCCTAATAGCTGATGCATACCTTAACTCACAGACTCCCTACACTGACACCATGGCGGCCCTGTCCGAGAAAGTCGGTCAGCCCCATCAGTTAGCCATAAAGAAAATCGCCAGTGTCATGGATGCATCTGACATCAGACGTGGAGATGCGGAGGCCTTTGAAAGGTTTGCCTTGCAGATTCGGGCCCTTGTTGGTATGCTGAAAACCCTTGGCCAAGATGGAGAGGTAGAATTGAGATGCGGTTCTCATGTGTCACGGCTCCTTAGTAAGCTGCCTGCTGAGATGAGGTCTGAGTTTCGGAGATACATGTGCCGCCACCCAGGAGTGGTGTATAACCTCATAGACCTCTCTGATTGGCTGCAGCTGGAAACATGGTGCCAGGACAGTGATCTCCATGCCGTAAACCGAGGACAGAAAGAGAGAACCAGCCAAAGGCCAGAGCGCTGGAAGGAGTCAAAGGCTGTCCCTCGCTCAGCCACCATACTTCATGGCTCAGAGGATGTGGAAACCAAACAGGCTACTGTGTCAGCAACGGGCAAGCCACCTGTGCAAAGTAAGAAGACAGGCCAACCTAAAGCCTACTGTCCTTACTGTGAAACAGAGGATCATTACCTGAGCCAATGCGCCACCTTCAAATGCTTCAATAAGGCTCAAATCATAGACTGAATTAAGACCAATAGGCGTTGTTGGCGATGTGGAAGATCACATCAAGCAGCACAATGTACCCTGAAAAAAGCCTGCAGCATATGTCAAGGTAAACACCTACTGATACTGCATGAAGTCAAGGTCAAGAGTGTGACGGAAGGTACCTGTCTGGTTAGCTCAGCCACTGAAACCCTTCACCTAGAGAAACCCTCCGACTCCACTCGGGTTCTCCTGAAGTCATCAGAGTCATCCTACGACATGGCGACAAGACACTAGACACCTTCGCGGTCTTGGATGACGGCTCTGATCGCACTATGCTGCTCTCACCTGCCGCTGAGCAATTGGGACTAACAGGCACCCCTGAAGACCTTTCCCTGAGAACCATACGTCAGGACATCCAAACTCTGCACGGTGCCTCAGTTTCTTTCCAAGTCTCCTCCGTAGTGCAGCCACAGAAATCCTTCCAGATAGTCAACGCCTTCACCGCCCAGCGCCTTGGGCTAGCCGAACATACCTATCCAGTGGCCACACTTAAGAAAAGGTTCAAACACCTTAAAGACTTACCTCTACACGCCTTCAGCCGTGTCTCACCTTTGCTGCTAATTGGAGCGGACCACCCTCACCTTATAAGCCCTGTGGAACCTGTGCGCCTAGGACCACCAGGAGGGCCAGACGCAATCAGGACACGGCTGGAATGGACCCACCAGTTCAGGTGACATTTTCCAAACATAAGAAAGCCGGAGGAGCAGCAGCCCGCATGGACAAAACCAAATATAGACTTTTCTTGATGAATTTTATTTTGAAGAGATATTTTTAAACATGTTTTTACTGTTGATATACTCGTTTCTAGTTCCCTTTAACACGACTCGTTCTCAATGAGAACTCTTAACGCAGTGAGCAACAAACAGGACAGAATGGGATGACCAGGTAGGTGGGTGGTTGAGGCGTGGCCCTGCTCCCAAACCAAAAGCCCACTTCCAATCTGGACCCTACACCCTCCAGATCTCCGTCTGTAGTCACACTCACAGCTAAATGAAGCACCTTCTTTAAGGTGGAGGATATAAATGCAGTGGCCAGCTTTGGGACTAACTTCCCTCTCTAAAGCAAGGAAATAAAAATATATATATCAGAATCAGAAATACTTTATTGATCCCCGGGGCGAGAATGAGTTATGTTTTGCTCCCATTCTAGATACATACAGTATATAGTATAACAAGAGTGCAAATAATGATGAAAAATAGGGACTATCTTTAGGTGTGTAAAAATGCAAGAATAGTATAAATAAATATGAATGTTATTTCTAATATATGTATAAATAAATGCAGTGTTAATACCAGAGTAAACCAGATTATTGAATTATTGCACTAAATTATTGTACTGTTAAATCAGTATTACACATTTGAAGATATACAAAAATTATGGGGTTAAAAATAATAAATATGTATTTATATATGTATTTATATATATATATATATATATATATACACACAGTATATACACATGTATAAATATACAACACTTTATAATCAAATGAACATGTCTACCATTTTCTAGACTAGACAAGGGTATATTTGATCCTAAATACAATATACAATATTTACTTTAAGTTGATAACGTCTGTATGACAATAAAGTAGAATGAATTAAATGTCTCTCTTAGTTTAAGCAGTTTAAGAGTAAATGTTTGTAACGGTAGTCACATGGAACTTACATTGGAGCATGTTTCATGACGGACAAAAAACAGCGTTGCACTTAGTCAGTAAGAGCAGCTGGTTAAGTCGTCATCCATGTAGACTTGCTATTGGAGGGTTTTATAACCCACTTCCACTCCCCGCTAATTGGTTTGGGGTGGCACTTCATTCGGCGGACCCTCCACCTGAACAAAGTGGAAGTGGTTAAGGAGAGGGTGTAGGGGTTTGGAATTGGGCCTAAGTTAACTTGTTAACTTCATTAAGGGGTGCCATGAATATAAGAAAGGGGAACTATGGAACATTTGAGGAATATTTTTTCTCTACCTTCGATTTAACCAAATAATCAACTCACCATGGATCCAGAACTGTAGATCCATCCTTCTGATTCAGGAGATGATCTGTTTGGAAGCGATTCTTCTCATAAACATAACTGTTACACCAGCCTGCTGCACACTATCCGTCTACATATCCTGCAATGAATCAGGACTTTAGATGAGTCACTCCTCTGTGTGTAGAAACATTCAGCAGAGGAAGTGTGACTAAAGCTCCAACCTCACCGGACTCACCCGAGACAAACCAGGAAACAGTTTGTTATTCTTCCTCACTAAAGAGAGTCACACAGACTGAAAACCAGACGATCAGATTCACCTTCAGAACAAACTAACAACTTCATCTGAGTGAGTTCATCTACAGGAGAGAAAAGTGGAAAACTACAACACTGCTGCTTCAACCTGCTGACGCTCCACACACTGAAGGTGAGTTTGACTAAAAACACGACTCAAAGTGAAGGTCAATGTCAGTGAAGCTAGTAGAGGAGGGAGGGGAGCCATGACTGACTGTACTTTCTGTCTGCTGTGTTTTCAGCTTCACTCAGAGACTAAATGGCTTCCAGATCAGAGGAGGATCTTTGCTGTCCGGTCTGTCATGACGTCTTTAGAGATCCTGTTATTCTGCCATGTAGCCACAGCTTCTGTAAAGACTGTCTGAAGAACTGGTGGAGAGAGAAGCAGACACGCGAGTGTCCAATTTGTAAGAGAAGATCTTCAATGGACCCACCTTATAACCTGGCCTTAAAGAACCTGTGTGAGGCCTTCTCACAGGAGAGAGATCAGAGAGCTTCAGAGGCTCTCTGCAGTCTGCACTCTGAGAAACTCAAACTCTTCTGTCTGGACCATCAGCATCCAGTGTGTGTCGTCTGCAGTGTTTCAGAAAAACACACCAACCACAGATTCAGACCCATCGATGAAGCTGCACGACAACACAAGAAGGAACTTCAGGAAACTCTGGAGCCCTTAAAGGAGAAGTTAAAGGTTTTTGAACAAGTTAAAGTGAAGTCTGATCAAACAGCAGAACACATGAAGGTCCAGGCTGGATGCACAGAGAGGAAGATTAAGGAGCAGTTTCAGAAGCTTCACCAGTTTCTAGAAGAGGAAGAGGAGGCCAGGATCTCTGCACTGAGGGAGGAAGAAGAGCAGAAGAGTCAGATGATGAAGGAGAAGATGGAGGCTCTGAGCAGAGAGATAGCAGCTCTTTCAGACACCGTCAGAGCCACAGAGGAGGAGCTGAGAGCTGAAGACGTCTCATTCCTGCACAACTACAAGGCTGCAGTGGAAAGAGTCCAGCAGCGCCCCCTGCTGGAGGATCCACAGCTGCTCTCAGGAGCTCTGATAGACGAGGCCAAACACCTGGGCAACCTGACCTTCAACATCTGGAACAAGATGAAGGAGATGGTCTCCTACACTCCTCTGATTCTGGATCCAAACACTGCTTATCCAAAACTAATCCTGTCTGAAGATCTGACCAGTGTGAGAGGAGGAGAGGAACAGCAGCCTCCTGATAATCCAGAGAGGTTTGATGAAGCCTGGTTTGTCCTGGGCTCTGAGGGCTTTAACTCTGGGACTCACAGCTGGGATGTCGAGGTTGGAGACAGTACATTCTGGGCTCTGGGTGTGTTAGCAGAGTCTGTCCAGAGGAAGGGAACCATACAGTCTGGATTATGGAGAATACAGTTCTATAAAGGTAAATACTCAGCACGGTTACTACCAGCTCCACCCACTTATCTCAGAGTCCAGAAGAAGCTCCAGAGGATTAGAGTGAATCTGGACTGGAACAGAGGAAAGCTGTCGTTCTCTGATCCTGATACTAACACACACATACACACCTTCACACAAACTTTCACTGAGAAGCTGTTTCCATACATTTACACTGGTGATAAACTGAATATATTACCACTGAAGGTCTGTGTGACAGTGGAACAGAGCAGTTAAAGATAAAGAGCATGATTATATTTATATTAATGATGTTTATTTCTTAAGGGGAAAACTCTCTGAATTTAACCTGCACCTGTCCTCCTGCTGACTCATTATTCCAAAGATATGTTTATTTTTGTTTCAGGTATTGTTTTATTATGGTTTTATTTTATTTTTATTATTTAGTTTGACAATCTGCTTTTTGTTTCTGTTGTCGACCTTTATTAAATTACATTACATTCATTTCGCTGACACTTTTATCCAAAGTGACTTACAATAAGTGCATTCAACCATATGGATACAACCCAAAAATTGCAATAATTATGCAAGTACATCATCTTAATTAAATATGCTAAACTGCTTCAAGTGCTACATTTAGAAACAATAAGAGAGAAAGAAAGAGGGTTTTGTTTTTGTAAATTCATTTCACTCAGTATCTCTGATCTTTCTGTTTGGTTCGTTTGCTCTTTTCTTTTTTTATCGATACTGTGTCATTTTACTGTAAATTGTTGTTCATTTTGATTATTTTGACTTGTGTGTGTGGAGCCATGAAGACCAGCAAAGACTTTGTAGAAGTTGATGAGATCCAAATAAAGAAAAAAGAATCAGTTTATCAATAACTACATGTTTGAGCAGCCAATCATTGTTCACCAACAAACTTTATTTTAAATTGTAGTTTTAAATTATTGTACTCTTAAATCAGTATTACACAGTTGAAGATATAATAAATTATGGGGTTTAAATTATAAATATATGTTGTATATATATATACAGTATATATATCTATACATATTAGGGATCGACCGATACGTTTTTTTAATACTGATACCGATTATTAGTAATCAAGGAGACCGATAACCGATATTTTGAACCGATATACATTTGCAGTAAAAATTTAAATCTTGGTGTCAAAAATGGGAATAACACAAAACGTCATTGAAATGCATTAAAGCATATGTTTAATTAAAAGGGAACTTTTCAACATTATCTTAAAACAAAAAGTGCAGGGAGGTCCCAGCTTCTTATAAAGTTAACTGAAAATGTTAATAAATAAATAAACAATATCTCTCTGAAGTTTTATAAAGTGTAAAAATAAATAAAACTAGCAAAACTTAAATTTGTGCTGAAGTTTGAGTCTCAATTCAGCAGCAGCAGACTGTGGTGCAGAAAGCAGAGTTGCTCAGCCTGTTCTCCAGTGAGACGGCTTCTGTTCCTCAAATAAACTAGAATACCTCATGACCAATGATTACTAGAACTGGATATGTCCAATAGCAATAGAAGTGACTATTCAACTCTATGCAGTGTCTGTATGGATTAACACAGGCCTTATATTCAGTTCCATTACATTACATTAAACTGGGCCTCTCTCACAGCAAGATGTGACAGGTACTGGCTTCTGTTTATTTATAAAGGCCTTAACTTGCCATCATATATCACATTACATATTACTGATATTATAACACAACTGTCAAAAGTCAGAACTGCTTCAGGACAGACTCAGTAACATTAGTTAGTTCATTCTCACTGTGCAATATCATTTTCCACTTGTTCAATGTTGTTAATAGTCTGTTTATTGTCAATACTGTATATACTGCTCCTATTTTTATACTTCTATTTAAATGGTTCATATTTTGTTACACTTTGTTTAGCTCTTTTTTTACTGTGTTAGCTGATGCTTCTTGTTTTTTGCATTATCCCCTTTGCTGCTGTACACTGCAAACTGTGGGACTAATAAAGGAATATCTTATCTTATCTTATCTTAGTTAGTAACGTTAGTCCTGGTTGAGACTGAGAGGACCAGCTGATCAGATGTTTTGCTAGTCAGCTGGCTAAATTATGGATCAACTAATGAACGTATTGACGTTCGCTATCGCATTCAAGCTCTACGACGCTCCACTTCAGCTCACGATTTTCATGTAAACGTTCACGTAAAAACAACGACTCATACGGGCGAGGAATGTTACGTTCGCAAATCAGCAGCTAAAGCAAGTTTCAGTTCCACTGTGTAACTGGTAAACTAGACATGCTTGTTAGCATATAAATAGATCATGAGATCGTGGTGTTTCTGCAACTTCAGCATAAAGGATTGGGATGTTTATTGGAACTTACACAACAATATCATCCGTGTTACCGAAAGGTCACGGTTCTGCTCACCGGAGCGGCTCCGTCTGTCTGTCTGTCTTGGTCCGCACGTCTGTGGCACGGTAACCCTCAGTGTTGATTGGCTAGTGCTCATGGCGTGTAACCAATCAGATAGCTCTGTGGGCGGGACATTGAGCCAGACTGCACAGTGGAGAGCGCTGACAGCAGGCTGACACAGAGAGGAGGCTGATCAGAGCCAAAGTAGCGCATTTATAAATTAATTCATTTTATCGGTTATCAGTTAAAAAACAATGCCGATACCAATAATCGGCAAAATGCTGAATATCTGCCGATAATATCGGCCACGCCGATAATCGGTCGATCCCTAATACATATATATATATATATATATATATATATATGGCACTTCATAGCGGACCCTCCACCTGAACAAAGTGGAAGTGGTTAAGGAGAGGGTGTAGGGGTTTGGATTTGGGCCTAAGTTAACTTCTTAACTTCATTAAGGGGTGCCATGAATATAAGAAAGGGGGACTAAGGAACATTTTAGGAATATTTTTTTCTCTACCTTCGATTAAACCGAATAATCAACTTACCATGGATCCAGAACTGTAGATCCATCCTTCTGATTCAGGCGATGATCTGTTTGGAAGCTATTCTTCTAATAAACATAACTGTTGCAACAGCCTGCTGCACACTATCAGTCTACATATACTGCAATGAATCAGGACTTTGGAATGAGACACACCTCTGTGTCCAACAACATTCAGCAGAGGAGGTCTGACTAAAGCTCCACCCTCACCGGACTCACCTGAGACAAACCAGGAAACAGTTTGTTATTCTTCCTCACTAAAGAGAGTCACACAGACTGAAAACCAGACGATCAGATTCACCTTCAGAACAAACTAACAACTTCATCTGAGTGAGTTCATCTACAGGAGAGAAAAGTGGAAAACTACAACACTGCTGCTTCAACCTGCTGACGCTCCACACACTGAAGGTGAGTTTGACTAAAAACATGTCTCAACGTGAAAGTAAATGTCAGTGAAGCTAGTAGAGGAGGGAGGGGAGCCATGACTGACTATACTTTCTGTCTGCTGTGTTTTCAGCTTCACTCAGAGACTAAATGGCTTCCAGATCAGAGGAGAATCTCTGCTGTCCGGTCTGTCATGACGTCTTTAGAGATCCTGTTCTCCTGTCATGTAGCCACAGCTTCTGTAAAGACTGTCTGAAGAACTGGTGGAGAGAGAAACCAACACGCGAGTGTCCAATTTGTAAGAGAAGATCTTCAAAAGAGGAACCACCTTCTATGCTGGTGTTAAAGGACCTGTGTGAGGTCTTCTTACAGGAGAGAGATCAGAGAGCTTCAGAGGCTCTCTGCAGTCTGCACTCTGAGAAACTCAAACTTTTCTGTCTGGACCATCAGCAGCCAGTGTGTGTCGTCTGCAGAGATTCAGAAAAACACACCAACCATAGATTCAGACCCATCGATGAAGCTGCACGACAACACAAGAAGGAACTTCAGGAAACTCTGGAGACCTTAAAGGAGAAGTTAAAGGTTTTTGAACAAGTTAAAGTGAAGTCTGATCAAACAGCAGAACACATGAAGGTCCAGGCCCGACGCACAGAGAGGAAGATTAAGGAGCAGTTTAAGAAGCTTCACCAGTTTCTAGAAGAGGAAGAGGAGGCCAGGATCTCTGCTCTGAGGGAGGAAGAGGAGCAGAAGAGTCAGATGATGAAGGAGAAGATGGAGGCTCTGAGCAGAGAGATAGCAGCTCTTTCAGACACCGTCAGAGCCACAGAGGAGGAGCTGAGAGCTGAAGACGTCTCATTCCTGCACAACTACAAGGCTGCAGTGGAAAGAGTCCAGCAGCGCCCCCTGCTGGAGGATCCACAGCTGCCCTCAGGAGCTCTGATAGACGAGGCCAAACACCTGGGCAACCTGACCTTCAACATCTGGAACAAGATGAAGGAGATGGTCTCCTACACTCCTCTGATTCTGGATCCAAACACTGCTCATCCATTACTCATCCTGTCTGAAGATCTGACCAGTGTGAGAGGAGGAGAGAAACAGCAGCTTCCTGATAATCCAGAGAGGTTTGATAAATATTGCTCTGTCCTGTGCTCTGAGGGCTTTAACTCTGGACCTCACAGCTGGGATGTCGACGTTGGAGACAGTACATACTGGTTACTGGGTGTGTCAGCAGAGTCTGTCCAGAGGAAGGGATCCATACAGTCTGGATTATGGAGAATACAGTTCAATGAAGGTAAATACTCAGCGTGGTCACCATCAGATCCACCCACTGATCTCAGAGTCCAGAAGAAGCTCCAGAGGATCAGAGTGAATCTGGACTGGAACAGAGGAAAGCTGTCGTTCTCTGATCCTGATACTAACACACACATACACACCTTCACACACACTTTCACTGAGAAGCTGTTTCCATACATTTACACTAGAGATAAAGTGAATATATCACCACTGAAGGTCTGTGTGACAGTGGAACAGAGCAGTTAAAGATAAAGAGCATGATCATATTTATATTAATGATGTTTATTTCTTAAGGGGAAAACTCTCTGAATTTAAGCTGCACCTGTCCTCCTGCTGACTCATTATTCCAAAGATATGTTTATTTTTGTTTCAGGTATTGTTTTATTATGGTTTTATTTTATTTTTATTATTTAGTTTGACAATCTGCTTTTTGTTTCTGTTGTCGACCTTTATTAAATTACATTACATTCATTTAGCTGACCCTTTTATCCAAAGTGACTTACAATAAATGCATTCAACAATATAGATACTACCCAAAAATTTCAATAATTATACAAGTACATCATTTTAATTAAATATGCTAAACGGCTTCAAGTGCTACATTTAGAAACAATAAGAGAGAAAGAAAGAGGGTTTTGTTTTTGTAAAATAATTTCACTCAGTATCTCTGATCTTTCTGTTTGTTTGTTTACACTTTTCTTTTTTTATCGATACTGTGTCATTTTACTGTAAATTGTTGTTCATTTTGATTATTTTGACTTGTGTGTGTGGAGCCATGAAGACCAGCAAAGACTTTGTAGAAGTTGATGAGATCCAAATAAAGAAAAAAGAATCAGTTTATCAATAACTGCATGTTTGAGCAGCCAATCATTGTTCACCAACAAACTTTATTTTAAATTGTAGTCCAGATTATTCAAAATTATTCAAAACATTAAAATCAATGTTTAATTACATGAAATGTTAACAATTTATACAATATATGTAATCATCCAAAAATATATGTACAATTCTCTATTTGATGCAACAACCAGTTCAGGTGACATTTTCCAAACAAGGAGAAAGCCGGAGGAGCAGCAGCCCGCATGGACAAAACCAAATATAGACTTTTCTTGATGAATTTTATTTAGAAGAGATATTTTTAGACATGTTTTTACTGTTGATATACTCATTTCTAGTTCACTTTAACACGACTCGTTCTCAATGAGAACTCTTAACACAGTGAGCAACAAACAGGACAGGATGGGATGACCAGGTAGGTGGATGGTTGAGGCGTGGCCCTGCTCCCAAACCAAAGGCCCAGTTCCAATCTGGACCCTACACCCTCCGGATCTCCGTTTGTAGTCACACTCACAGCTAAATGAAGCACCTTCTTTAAGGTGGAGGATATAAATGCAGTGGCAAGCTTTGGGACTAACTTCCCTCTCTAAAGCAAGAAAATAAAAAAAATATATCAGAATCAGAAATACTTTATTGATCCCCGGGGCGAGATTGAGTTATGTTTTGCTCCCATTCTAGATACATACAGTATATAGTATAACAAGAGGGCAAATAATGATGAAAAATAGGGTCTATCATTAGGTGTGTAAAAATGCAAGAATAGTATAAATAAATATGAATGTCAGTTTAAATGTATGTATAAATAAATGCAGTGTTAATACCAGAGTAAACCAGATTATTGAATTATTTCACTAAATTATTGTACTGTTGAGTCAGTATTACACAGTTGAAGGTATAATAAATTATGGGGTTAAAAATAATAAATATATGTTGCATATATATATATATATACATACATATTAGGGATCGACCGATATGGTGTTTTCAGGACCGATACCGATTATTAGTAATCAAGGAGACCGATAACCGATATTTTGAACCGTTATACATTTGCAGTAAAAATTTAAATCTTGGTGTCAAAAATGTAAATAACACAAAACTTCATCGAAATGCATTAAAGCATATGTTTAATTAAAAGGGAATTTTTCAACATTATCTTAAAACAAAAAGTGCAGGGAGGTCCCAGTTTCTTATAAAGTTAACTGAACATTTTAATAAATAAATAAACAATATCTCTCTGAAGTTTTATAAAGTGTAAAAATAAATAAAACTAGCAAAACTTAAATTTGTGCTGAAGTTTGAGTCTCAATTCAGCAGCAGCAGACTGTGGTGCAGAAAGCAGAGTTGCTCAGCCTGTTCTCCAGTGAGACGGCTTCTGTTCCTCAAATAAACTGGAATATTTCATGACCAATGATTACTAGAACTGGATATGTCCAATAGCAATAGAAGTGACTATTCAACTCTATGCAGTGTCTGTATGGATTGATATGGAATCAGAAAATTGGTTGTAACAGCGACACCTCTGGCTGTTAAGTCAACGAAAGTCAGTGTCCTGTTGCTCGCGCTCGCCCGTGTGCACGCGCTACCTGAATGTGAGCGAGCATCCGTCAAAACAGTGAGGCGACACACGTCAGCTAAAACCACAATATTACTCTATATTTCACCTGCTTTGCAGTAATGTTAGCTGACCAGACGAAGGTCTCTCCATGAATCAGTGCTGATCCTAGTGTTGGCTTTTCCTGCCTCAGCCTCCCGACCGCGGCCGGAGGAAACAGGGGAGACACCGGCACCTGGTCGGAGACGATAACGTACCATGCTGCGGAGCCCCGTCACTTCACAACACACGGAAAACCTCTGTTGGTCTGGAGGAGCTGCAGCATTTATTTCTGCACAAACGTCCACTGTACATTCACTAGATATTCTCAGAGCTAAACTAACTCTTCTGCAGTGTGTAGTGTACACGCGTGAACGTGAGGTGGAGCGAGCTGAGTGAAGGCAGGCAGAGGAGCAGAGTACAGCAGAGACTACGGCCCTGGAGACCAAAGCTACGGTCTCCCCCGCGTTATCCGACCGCGGCCTGTTTTGCAAGACGGGCTTCACTAGATATAACTTTGCAGTTTTGGTGCTTCCGTGTAGTTTGTGTTGGAGACTGAGTCTGAACAGCGTAGCCACACGTGAGCATGCATGGGACACCGACCCATACCCATTATACGTGTAAGAAGTTACAAACAATCCCTTTAAATGTATAGATTGGTGTTGGCATTACTGTTACGCAGTGCTACTCTTCCCAAATCCTAAAATATGTACTTGTTTTTCTGTTATTGGAATTCAGTTCATCTGGAGAGTAAGGACTTTTATTTTTACGAATATGCATACATCCATAGCCCATATATCATATAAACATGAAATATTTCCTTATTTGGTGTAATAACAATGCTTTATGTTAATATCTTGTCACCAAATTGAAATGTGCAAGCACAGTTTGTGGCAAAGGGAGGGGTTACCACTTTAATACTTTTCTACATATTGATTTTTAATAAAATCAGAAGAAATTTTTAAAAGGGAATACAGGTTAAAAACGGTATTATTTTTGCACAAAGCCGTGGGGTCAAAGAGGAATTTAATATCAACAAGTATATGAATTTGAATTACAAAATAATAATTAAAAATGAGAAAATAATGATAATTAAAAAATAGAATTCGGATAAATAATAACATTAATATAAAATTATAATAGGAATAAAAAACTATGTTAGTCTTTAAAGAGTTCCTTGTGCAGTCCTATCCCCTCAGGACAGTTTTGTTACTTTTAGATATTCTTTATTTATATGAAATAAGTGACAAAGTTGACTTACAAATCTGTGTTTTTTATGTTGTAAATCTCATACTCTCTTAACCCTGATGGTGTTTGCTCTTTAACAGCTAACGGGGGACTTAAAGGGGACATATCATGCTCATTTCAGGTTCATATTTGTATTTTGGGGTTCTACTAGAACGTGTTTACATGCTTTAACACACTGTCTGTCTGAATATACCTGTATTCACCCTCTGTCTGAAACGCTCCGTTTTAGCGCCTGTCTCTTTAAGACCCCCTCCTAAAAAGCCCAGTCTGCTCTGATTGGCTTGTGAGAAAAATATGGAGCACCTTTGCAAAGGTAGTTGTCAAGCTGTGGGCGTTATATTCTAATGAGCCTGCATGTGACATAGGAAGGGGAGCCAAATCTGAACGGCTTGTTGAATCACATTTTCTGATCTAGGCAGCCCACCAAAAACTGACTGGGTTGTCTTATTTCACAGTTTGTGGGTTGGTACTCGAGAAACTCAAATGTATGAGCATAAGCACTGAAAAAGTGAGTTTTCATAAAATGTCCCCTTTAACATTGCTTTACTACCTTAATACCTCGTGACTTTTTTCTCATTTTATGGGAATTGGTTATACAATAGATATCATCATCATTCCTCTTCATCCCCTATGGGACATAAGGCTTCAATGAGCTCTCTCCATTGTATTCGGTCCTTGGCAGCATGTTGGGCCTCTCCCCATGACAGGTTCATCTTGTCCAGCTCCTGTGTCACAGTTCTGCGCCAGGTGGATTTGGGCCTCCCGGATTTTCTTTTGCCTGGTGGTGTCCATCTTAAGGCGACTCTCGGGATCCGGTCCTGCTCCATTCTCAGCACATGGCCTAGCCATCTCAGACGTCTGTGTGTAATTTCCTTGATGATGCTACGGCTACCGTTTTTTTTGTACAGTTGGTGGTTGGAGATTTTGTTTGGCCAAAAGATCTGGCATATTCGTCGGAGGCATCCATTGTGAAAAACTTCCACTCTCCTCATATCACTTTTGATCACTCGCCAACTCTCTGAGCCATATAGCAGAACAGACTTGACATTGCTGTTGTACAAAAGCATCTTAGTTTTAAGGCTGTATTGCTTGGACCTCCAGATGGAACGGAGTTGGGAGAAGGCACCCTGAGCCTTTCCCAGCCTTGTTTTAATGTCTTTCTGCACTGCACTATCTTTACTGATGAGGCTGCCCAGGTATGTGAACTCTTCCACAAACTCAAGTGGTGCCCCATTTACAAGAATGGGTGCTGCAGGGGTGGAGTTTACACACATCACTTGAGTTTTGGAGATGTTGATGTTTAGTCCAACCTGTCTGGCAAAGTTGTTGAGCCTGTCAGTTTTGGCCTGCATGTTCGAGTGGTTGGTTGTAAGGAGAGCGATATCGTCTGCAAAGTCAAGATCTTCCAGCTGAGAGAACAGGGTCCACTGGATGCCTCTGGGTTTGTCTGCTGTGGTGTTTGTTGTGATCCAGTCTATGGTAACAAGGAAGAGGATGGGAGAGATGATGCACCCCTGTCTCACTCCGGATTGTACGGAAAACCTTTCAGAGATGGTATTGCCCATGATGACACTGCACTCAAAATGTTCATAGAATGTTTTTATGATTTGGATGATTTTTGATGGAATTCCATAGGAGTATAGTATCTTCCAGAGAGTGTTTCGGTGAACACTGTCGAAGGCCTTCCTGAAGTCTACAAAGTTGATATAAAGGGGTGTGTTCCATTCCAAGCACTGCTCAAGAATGTTTCGCAGAGCGAAGATCTGGTCCGCACATCCTCTTCCCTTCCTGAAACCCGCTTGCTCCTGTCTAAGCCTGGTGTCAATGGCTGTCTCCATCCTGTTAAGAAGGATTCTACAGAACACCTTGCTGGGAATTGATAGAAGGGTGATTCCTCGCCAGTTGTCGCAGTTTTTGGTATCGCCTTTCTTGGGAATTTTGACGATGAGACCTTTGGACCAGTCTTCAGGGATGGTGTCACTATTCCAGATGTTTTGGAAGAGGTCCGTCAGAACTCGTGTTGATGTGGGAATGTCTGCCTTCAGCATTTCAGCATGGATAGCGTCTATGCCACATGCCTTGCCACCCTTTAGGGTTAGGATGGCAGTTTTAACCTCTGCAAAGTCAGGGGGGCTGATGTTAATGTCCAGGATATTGTCTGTTGTTGTGATGTTAGCTAGTTGTTCTGGCTCAGGGAGGTTGAGCACTTCCTGGAAGTGTTGGACCCATCTTGCTGCTTGCTCGTGCTCTGATGTACAGATGTTGCCATTCTTGTCCCTAACATGGGTAGTTTGGCTTGTAAATTTTCCACAGAGTCTCTTTGTGATCTTGTACACTGTGCCCAGATTTCCATAGGCTGCTGCCTTCTCGGCTACATTTGCCAGGTTTTCAACAAAGACTCTCTTGTCTCTCCTTGCACTCCTCTTTACCTCTCTGTCCTTATTTTTATAGGATGACTTGGCTTTTTCGAGGAGTCTTTGGGACTTGGTGTTCAGTATCTTTGCCTTCAGCTGTTTCCTCTCTTCAATTGTTTGCCAGGTGTTAGCTGATATCCATTCTTTGGCCCCTTTCTGCTTGAAGCCCAGTACTTTTTGTGCCGTTTCTGAATATATGGCCTTAATGGCATGCCATTTACTGTTTATGGTGGTGGTGGATTCTTCTTCCAAAACAGAGGCAGCATCTAGTGTGCTGAAGCGGTTTCTGAGTTCCAACACAAACTCCTTGTTGTTCTTAGGGTACTGGAGTTTTGCAATGTCCACTTTCTTCTGTCGCTGGCCTTGTGGGACCGACTTTTTCAATTTCAGCTTGATGGTGGCAGCGATAAGGTAGTGGTCGCTATAGGCATCTGCACCCCGGTATGCTCTAACATCTTGTAGTGACCTACACCACTTACCATTAATGATAATGTGGTCTATTTGGTTGATAGTCCTACCATCAGGTGACTTCCATGTGAGCTTGTGGATGTTCTTGTGTGGAAAGATGGTTCCGCCGATGACCAGGTTGTTACTCATGCAGAAACCAACAAGGCGTTCGCCATTGTTGTTTCTTTCGCCACACCTGTGGGTGCCCATTGCCCTCTCGTTGTTGGAATTGTCGGTTCCCACTTTGGCATTCATGTCGGCAATTATCAGAAGCATGTCGTGTTGGGGTACCTTAGAGACCGCCATTTGTAGCTGTTCGTACCAATCCTCTTTGTCCTCCTCTTCAGCCTCATTGGTTGGTGCATAGCACTGCAAGATGGTGAGTTTGCAGAACTTTGAGTTGAGACGCGCTCTGATCAGCCTCTCACTGACTGGTTCCCATTCCAGCAAGGTTTTGGCTTTCTCCTTTGAGAGTATGACAGCTACTCCATGTGTGTGGGTATTCTCATGCCCTGAATGGAGGATGACAGATCCATCATACAGCACTTGACGTCCGGAGCCACTCCAATGACTTTCACTTATTCCCAGGATGTCCAGATGATACCTTTTCATCTCACTGAGGACTTGTGCTGTCTTGGAGGTCTCAAACATGGTTCGGACATTCCATGCTCCAAGGCGGATCTTGGTTTTTGGCCCAAGTAGACCCTCTCTCACACTCCTGACTTCCTTTCGGCTTTCATCAGGAGTGATCATACTACCCCCCAAATAGTTTGGGTGGCTGGGATCTACTATGGGCCTGGTTACAATAGTTTTGCTCATTTTAGTTTCTGTAACAAGATGTTTTTTACGGGGTAGAGTTGTTAGCCCCACGCCCAACCCTCAAGTGTGAGGGTTATTGGTGGAGTTGATTTGTTAGTCCTCTCCCTTTAGCCTAGTGTCTTCCAGGTATCAGATTACAGACTCATACCACATGAGACCAGACAGGTTTTAAGGTAGTGTACAAGCTGCCCCGGCACGTCAAGCCCAATCAACTCCTGCTACCATGTAGGTGGCAATTGCCTTGCAAGTTACCACTACTGGCAGCGCGAGGCAGATACAATAGATATAGTAGTAGCTATAGTAGGAGCCTACATATTTTTATAATATTTTTCATGTTTTTTTAGTTAATTTTTCTATTTGTTTCTTGACTTTTGCAATATTTAACAATGCAAACTCCTTGTATGAGGAAACCTATTTGGCAATAAACCTGATTCTATAAGTCTGGGTTCTCAGTGACCCTTGCATGGTTAAATATATAGATTGGTGTTGACAGTACTGTTACGCAGCAGTACTACCCCTCCCAAATCCTAAAATAAGTACTTGTTTTTCTGTTATTGGAGCTCAGTTCATCTGGAGACTAATTACTTTTTTTACAAACACAATGAACATATATTTGTTAATGCATACTCCATATATCCTGTAAACATGAAATATTTCCTTATTTGGTGTAATAACAATGCTTTATGTTCATATTTTGTCACCACCATGAAATGTGCAAGCATAGTTTGTGGCAAAGGGAGGGGTTACCACTTTAATAATTTTTTACATATTTATTTTTAATACGATCAGAAGAATTTTTAAAAAAGAAATACAGGGATTTTTTCATTATTATTTTTACATAAAGCAGTGGGGTTAATGCGGAACAGCAAAATGTTCTTCCATAATACATACAAAATGGAATTGTGAGAGAATTTAACTTAGATGGATCAAGACTAACCGCAAAACAAAAAGTGTGCGTTCATTACTGTTATGAAAAAATCATAACTTTGTCCTTTTTGCTTCTATTGTTAAACAGCAGTTTATTAATATTGTTAAAATGACTGTTCTCATTACTTATTTATTTATATGAACTTGAATATCTAGCTGCAAAAGGATGTCTTTCTGTTGATACTGTTCAATCTTTAAATAATAAAGCCGTGTCCTTGCTCTTTGCTGCCATCTAATTTAAAAACTGTGTCAAATAGGAAGTCTTTTCAAGCATTTAATGATTTACTGATTTTTATATTAATAGCTCTTTCTTGTTCTCCTCTTGTTGTTGTGGATTAGTAGCGTCTATCAATACCTCACTAAAAACATAGCTCTTTATGTGCTTGCTATCACTGTGATTCATACTTTGTCTTTTTCCAATGTAAATCTACTAATACTTAAAACGTGTTTAGAAAGTTGCCTGAAATTAAGATACAATGTTGTGTTCAAGAAACAGTGAAAATAGGCTAAGTTCACGCTGCACATCACCCTTGACATCCACATAAAAGGTGGTGAATTTTCCCTTTAAGTCTCTGGTAGATCACTATTCAATGAAAATACATTTCAGTCCAGTGTCAAACAAGTAAAAATTAGGGCTGTCAAAGTTAACGTGATAATAACAGTTAAATAACGCTCCAAACTTACGTTAAATTTTGGCGAGGAAAAACTGGCATGGCCATTTTCAAAGGGGTCCCTTGACCTCTGACCTCAAGATATATGAATGAAAATGGGTTCTATGGGTACCCACGAGTCTCCCCTTTACAGACATGCCCACTTTATGATTATCACATAGAGTTTGGGGCAAGTCATAGTCAAGTCAGCACACTGACACACTGACAGCTGTTGTTGCCTGTTGGGCTGCAGTCTGCCATGTTATGATTTTAGCAAATTTGTAATGCTAAATGCAGTACCTGTGAGGGTTTCTGGACAACATTTGTCATTGTTTTGTTTTAATTGATTTACATTAATAAATATATACATTTGCATAAAGCAGCATATTTGCCCACTCCCATGTTGAAAAGAGTATTAAATACTTGACAAATCTCCCTTTAAGGTACAGTTGAACAGATACAAAATGTGTAATTAATTTGCGATTAATCGCAATTAAATATTCTTATCGATTGACAGCCATAGTAAAGATCAATTGCTTGTTAACCTCAACCCAAAACCATAACGGCATAATGTATATAAAAACCATGACAACACAAGAACATTTTGACTTTTTTTAATTTCTTAATTTGTTAAAAATAACCATCAGAAACTTGACAAGGCAGAGCAGAGAAGTCTTTGTAGTGTAGTTCGCTGCTCACCAGTGAAATACTGCACTTCAACATTTTTTGCCAACACTATAATAAATAATAATTCAAAGTTTTCCATTAAGATGGAACTGAAAAACCTCCTCAAACTTAAAGATGTGCTGTGGTCTCTCTCTTGTACACTGTGCAGACATGAATGCACTGGTGCAGTTTTAAGCCAGAGGTATTTTAGCAGGTGTGCACTTCTCATCACATGCTAAAATACCTCTGAAATAAACACAGTGACATAACGTCCAGTATACATAGAGAAGAGGCCCAACTGGAATGCTAAAACATGGAAAAAATAAATTTGCCTGCAGAGTGATCGACTGACTGGCGTACGGTTCACACATCTCGTCATTGAGCAGTGATTCAATTTCATCCACCTTCAAATCCTGTCGTTACTTTCTGGTACAGCAAGTGCATAAAAAGCTTCTGGTAAAAAAGGTTTGTTTGATTTTAGCGGGACAAAGAAAATGTTTGACTGTTTAAATATGAAAGACAAAGAGAGTAATGAGTCGGGCAGCAGCTCCTCCTTTTTCAGTCTGAGGGGTTCTGAATGACGATCAAGAAATAGCCCTTATCTGTGAAGAAAAAGGCAAAATAGTTCAGCTCTATATACAGTAGTACAAAACAACTTGAGCATGTGGCAGCACAAACTAAAGCAGTTGGGGATCTTAATTGCAAATAGGGCTGGGTATCATTTTAAAATGTTCTATACGATACCTGATGCCGACACTAGGGCTGTCGCAATAACCACAATATTGCAATACCGCGCTATTGACAAGTCAACTGCAGGGGATGGCAAGCAACCGCCACAACCGCTATGTTCAGGTTTTTTCTTTTTTGAATTCTTTGCAATGTGAGTGCCATATTTTTACATTTACAAACAGCAGCAGCATGACGAGGTATTCTGTGCTAACCGCTGCGTGTTTTTTATTTTCTGGTGGCCGTGAGTTGAAAAATATTCAACTTTGGGTAAAATGCTGCGCTCGTCACTGTCACTTTTTATCCAACCATCCAATCACATTGGAAGAGTGGCGGGACAAATACCAACCAACCGTCACATCCTACATGTACAAGTACTGAAAACTGACAAATCTCTCTTTAAGGTACATTTTGAACAGATAAAAAATGTGTGATTAATTTGCGATCAAGTTGGTATCTTCAGAAGTTCCAGTGTTTTTAGAGGGTGTTTCCCTCTTGGTGCTTCCACAGACAGTGTTTCCTTGTTTTCCGAGATGCAACAGACAGATACTAACACAAAGCAGGTGTTTGGCACTAAATTGCTTGTTGGGACAAAATAGAGTAAGGTCATTATGACATAACGCATTTGTTCATCCACCAAAGGCAGATTTCACAGATATTTGTAGCTTTCTGAGGATTTTTTATTTCTAATTTTGGGGCGGCTGTAGCGCGGGAAGTAGAGTAGGTCGGACATTAATCATAGGGTTAGTGGTTCAGTCCCGTTTGCATGTTGAAGAGTCCCAGAGCAAGTCAATGAAAACATTTTCATCTCTCACCTGGAGCGATCATGATCTCGTTCTTCTTGGAGTGAATCCGGAGGAAGGTGAGGTCGTTCTGGGGGTCGATGTCTCGTATGGTGCTCATAAACTCATAAACATAACTGTTGCAACAGCCTGCTGCACACTATCAGTCTATATATCCTGCAATGAATCAGGACTTTGGATTGAGACAATCCTCTGTGTGCAGCAACATTCAGCAGAGGAGGTCTGACTAAAGCTCCACCCTCACCAGACTCACCTGAGACAAACCAGGAAACAGTTTGATATTCTTCCTCACTAAAGAGAGTCACACAGACTGAAAACCAGACGATCAGATTCACCTTCAGAACAAACTAACAACTTCATCTGAGTGAGTTCATCTACAGGAGAGAAAAGTGGAAAACTACAACACTGCTGCTTCAACCTGCTGACGCTCCACACACTGAAGGTGAGTTTGACTAAAAACACGACTCAAAGTGAAGGTCAATGTCAGTGAAGCTAGTAGAGGAGGGAGGGGAGCCATGACTGACTGAACTTTCTGTCTGCTGTGTTTTCAGCTTCACTCAGAGACTAAAATGGCTTCCAGATCAGAGGAGGATCTCTGCTGTCCGGTCTGTCATGACGTCTTTAGACTTCCTGTTGTTCTGTCATGTAGCCACAGCTTCTGTAAAGACTGTCTGAAGAGCTGGTGGAGAGAGAAACCAACATGTGAGTGTCCAGTTTGTAAGAGAAGATCTTCAAAGTCAGAACCACCTTGTAACCGGGCCTTAAAGAACCTGTGTGAGGCCTTCTTACAGGAGAGAGATCAGAGAGCTTCAGAGGCTCTCTGCAGTCTGCACTCTGAGAAACTCAAACTCTTCTGTCTGGACCATCAGCAGCCAGTGTGTCTCGTCTGCAGAGATTCAGAAAAACACACCAACCACAGATTCAGACCCATCGATGAAGCTGCACGACAACACAAGAAGGAACTTCAGGAAACTCTGGAGCCCTTAAAGGAGAAGTTAAAGGTTTTTGAACAAGTTAAAGTGAAGTCTGATCAAACAGCAGAATACATGAAGGTCCAGGCCCGGAGCACAGAGAGGAAGATTAAGGAGCAGTTTAAGAAGCTTCACCAGTTTCTAGAAGAGGAAGAGGAGGCCAGGATCTCTGCTCTGAGGGATGAAGAGCAGCAGAAGAGCCAGATGATGAAGGAGAAGATGGAGGCTCTGAGCAGAGAGATAGCAGCTCTTTCAGACACATTCAGAGCCACAGAGGAGGAGCTGAGAGCTGAAGACGTCTCATTCCTGCACAACTACAAGGCTGCAGTGGAAAGAGTCCAGCAGCGCCTCCTGCTGGAGGATCCACAGCTGCTCTCAGGAGCTCTGATAGACGAGGCCAAACACCTGGGCAACCTGACCTTCAACATCTGGAACAAGATGAAGGGGATGGTTTCCTACACTCCTCTGATTCTGGATCCAAACACTGCTCATCCATTACTCATCCTGTCTGAAGATCTGACCAGTGTGAGACGAGGAGAGGAACAGCAGCTTCCTGATAATCCAGAGAGGTTTGATGCAGTCTGCTCTGTCCTGGGCTCTGAGGGATTTAACTCTGGGACTCACAGCTGGGATGTCGAGGTTGGAGACAGTACATTCTGGGTACTGGGTGTGTTAGCAGAGTCTGTCCAGAGGAAGGGACTCATGCAGTCTGGACTATGGATAATACGGTTCTATGGAGGTAAATACTCAGCACGGTCACTACCAGCTCCACCCACTGATCTCAGAGTCCAGAAGAAGCTCCAGAGGATCAGAGTGAATCTGGACTGGAACAGAGGAAAGCTGTCGTTCTCTGATCTTGATACTAACACACACATACACACCTTCACACACACTTTCACTGAGAAGCTGTTTCCATACATTAACAGTAGAGATAAAGTGAATATATTTCCACTGAAGGTCTGTGTGACAGTGGAACAGAGCAGTTAAAGATAAAGAGCATGATCATATTCATATTAATGATGTTTATTTCTTAAGGGGAAAACTCTCTGAATTTAAACTGCACCTGTCCTCCTGCTGACTCATTATTACAAAGATATGTTTATTTTTGTTTCAGGTATTGTTTTATTATGTTTTTATTTTATTGTTATTATTTAGTTTGACAATCTGCTTTTTGTTTCTGTTGTCGACCTTTATTAAATTACATTACATTCATTTAGCTGACACTTTTATCCAAAGTGACTTACAATAAGTGCATTCAACCATATGGATACAACCCAAAAATTGCAATAATTATGCAAGTACATCATCTTAATTAAATATGCTAAACTGCTTCAAGTGCTACATTTAGAAACAATAAGAGATAAAGAAAGAGGGTTTTGTTTTTGTAAAATAATTTCACTCAGTATCTCTGATCTTTCTGTTTGGTTCGTTTACACTTTTCTTTTTTTATCAATACTGTGTCATTTTACTGTAAATTGTTGTTCATTTTGATTATTTTGACTTGTGTGTGTGGAGCCATGAAGACCAGCAAAGACTTTGTAGAAGTTGATGAGATCCAAATAAAGAAAAAAGAATCAGTTTATCAATAACTGCATGTTTGAGCAGCCAATCATTGTTCACCAACAAACTTTATTTTAAATTGTAGTTTTAAATCATTGTACTCTTAAGTCAGTATTACACAGTTGAAGATATAATAAATTATGGGGTTTAAATTATAAATATATGTTGTATATATATATATATACAGTATATATATCTATACATATTAGGGATCGACCGATACGTTTTTTTAAGACTGATACCGATTATTAGTAATCAAGGAGACCGATAACCGATATTTTGAACGGATATACATTTGCAGTAAAAATTTAAATCTTGGTGTCAAAAATGGGAATAACACAAAACTTCATTGAAATGCATTAAAGCATATGTTTAATTAAAAGGGAATTTTTCAACATTATCTTAAAACAAAAAGTGCAGGGAGGTCCCAGATTCTTATAAAGTTAACTGAACATTTTAATAAATAAATAAACAATATCTCTCTGAAGTTTTATAAAGTGTAAAAATAAATAAAACTAGCAAAACTTAAATTCGTGCTGAAGTTTGAGTCTCAATTCAGCAGCAGCAGACTGTGGTGCAGAAAGCAGAGTTGCTCCGCCTGTTTTCCAGTGAGACTGCTTCTCGAGAGACGGCCTCTCTAACAGCAAGATATGACAGGTACTGGTTTCTGTTTATTTATAAAGCCCTTAACTTGCCATCATATATCACATTACATATTACTGATATTATAACACAACGGTCAAAAGTCAGAGCTGCTTCAGGACAGACTCAGTAACATTAGTTAGTTCATTCTCACTGTGCAATATCATTTTCCACTTGTGCAATGTTGTTAATAGTCAGTTTATTGTCAATACTGTATATACTGCTCCTATTTTTATACTTCCTTCTATTTAAATGGTTCATATTTTGTTACACTTTGTTCAGCTCTTTTTGACTGTGTTAGCTGATGCATCTTGTTTTTTGCACTATCCCCTTTGCTGCTGTGCACTGCAAACTGTGGGACTAATAAAGGAATATCTTATCTTATCTTATCTTAATATATAATCCATACATTTTTAATTCAATCTTTATTGAATAAACATTCATGCAAACATTGCAGATTTGTACTCCGCATAATGGTACAGAGAAAAAAAAACAGTTTTGTTACTTTATTTTTGTTCTTTCTTCATATAAGATATGTGACAAAGTTGGTTAAAGGGACTGTTTGTACGAATCAGAAAATTGGTTGTAACAGCGACACCTGTGGCCGTTAAATCAACGAAAGTCAGTGTCCTGTTGCTCGCGCTCTCCCGTGTGCACGCGCTACCTGAATGTGAGCGAGCATCTGTCAAAACAGTGAGGCGACACACGTCAGCTAAAACCACAATATCACTCTATATTTCACCTGCTTGGCAGTAATGTTAGCTGACCAGACGAAGGTCTCTCCAAGAATCACTGCTGATCCTAGTGTTGGCTTTTCCTGCTTCAGCCTCCCGACCGCGGCCGGAGGAAACAGGGGAGACACCGGCACCCGGTCGGAGACGATAACGTACCATGCTGCGGAGCCCCGTCACTTCACAACACACGGGAAACCTCTGTTGGTCTGGAGGAGCTGCAGCATTTATTTCTGCACAAACGTCCACTGTACATTCACTAGATATTCTCAGAGCTAAACTAACTCTTCTGCAGTGTGTAGTGTGCGCGCGTGAACGTGAGGTGGAGCGAGCTGAGTGAAGGCAGGCAGAGGAGCAGAGTACAGCAGAGACTACGGCCCTGGAGACCAAAGCTACGGTCTCCCCCGCGTTATCCGACCGCGGCCAACACTGTTTTGCAAGACGGGCTTCACTAGATATAACTTTGGGGTTTTTGTGCTTCTTTGTAGTTTGTGTTGGAGTCTTGTCTGAACAGCGTAGCCACATGCAAGCGTGCATGGGACACCGACCCAGATTGATTTATATGTGTAAGAAGTTACAAACAGCCCCTTTAAATGTATAGATTGGTGTTGGCATTACTGTTATGCAGTGCTACTCTTCCCAAATCCTAAAATATGTACTTGTTTTTCTGTTATTGGAATTCAGTTCATCTGGAGAGTAATGACTTTTTTCTTTTACGAACATGCATACATGCATAGCCCATATATCATATAAACATTAAATATTTCCTTATTTGGTGTAATAACAATGCTTTATTTTAATATCTTGTCACCATCATTAAATATGCAAGCACAGTTTGTGGCAAAGGGAGGGGTTACCACTTTAATACTTTTCTACATATTGATTTTTAATCAAATCAGAAGAAATTTTTAAAAGGGAATACAGGTTAAAAACGGTATTATTTTTGCACAAAGCCGTGGGGTCAAAGAGGAATTTAATATCAACAAGTATATGAATTTGAATTACAAAATAATAATTAAAAAATGAGAAAATAATGATAATTAAAAAATAGAATTCGGATAAATAATAACATTAATATAAAATTATAATAGGAATAAAAAACTATGTTAGTCTTTAAAGAGTTCCTTGTGCAGTCCTATCCCCTCAGGACAGTTTTGTTACTTTTAGATATTCTTTATTCATATGAAATAAGTGACAAAGTTGACTTATAAATCTGTGCTTTTTATGTTGTAAATCTCATACTCTCTTAACCCTGATGCTGTTTGCTCTTTAACAGCTAACGGGGGGCTTAAAGGGGACATATCATGCTCATTTCAGGTTCATATTTGTATTTTGGGGTTCTACTAGAACGTGTTTACATGCTTTAACACATTGTCTGTCTGAATATACCTGTATTCTACCTCTGTCTGAAACGCTCCGTTTTAGCGCCTGTCTCTTTAAGACCCCCTCCTAAAAAGCCCAGTCTGCTCTGATTGGCTTGTGAGAAAAATATGGAGCACCTTTGCAAAGGTAGATCTCAAGCTGTGGCCGGTATATTCTAATGAGCCTGCATGTGACATAGGAAGGGGAGCCAAATCTGAACGGCTTGTTGAATCACATTTTCTGATCTAGACAGCCCACAAATAAACTGACTGGGTTGTCTTATTTCAGTTTGTGGGTTGGTACTCCAGATACTCAACTGTATGAGCATAAGCACTGAAAAAGTGAGTTTTCATAATGCCCCCTTTAACATTGCTTTACTACCTTGATACCTCGTGACTTTTTTCTCATTTTATGGGAATTGGTTATACAATAGATATAGTAGTAGCTATAGTAGTAGCCTACATATTTTTATAATATTTTTCATGTTTTTTTATTTAATTTTTCTATTTGTTTCTTGACTTTTGCAATATTTAACAATGCAAAGTCCTTGTATGAGGAAACCTATTTGGCAATAAACCTGATTCTATATGTCTGGGTTCTCAGTGACCCTCACATGGTTAAATATATAGATTGGTGTTGACAGTACTGTTAGGCAGCAGTACTACCCCTCCCAAATCCTAAAATAACGACATGTTTTTTTGTTATTGGAGCTCAGTTCATCTGGAGACTAATTACTTTTTTTACAAACACAATGAACATATATTTGTTCATGCATACTCCATATATCCTGTAAACAGGAAATATTTCCTTATTTGATGTGATAACAATGCTTTATGTTCATATTTTGTCACCACCATGAAATGTGTAAGCACAGTTTGTGGCAAAGGGAGGGGTTACCACTTTAATAAATTTTTACATATTTATTTTTAATATGATCAGAAGAATTTTTAAAAAAGAAATAAAGGGATTTTTTCATTATTATTTTTACATAAAGCAGTGGGGTTAATGCGGAACAGCAAAATGTTCTTCCATAATATATACAAAATGGAATTGTGAGAGAATTTAACTTAGATTGATCAAGACTAACCGCAAAACAAAAAGTGTGCGTTCATTACTGTTATGAAATAATCATAACTTTTTCCTTTTTGCTTCTATTGTTAAACAGCAGTTTATTAATATTGTTAAAATTACTGTTCTCATTACTTATTTATATATATGAACTTGAATATCTAGCTGCTAAAGGATGGCTTTCTGTTGATACTGTTCAATCTTTAAATAATAAAGCCGTGTCCTTGCTCTTTGCTGCCATCTAATTTAAAAACTGTGTCAAATAGGAAGTCTTTTCAAGTATTTACTGATATTTTTCAGTTAATAGCTCTTTCTTGTTCTCTTGTTGTTGTGGATTGGTAGCGTCTATCAATACCTCACTAAAAACATAGCTCTTTATGTGCTTGCTATCACTGTGATTCATACTTTGTCTTTTTCCAATGTAAATCTACTAATACTTAAAACGTGTTTAGAAAGTTGCCTGAAATTAAGATACAATGTTGTGTTCAAGAAACAGTGAAAATAGGCTAAATTCACGCTGCACATCACCCTTGAAATCCACATAAAAGGTGGTGAATTTTCCCTTTAAGTCTCTGGTAGATCACTATTCAATGAAAATACATTTCAGTCCAGTGTCAAACAAGTAAAAATTAGGGCTGTCAAAGTTAACGTGATAATAACAGTTAAATAACGCTCCAAACTTACGTTAAATTTTGGCAAGGAAAAACTGGCATGGCCATTTTCAAAGGGGTCCCTTGACCACTGACCTCAAGATATGTGAATGTAAATGGGTTCTCTGGGTACCCACGAGTCTCCCCTTTACAAACATGTCTGCTTTATGATAATCACATGCAGTTTGGGGCAAGTCATAGTCAAGTCATCACACTGACACGCTGACAGCTGTTGTTGCCTGTTGGGCTGCAGTTTGCCATGTTATAATTTTAGCAAATTTGTAATGCTAAATGCAGTACCTGTGAGGGTTTCTGGACAATATTTGTCATTGTTTTGTGTTAATTGATTTACATTAATACATATATACATTTGCATAAAGCAGCATATTTGCTCACTCCCATGTTGATAAGAGTAATAAATACTTGACAAATCTCCCTTTAAGGTACATTTGAACAGATAAAAAATGTGTAATTAATTTGCGATTAATCGCAATTAAATATTCTCATCGATTGACAGCCATAGTAAAGATCAATTGCTTGTTAACCTCAACCCAAAACCATGACAACACAAGAACATTTTGACTTTTTTTAATTTCTTAATTTGTTAAAAATAACCATCAGAAACTTGACAAGGCAGAGCAGAGAAGTCTTTGTAGTGTAGTTCGCTGCTCACCAGTGAAATACTGCACTTCAACATTTTTTGCCAACACTATAATAAATAATAATCCAAAGTTTTCCATTAAGATGGAACTGAAAAACCTCCTCAAACTTAAAGATGCGCTGTGGTCTCTCTCTTGTACACTGTGCAGACATGAATGCACTGGTGCAGTTTTAAGCCAGAGGTATTTTAGCAGGTGTGCACTTCTCATCACATGCTAAAATACCTCTGAAATAAACACAGTGACATAATGTCCAGTATGCATAGAGAAGAGGCCCAACTGGAATGCTAAAACATGGAAAAAATAAATTTGCCTGCAGAGTGATCGACTGACTGGCGTACGGTTCACACATCTAGTCATTGAGCAGTGATTCAATTTCATCCACCTTCAAATCCTGTCGTTACTTTCTGGTACAGCAAGTGCATAAAAAGCTTCTGGTAAACAGGTTTGTTTGATTTTAGCGGGACAAAGAAAATGTTTGACTGTTTAAATATGAAAGACAAAGAGAGTAATGAGTCGGGCAGCAGCTCCTCCTTTTTCAGTCCGAGGGGTTCTGAATGACGATCAAGAAATAGTCCTTATCTGTGAAGAAAAAGGCAAAATAGTTCAGCTCTATATACAGTAGTACAAAACAACTTGAGCATGTGGCAGCACAAACTAAAGCAGTTGGGGATCTTAATTGCAAATAAGTTGCAGTGTTTTTAGAGGGTGTTTCCCTCTTGGTGCTTCAACAGACAGTGTTTCCTTGTTTTCCGAGATGCAACAGACAGATACTAACACAAAGCAGGTGTTTGGCACTAAATTGCTTGTTGGGACAGAATAGAGTAAGGTCAGTATGACATAATGCATTTGTTCATCCACCAAAGACAGATTTCACAGATATATGTAGCTTTCTGAGGATTTTTGCCCTGTATATGTTGCATGAAGTACATTTTTATTTCTAATTTTGGGGCGGCTGTAGCGCGGGGAGTAGAGCGAGTCGGACATTAATCATAGGGTTAGTGGTTCAGTCCCCTGTCTGCATGTTGAAGAGTCCCAGAGCAAGTCAATGAAAACATTAGTTTTCCCCTCTCACCTGGAGCGATCATGATCTCGTTCTTCTTGGAGCGAATCCGGAGGAAGGTGAGGTCGTTCTGGGGGTCGATGTCTCGTATGGTGCTCCTGGCCTTCATCACCAGCTGGTGGATCAGTCCTGCGTACTGCACCGTGCTGGCGTTGTCCAGAGTCGTCTTGATGGGTATTCCTGAGGGAAATGGGTCATTTACATATATGCAATGAATGTTCATGTAACCAGATTAAGTGAACTATAATCTGTCCTGAGTCTAATTTCATTCTGTATTTTCCTTGTCTTTCTCTGCCTCGAGATAATAACAAACCCTGCAAACTCAGGTTATCGTGTTAATGAGGTAACTACAAAGCGTGTAAACGATTTAATCGAAGGGTGGAATAATTCAGCTATGAAATGCAAAGGCATGATGTCACCATGTTGCACACTAAAGATTTTCTAAAGTGGTGGCACGATACTGCTGTCACTTTCTTTATGCAGTCCTCATAATTCTGAATAACTAAAAAATGGCTTTTGTTTCTTTATTCAAAATCTACCAAAATTAGAGGATGTGAGAATTTGCTGCTTTTCTCTGCTTTATATTATTGTCAACTGACTATATTTCAGACTGTCGGTCAGACAAAACAAGAAATCTGAAGACGTCACCTTGGGCTGTACAAATTTGTGTTGGGTTTCTCACTATTTTCTGACATTTTATATATGAAACGATCAACTGTAAAAGTAATCAGCAGATTAATTATAAAATTAAATAATTGTTAGCCAAAAATATGGAAAAATAGAAAGGAAAAAAAAGGTAGGAAAGGTTTAAACTAGGATTTAAGTTTAATCATTCCTGATAGCTGCCCTAGTGATGTAAATGGGTGGTGTTATGGCAGATAAATAAACATATATGGATGGTGTTATATAAAAAAATAGAACACAGGCAGATGTGTGTGTGCGTGTGTGTGTGTGTGTGTGTGTGTGTGTGTCACTGGTTGCCATGGTGATTGGGACAGTCAATAGTGCATCTAAACTAACAGTTAGACAGGTGATTTTGTACAAATCTACCTGTCAAATCCCTGCTTACTAGTAAAAAAAACGTGAGTCCAATCGCCAAAACAATACTGTCATCAGAGAGAAGAGACTAGTCTGACAAACACTTTGATATTATCTGAATCAACATTCCCACAATAAGGTGTTTCTTTATATCGTCTTACCTTCTGAGTTGACGATGATGATCCCCTGCACTCCGTTCTGGCTCTGGATCCTCTTCAGAGTTTCCTCTACTTCAGCCTGGAGACAAGAGTTAGCATCATTTAATACAGCTAGACCAGGCGCAGCAACCTTTACTATCAAAAGAGCCATTTTAGGCAAAAAAAAACAACAAAAAAATCTGTCTGGAGGTGCAAACATTTGAGCATGGTGATGAAGGTAACACAGTTTATAGTCTAAGTATATAGTATATAAGTCTAATGCAGTGAGGGCCAAAGTGCAAATGTACTATGGAGTATTAGGGCCACATTGAGGGAAAAAACAGAATAAAGTCATAATATTAAGAGAAAAAAGTTGTAATATTACGAGAAAAAAGTTGTAATATTACGAGAAAAAAGTCATAACTTTATGAGAAGAAAGTCGTAACTTTAAGAGAAAAAAGTCGTAATATAACGAGAAAAAAGTTATGACTTTATGAGAAGAAAGTCGTAATATTACGAGAAAAAAGTTATAACTTTATGAGAAAAAAGTCGTAATATAATGAGAAAAAAGTCATAACTTTATGAGAAAAAAGTCGTAATATTACGAGAAAAAAGTCGTAATATAACGAGAAAAAAGTCATAACTTTATGAGAAAAAAGTCGTAATATAACGAGAAAAAAGTCATAACTTTATGAGAAAAAAGTCGTAATATTACGAGAAAAAAGTCGTAACTTTATGAGAAATAAGTCATAAATTTAGGAGAAAAACGTCATAACTTTAGGAGAAAAAAGTCGTAATATAACGAGAAAAAAGTCATAACTTTATGAGAAAAAAGTCGTAATATAACGAGAAAAAAGTCATAACTTTATGAGAAAAAAGTCGTAATATAACGAGAAAAAAGTCATAACTTTATGAGAAAAAAGTCGTAATATTACGAGAAAAAAGTCGTAACTTTATGAGAAATAAGTCATAAATTTAGGAGAAAAACGTCATAACTTTAGGAGAAAAAAGTCGTAATATAACGAGAAAAAAGTCATAACTTTATGAGAAAGAAGTCCTAACTTTATGAGAAAAAAGTCGTAATATAACGAGAATAAAAGTCATAACTTTATGAGAAGAAAGTCGTAATATAACGAGAAAAAAGTTATAACTTTATGAGAAAAAAGTCGTAATATAACGAGAAAAAAGTCATAACTTTATGAGAAAAAAGTCGTAATATTACGAGAAAAAAGTCGTAACTTTATGAGAAATAAGTCATAAATTTAGGAGAAAAACGTCATAACTTTAGGAGAAAAAAGTCGTAATATAACGAGAAAAAAGTCCTAACTTTATGAGAAAGAAGTCCTAACTTTATGAGAAAAAAGTCGTAATATAACGAGAATAAAAGTCATAACTTTATGAGAAGAAAGTCGTAATATAACGAGAAAAAAGTTATAACTTTATGAGAAAAAAGTCGTAATATAACGAGAAAAAAGTCATAACTTTATGAGAAAAAAGTCGTAATATTACGAGAAAAAAGTCGTAACTTTATGAGAAATAAGTCATAAATTTAGGAGAAAAACGTCATAACTTTAGGAGAAAAAAGTCGTAATATTACGAGAAAAAAAGTCATAACTTTATGAGAAGAAAGTCGTAACTTTAGGAGAAAAAAGTCGTAATATAACGAGAAAAAAGTTATAACTTTATGAGAAGAAAGTCGTAATATTACGAGAAAAAAGTCATAACTTTATGAGAAAAAAAGTCGTAACTTTAGGAGAAAAAAGTCGTAATATAACGAGAAAAAAGTTATAACTTTATGAGAAGAAAGTCGTAATATTACGAGAAAAAAGTCGTAACTTTATGAGAAATAAGTCATAAATTTAGGAGAAAAAAGTCATAAATTTAGGAGAAAAACGTCATAACTTTAGGAGAAAAAAGTCGTAATATTACGAGAAAAAAAGTCATAACTTTATGAGAAGAAAAGTCGTAACTTTAGGAGAAAAAAGTCGTAATATAACGAGAAAAAAGTTATAACTTTATGAGAAGAAAGTCGTAATATTACGAGAAAAAAGTCGTAACTTTATGAGAAATAAGTCATAAATTTAGGAGAAAAAAGTCATAAATTTAGGAGAAAAACGTCGTAATATAACGAGAAAAAAGTCATAATATTATTAGAAAAAAAAGAAAATAAGACGTAAAATTACTACTTTATAATATTATGACTTTATTCTCATAATAATACGACTTTTTTTCTCGAAATCTCAGATTAATTTGTTTTATTTTATTTTCTTCAATGTGGCTCTAATACTCCATCATTACCATAGACCTACAACAATGATGAATAAAAATGTAAATGTAAACAAAAACACAGTTATTCATTTCCATGTTTATAAATCCACAGGGAGCCACTGGAGAGGAGCTAGAGAGACTCAGGTTGACCCCTGAGCTTACTAAAGCGACTGAAACCCCTCAGATAATCACAACACGAGACGAAAACAGCACCTTAATACCATGAAAACACCAAAACACCAGAAAGCAGTCAGCTAGCGTTAACTGAACCTGCTGACATGACAACGCCCGACCAGCTGAGAGACGCTAGCCGTGGTTAGCATGTCATCAAACTCCCTCTAATATCCCCATCTATTCACAACCATCACAGCATAGATATGAATGTTTATGAAGCAGACGTGGAGGCGGTGATCGCATCCTACCATGTTGATGATGTGAGGAGATGTTTGTTTGAGTAAAGAGTCTCTGAGATCAGCAGAATAGCAGCTAACAGCTAACAGCTAACTGTGTTGTTGCTGGGAGAGAAGAAGACAACTGACGTTCACTTCCGGGTCAGTTGTCGTCATGCTGCGTTCACGGTCCGCGGCATAAAGTGGTAGACATGATACACAAGTCTGTTTTTCTGTTAATAGAGGTATGAACTCCAGGATAAGGGCCTTGTTTCAGGACAGCATGCATGGGTTCTACTCCGGCAGCAACATTTTATTGGAGTACATATGTTCTTCTACTATTTTTCCATACCCTTTTTTTTAAACGCTACTCCTTCCACATTTTTCAACGTAGAAACTCCATTCAAACATCAAAACGTGCAGCTCAATTGGGATCGGTGCGCTATTACTTTTCTAATTCATAACTTTCATATTTTCGGAATTATAGAGTAACTGTATCTTAACAGGAGGCTCACTATGAGGCCTGTAGTACCTCTTTCTTATGGAACATTGTCCTTGTGGACATCAGATAGTCTAATTATGCCTCCCCCTAACCCATCACTTCAAAATAAAAGCCCCATAGAGTGACTTATAACAGGAAGCTCCCAATGAGCATTGTTTTACAAAATAAAAGCCCCCAACTCTCATTGTATGTTAACAGGAAACTAAGGATTCATCTAGTTTTTCAAAATAAAAGCCCCAGAAGGTAACTTTCTTAACAGGGAACTCACTATTTATAATGCTTCAGCTGCTTTTCATTCAATTACAACATGTATTTACTGATTCATATTCTTTTGATTCTGATTCTGTATCCTTCTTCATACACATTAAACCCATTAGCACTTGTTTCAACTATTCCTAGTCCTTCTCCTTCTTCTCACAACATTTAAGCCAGCATTACAGCGTAGCATCAGCTCTTCAGCATCCAGCATTCACACCGCAATTTCTTCAGAAATTGCTTTTCTAGTTTTGTTAGTGATATTGACTGGAAGAAAGTTTGGTCCTTAGCGCAAAAGTTAAAAGAGGTGTCATTTAAGTCTATCCACAGATTCTATCCAGTGAAACATTTCTTACAAAAGTTAAAGAGTGACATATAGATGTAAATTGTTCCTTCTGCGAATCACATCCTGAAACTTGCTCTCATTTATTCTGGTCCTATAAATTTACATGTGAATTGTGGAAAGATGTCAATAATTTTATATTTGTTAACATTTTCTCAGATTTTGCACTGTACTATAGAAATATTATATGTGGCTGCTATGGTTACAGTGACAAAGACAGTAATCCATTTTTTCTTATAAATTTAATTTTAATTCTCGCAAAGATCCACATTCACAAGTGTAAATCTACCAAAAAAAAGCCTAATTTCTTTGTATTTATGAAAGAAATGGAATTATATCTGTCAATTTCTTCCTCACAAAACCAAAAAACAATGAAAACAAAGAATGTATGCAACATCTTTAATGTTTTTAAGTGAAATTATTGTCATACTCTCGCGTGGCCTTTTTTATTATCATCTGATTATTTATTTATTTTTATTGTGTTTTTTTAATTTATTTGTATTTTATGTTGGTTTTGTTTCATTTCTGTTGTCCTTTTATGTTTGTCACAGCTCTTTGTTTATATTTTCGCTATGCTTCTTTTGTATGTAAATGTTTTTAATGTTTTCTGCTGTTACTATGTATACTGTAATTATGAAATAATAAAAAATAAAAAAAATAAAAAAATAAATAAAGTGGCAAACTTTTTATTGAGAAATTTACATTACAATATGGCATCGTAGAAAACACTCCACAACTACAAGGGAACAGACAAGCCTGGAAATTGGCGTACAGTGCATAAGAGTGTGAGAAGAAAGAAAAAGAAACCCCAAAACAAACAAACAAAACAAAAACAAAAAATAAAAGTAAGGGAATGTGTGAATAGTGCTAATAGTGCTAATAGGGGTTCTCTGTTAGGTTAAGGTCCTCAACTAACATTGGAAGTATAATCAGGGAAATGTAGTTAAAGTATTGAGAGTATAAAAATGTCCCCTGTGACTGCTATACTGTTATGTATTATATCTTTAGATTATTATTACTCATGCATATGGTTTAATCTGCTGATTATTTTCTCCGTTAATCAACTGATTATTTGGTTTGTGAAAATTCTGAAAGGTTAAACAATTATCCAAATAGATGCCAATTATTTTTCCAATTGATTGAATAGACTAATCGTTTAAGTGTAGGCTACTTGTATGTTGGGGGGTTTAATTTACTGCAAAACATCATATTTTATAAGCTCTTCATATGTTTTATATGCAAAAATCTTAATTTGTAAACTAAAGCTTTCAGATATGCCTAAATATAGAACAGTAGAAGTATAAAGTGGCTTAAAAATGTACTCAAGTAAAGTAAAAGTACCTTAAATTTGTACTTAAATGGACTGTTTGTAAGAATCAGAGATGCTTGTTAACAGCGACACCTGTGGCCGTTAAGTCAACGAAAGTCAGCATCGGGCTTGCGCTTGTGCTCGCTCTACATAGACATGAACGAGCAGCGCTCAAAACAGTGAGGCGACACACGTCAGCTAAAAACACAATATCACTCTATATTTCACCTGCTTGGCAGTAATGTTAGCTGACCAGACGAAGGTCTCTCCCTGAATCACTGCTGATCCTAGTGTTGGCTTTTCCTGCTTCAGCCTCCCGACCGCGGCCTGTGGAAGCAGGGAAGACACCGACACCCAGTCAGAGACGATAACGTTTCTCGCTGCGGAGCCCCGTCACTTCACAAGACACGGGAAACCTCTGTTGGTCTTGAGGAGCTGCAGCAGTTATATCTGCACAAACGTCCACTGTACATTCACAAGATATTTTCAGAGCTACGAAGTCTTCTGCAGTGTGTAGTGTACACGCATGCACGTGAGGTGGAGCGAGCTGAGTGAAGGAAAGCAGGCAGAGGAGCAGAGACTCCGGCCCTGGAGACCAAAGCTACGGTCTCCCCCGCGTCCTCCGACCGCGGCCGACACTGTTTTGCAAGACGGGCTTCACTAGATATAACTTTGTTGCTTCCGTGTAGTTTGTGTTGGAGTTTGAGTCTGAACAGCGTAGCCACACGCGAGCGCGCATGGGACACCGACCCGGGTGATATGTACGTGTAAGAAGTTACAAACAGTCCCTTTAACTAAATGCACTTAGTTACATCCCATCACTGAGGACAACAAGGAACGTGGGTGAATAATGGAATTATAAGAGTTGACCACTTATTGAATAAGAATGGATATTTACTATTATATGACAATTTTCTACACAATTTCAAAAATTCCTGTTTAAGGGGTGCCATGAATATAAGAAAGGGGAACTATGGAAAATGTTAGGAATATTTTTTTTCTCTACCTTCGATTAAACCAAATAATAAACTCACCATGGATCCAGAACTGTAGATCCATCCTTCTGATTCAGGAGATGATCTGTTTGGAAGCGATTGTTCTCATAAACATAACTGTTGCAACAGCCTGCTGCACACTATCAGTCTACATGTCCTGCAATGAATCAGGACTTTTGAATGAGACACACCTCTGTGTGCAGCAACATTCAGCAGAGATGTGACTAAAGCTCCACCCTCATCAGACTCACCTGATAAACCAGACAAACCAGGAAACAGTTTGTTATTCTTCCTCACTAAAGAGAGTCACACAGACTGAAAACCAGACAATCAGATTCACCTTCAGAACAAACTAACAACTTCATCTGAGTGAGTTCATCTACAGGAGAGAAAAGTGGAAAACTACAACACTGCTGCTTCAACCTGCTGACGCTCCACACACTGAAGGTGCGTTTGACTAAAAACACGACTCAACGTGAAAGTCAATGTCAGTGAAGCTAGTAGAGGAGGGAGGGGAGCCATGACTGACTGTACTTTCTGTCTGCTGTGTTTTCAGCTTCACTCAGAGACTAAATGGCTTCAAGATTAGAGGAGGATCTCTGCTGTCCGGTCTGTCACGACGTCTTTAGAGATCCTGTTCTTCTGCCATGTAGCCACAGCTTCTGTAAAGACTGTCTGAAGAGCTGGTGGAGAGAGAAACAGACACGCGAGTGTCCAGTTTGTAAGAGAAGATCATCAATGGACCCACCTTATAACCTGGCCTTAAAGAACCTGTGTGAGTCCTTCTTACAGGAGAGAGATCAGAGAGCTTCAGAGGCTCTCTGCAGTCTGCACTCTGAGAAACTCAAACTCTTCTGTCTGGACCATCAGCAGCCAGTGTGTCTCGTCTGCAGAGATTCAGAAAAACACACCAACCACAGATTCAGACCCATCGATGAAGCTGCACGACAACACAAGAAGGAACTTCAGGAAACTCTGGAGACCTTAAAGGAGAAGTTAAAGGTTTTTGAACAAGTTAAAGTGAAGTCTGATCAAACAGCAGAACACATGAAGGTCCAGGCCCGGAGCACAGAGAGGAAGATTAAGGAGCAGTTTAAGAAGCTTCACCAGTTTCTAGAAGAGGAAGAGGAGGCCAGGATCTCTGCTCTGAGGGAGGAAGAGGAGCAGAAGAGCCAGATGATGAAGGAGAAGATGGAGGCTCTGAGCAGAGAGATAGCAGCTCTTTCAGACACATTCAGAGCCACAGAGGAGGAGCTGAGAGTTGAAGGTGTCTCATTCCTGCACAACTACAAGGCTGCAGTGGAAAGAGTCCAGCAGCGCCCCCTGCTGGAGGATCCACAGCTGCCCTCAGGAGCTTTGATAGTCGAGGCCAAACACCTGGGCAACCTGACCTTCAACATCTGGAACAAGATGAAGGAGATGGTCTCCTACACTCCTCTGATTCTGGATCCAAACACTGCTGGTCCAAAACTCATCCTGTCTGAAGATCTGACCAGTGTGAGAGGAGGAGAGGAACAGCAGCTTCCTGATAATCCAGAGAGGTTTGGTAAACTCTGCTCTGTCCTGGGCTCTGAGGGCTTTAACTCTGGGACTCACAGCTGGGATGCCGAGGTTGGAGACAGTACATTCTGGTTTCTGGGTGTGTCAGCAGAGTCTGTCCAGAGGAAGGGACCCATACAGTCTGGATTTTGGGCAATATGGTTCAATGAAGGTAAATACTCAGCAGAGTCACCACCAGCTCCAGCCACTGATCTCAGAGTCCAGAAGAAGCTCCAGAGGATCAGAGTGAATCTGGACTGGAACAGAGGAAAGCTGTCGTTCTCTGATCCTGATACTAACACACACATACACACCTTCAAACACACTTTCACTGAGAAGCTGTTTCCATTTATTAACACTGATGAGAAACTGAATATATTACCACTGAAGGTCTGTGTGACAGTGGAACAGAGCAGTTAAAGATAAAGAGCATGATCATATTTATATTAATGATGTTTATTTCTTAAGGGGGAAACTCTCTGAATTTAAGCTGCACCTGTCCTCCTGCTGACTCATTATTCCAAAGATATATTTATTTTTGTTTCAGGTATTGTTTTATTATGTTTTTATTTTATTTTTATTATTTAGTTTGACAATCTGCTTTTTGTTTCTGTTGTCGACCTTTATTACATTACATTACATTAATTTAGCTGACACTTTTATCCAAAGTGACTTACAATAAGTGCATTCAACCATATGGATACAACCCAAAAATTGCAATCATTAGGCATTACATCATCTTAATTAAATATGCTAAACTTCTTGAAGTGCTACATTTAGAAACAATAAGAGAGAAGAAAGAGGGTTTTGTTTTTGTAAAATAATTTCACTCAGTATCTCTGATCT
Organism: Sebastes umbrosus; assembly: GCF_015220745.1. Classification (NCBI taxonomy): domain Eukaryota; kingdom Metazoa; phylum Chordata; class Actinopteri; order Perciformes; family Sebastidae; genus Sebastes; species Sebastes umbrosus. The sequence goes on along the minus strand of NC_051269.1, from coordinate 22,769,598 downwards.
TTCTGCTTGGTTCGTTTACACTTTTCTTTTTTTATTGATACTGTGTCATTTTACTGTAAATTGTTGTTCATTTTGATTATTTTGACTTGTGTGTGTGGAGCCATGAAGACCAGCAAAGACTTTGTAGAAGTTGATGAGATCCAAATAAAGAAAAAAGAATCAGTTTATCAATAACTGCATGTTTGAGCAGCCAATCATTGTTCACCAACAAACTTTATTTTAAATTGTAGTCCAGATTATTTCAAATTATTCCAAACATTAAAATCAATGTTTAACTACATGAAATGTTAACAATTTATACAATATATGTAATCATCCAAAAATATATGTACAATTCTCTATTTGATGCAACAACCAGTTCAGGTGACATTTTCCAAACAAGGAGAAAGCCGGAGGAGCAGCAGCCCGCATGGACAAAACCACATATAGACTTTTCTTGATGAATTTTATTTAGAAGAAATATTTTTAGACATGTTTTTACTGTTGATATACTCGTTTCTAGTTCACTTTAACACAAGTCGTTCTCAATGAGAACCCTTAAAGGGACTGTTTGTAACTTTCAGAAATGCTTGTTAACAGCGACACCTGTGGCCGTTAAGTCAACGAAAGTCAGCGTCGGGCTCACGCTTGCTCGCTCTATATAGACATGAACGAGCATCGCTCGAAACAGTGAGGCGATACACGTCAGCTAAAACCACAATATCACTCTATATTTCACCGGCAGTAATGTTAGCTGACCAGACGAAGGTCTCTCCATGAATCACTGCTTCAGCCTCCCGACCGCGGTAGGGAGGCTGAAGCAGGAAAAGCCAACACTAGGATGGAGAGACCTTTGTTCATGTATATGTAGAGTGAGTACAAGCACGAGCCAGACGCTGACTTTCGTTGACTTAACGGCCACAGGTGTCGCTGTTAACAAGCATTTCTGATTCTTACAAACAGTCCCTTTAAGTATTGAGTATAAAAATGTCCCCTTTGACTGCTATACTGTTATGTATTATATCTTTAGATTACTCATGCATATGGGTTTATCTGCTGATTGTTTTCTCCGTTAATCGACTGATTATTTGGTTTGTGGAAATTCTGAACGGTTAAACAATTATCCAAATAGCTGCCAATAATTTTTCTGTCAAACGACCGATTGATTAATAGACTAATCGTTTAAGCTGTAGGCTACTCGTATGTTGAAGAGTTTAATTTATTGCAAAACATCATATTTTATAAGCTCTTTATGTGTTTTGTGTTCAAAAACCTTAATCTGTAAACTAAAGCTTTCGGATATGCCTAAATATAGAACAGTACAAGTAAAAAGTGGCTTCAAAAGAAAAGACTCAAGTTAAGTAAAAGTATCCTAAATTTGTACTTAAAGGTCCCATATTATGCATTATGCATACCGTGTTCATTTTCAGGTTCATACTTGTATTTTGTGTTTCTACTACAACATGTTCACATGCTCTAATGTTCAAATTTTGACCTAATACTGTCTGTCTGAATATGCCCGTATTTATCCTCTGTCTGAAACGCTCCGTTTTAGCGCATTTTGACGGAATTGCAACAGAATTGCGTTGCTAGGCAACAGCTTGGGTCCACGTGTACTTCCTGTCAGCTGATGACATTCACACACATTGCAACCAGGATATAAACTGGGACACATTTAGAACGTCCACGTTTAAAATTGTGTCAAGGGGTCTAAATATTGTATATTCGTGACATCACAAATGGGCAGAAATCCTGACGGCTTGTTTAAAATGCAGAGTTTCTGCATATAATATGGGACCTTTAACTAAATTCAGTTAGTTACATCCCATCACTGGGGACAAACGTGGGTGAATAATGGAACTATAAGAGTTGCCCTCATATTAGATAAGAATGGACATTTACTATTGTATGAAGATTTTCTACACAATTTCCAAATTCCTGTTTAAGAATATTGACAAGAACATAAACTTTTTTTTAATGTTTTGTATTATTTTGAGAACAAAATACGATAATGTGTATGATATTCAGTTGTTTATTTTAATAAAGAAAAAAACAAAATGGTCACATGTCAAGAGAAATATTCTACGAGACAGCTGCAAGTTCCAAAAGCGTTTGCTTTTATATATATATATATATTTATATATATATATATATATATATATATATATATATATATATATATATATATATATATATATATATATATATATATATATTTATTTTTCCGTGAAGGGTGTGTGAATGTAAACAGTGTGGGCGCGGCCAGGAGCTGCAAGTCAGACACAAACAGACAAGCCAGGACAGGAAGTTCAGAGATGTTGCCTTCAAAGTAAAAGTTAGCACCTTTCATACAAGAAATGCAGCAATGAAAAGAGACATATAGACACAGGGACATGCCCACTTTATGATAATCACATGCAGTTTGGGGCAAGTCATAGTCAAGTCAGCACACTGACACACTGACAGCTGTTGTTGCCTGTTGGGCTGCAGTTTGCCATGTTATGATTTGAGCATATTTTTTATGCTAAATGCAGTACCTGTGAGGGTTTCTGGACAATATCTGTCATTGTTTTGTGTTGTTAATTGATATTAAATTGTATATATACATATACATATTGTGGATTTTGTCCTCCATCACTTCCCATTAAGAAGGGATCTTTTTTAATGGCCAATAAGAACAGGAGGAATGATTACAGGAAGCAGAACCTGTTTAAATAACATCAAAATTTTTTAGCTGACGCTTTTGTCCAAAGCAACTTACAAGTGCATTCAACCATGTGTTTACCCTACAACTTCAAAAAGTGCAGAAATCATGCAAATACATCAAATAGCCTATTTGTTCATATATTACTACTAATAATGATAATAATTATTATTATTATCATTATTATTATTATTAGTTAATGGCACCTTTCATTAAACTCAAGATCACCTTACGTCACAAACGATCAGTAATAAAACATACAATAAGCATTAAAACACCAGTAATCAAAGAGTTGAGCTGCAGTGGGTAGAACTGGAGCAAATATGATTAAAAAAAGGTTATTTAAGTTATTTATTTCATAAAACGGTCACTATATCCTGACAGTAGTGCATGAGACAGGTAATCTGAAAAAAAAAAACAGGTGTCCTTCGGTGTCCTCCGGTTTTCCTCCGGTCTGTGAAATCTTGCAGATGCCATTAGGAGCACCGGAGGACACCTGAGGACACAGAGGCACATGATTTTTTTCAGACAGGGATATTCACAACCTAAGACCAGTCTAAGGCCAAGACTAGTTTATGCAACTGGCCCCTGATACAAAGGCAGGAGTTGACCTCAGCCCACCAGCTGGAGCAAATTTACAGAGACTGAGAAACTTGTGAACCTATACAGTACTTTAGGCTTTTATTTTGAAAAATCCTAACCGGAAGTTGTACCTGCCTCTTGCTGGACTCTTGCAGACAGAATATGTTTTTTTTAATCTTTACATTACGGATCTTCATTCACCTCAAAGGAGTAAAAGCAGAGAAGCAATGAACGACCAAGACGAAGACCTCGGTGAGCAAAGAGCATGTTTTAGAAAAGATACTTTCATACTTGAACTGCTGCTTTCTGTGTTAAACACAACTTTGTAGACCCCCTCTAGCCTGCACACTTTATACACTAAAGTCTATACTTTAACCCGGGTTAGAGGGCTAAAACGGGTCGTAAACTCCACTTTGTTTGTCCTGGTTTAAGCTGATTTAACTGCTGCTAAGTGTATAACCGTGTCAGTGCATTTCTAGCCACTTTTATCGACATGAAGTCGCTGTTGTAGGCTGCTGAAGTAGTAGCAACACTGTAACGTTAAGGACTTCAGTTGAGTCCAGAGACAGACACCAACTCACTGAAGTGGCCATGGAAGACACAGTCAGACTGACGTCATTCTTCAGAGGTTTCTCAATACTGGATTAATAAACTAAACAGGCAGGACCTGTTTGCATGAAATCCAGCTCTCAAAGTAAATATGAGCTTTTCTTGGGGAAGGATTTCAGGTATCTTCTTGCATCAGTTCAGAAAAGCACAGCAGATTTTTTTTTTTTCCATGAAAACATTTTTAATTACTGAGAGAAAATAGGTGAAATATTTATAGCCTGGTAGGTTTTCACATGTTTGTCCTGGTGTTTTTGTGCAAAATATAGTAAGAGAAAATAAAAATAAAAACAAGCAAAAACAACAAAAGTCATGAAACATACATATAGGATAGACTTGTTTACAATAAAATATACTAAATATGTATATTAAAAAACATGTAGAATACTATAAAATATGTACAATCAAAATAAAATACTATAAAATATGTACAATAAAATAATATGAAAACTACTGTAACATGTGTACAATACAAAATATGTACAATAAAGCCATGAAAAATACTATATAAATATGTACTGTAAAAATATGAAAAAATGTGAAATGTAAAATTAAAAATATTTACAATAAAATATGAAATATATTTTAGAAAAATACAATAAAAAATATAAAAAATACTATAAAAATATGTACAGTAAAAACATGAAGAAAAATACGATACAGATATAATTAAACAAAATATGAAAAATATTAATATCTACAATAAAAGTATTAAAAGAACACAATAAAATATGTATAATAAAATATAAAAATACTATGAAATATTAACAGTAAACAATGAAAAATAAAATACAAATACGTACAACAAAACTATGAAAAATAATATAAAAAATAACAATAAAAATATGAAAATAATAAAATACAAATATGTACAATCAAAATATGAAAAATATAAATATGGACAATACAAGTATTAAAAATACAATAAAATATGTATAATAACAATATGAAAATACTATAGAAACATATACAATAAAACAATGAAAAATACTGTATAAATATGTACAATAAAGATTTGAAAAATACAATATAAATATGTACAATAACAATGTGAAAAATACTATAAAATATGCACCATAAAATGTTAAAAAATACTACAAAATATGTACAGTAACATATGAAAAATACTATACAAACATGTACAATAAAACTACGACAAATACTACAGACAAATTACAATACAAATATGAAAAGATACTATAAAAATATGTACAGTAAAAACATGAAGAAAAATACTAAATATGAAAAGATCTAAATATGTACAATACAAATATGAAATAAACACAATAAAATATGTACAATAAAATGTAAAAATACTTATAAATTTATGTACAGTAAAAATATGAAAAAAGCTATAAAAAATAAATATGCAAAATACATTCAAATATGTGCTATACAAATACTATACTATAAAAAATATGAACATTATATCTGTACTATACTATGTCTCTATTACCTATAGCTCAGAGTTGATATAGCAGGAGCTCCTTGTGTTTTGTTGTGCATGTTTCACTGTTGATCGCCTTTAAACCTGCATGTCTCAGTATAGTTGTTCAGTCTGATCACTCAAGTTAAATTTACTCATAAACAATATTTTTAGTGCTGCAAAGCAGTTCTGCGGGAGTATTTTGGATGTATTGTCCAGTCAAAGCCTCAGTAATCAGGTCGTCTTTGTTCTGCCCTCTTTTTTAACTCACATTCCTTCTCCCCCTCCCTTGCTCCCTTTCTCTCTCTCTCTTTATTTGTCTCTCTCTTAATGAGTCTCCCTCCCTCCTTCCTTACCCCATGCTGTTCTCACACTCCGTCCATCTCAACCCAGATCTTTGGGAAACACCTTCTCGCTGATATTTTTATCCCTCAGCAGAGGTATTGTGTACAGCGTGACATAAGCACACTGGCTCTGTTGTATTTATATCTGCCGGGCAGAAAACACAGCTAATGAAAAACACTCTGAGGAGTAGACGTTGTTGAGCAAAATCATGACGCACACGCTAAATAGCTGCACAGTGCCTCGGAAGTGTCTCAATCAAGGCACTATTGTGTATATTTATGTAATATTTGTTATGTAAGAAGCCTCATATTCTTATATGGTATTTTTGTGAATATTTTTGCTGCTGCACAGCTGCAGTTAGGGAAGTCAAAGCTTGATTAAGTTTCACATTACAGTTACACGTCAGTGAAATACAATAACAAGTAGACACAATCACACAATCACACAAAGTGTTCTGAGTTTGTCACGCCACAGAAAAATGCGTTGGTAACCATCCAGGCAAATCTGAATGATTAAAAACATCGCAAAGTCTATAAAGTTAGGTCATATCAAAATCATGCAAAAAAATAAAAAAGCAGTATTCTCTGCTCTGAAATGCAGGGGCGGGTCCGCTGAGGGCTCTGTAACCACGCCAATCCCTCCATTTGTCTAATCATACAAAGCTGTGTGAATTGTGGTGATGTCTGCTCTCCATAAGATGGAAAGAACGGGTAAAAGTATACATCAGACCTAAATAACGCTCCAAAGTTAGACTAAGTTTTAACGAGGAAAAACTGGCATAGATATTTTCAAAGGGGTCCCTTGACCTCTGACCTCAAGATATGTGAATGAAAATGGGTTCTATGGGTACCCACGAGTCTCCCCTTTACAGACATGCCCACTTTATGATAATCACATGCAGTTTATTATTACTATTAACACATCGGTTATTTACAGACAACACTTGGCTTAACATGATTCAATCTAATATCTGGACAAGCAATATACGTCCACTGTGTTGGACAGAGGAAGACTGAAGGGACATGGCAGCGATCAACCTCAATTTATTACGGTATCGCGAACGCTCAGGTAGACATTAGACATGTGTCAAAATTATAATACAAAATTACGTCAAATTGCATTGAAGTCTATGGGATCTTTGGTTTTCTATCCCCCAAAAGGGGGGCGTGGCCTTGACTGTTTGTGAAGATATATAGTTTGGGACATTTTGGGATATATGCTTATTATGATTACCTGTAACTTTTCAATCTATGCTGGTTGCATGGCAAATAGGACTTGCATTTATATAGCACTTGTTCTAGTCTTCTGACCACTCAAAGCATTTTACTCTACATGTCAGCATTCACCCATTCACACACACATTCATACACTGATGGCAGAGGCTGCCATGCAAGCCCGTCTGAAAGGGAAAATTGTTTAGGGCCAAACGATTTAAAAAAGTATCTAATTGTGATTATTTTGACTGATATTGCAATTGTGATATCAGATGTTAACTTTGACAGCCTTAATTTGAACCCTGACACACTTCAGAAACGCCCTTAACCCTACGCTTCAGTGTTCTTCTTTCGCTCTGCTTGTTTAAACTGACATGTTTCAGTGTAACTCTCATTTTAACATCAATACTGTCCAGTAACAGCTCGTGACTCACTTTTGTGACCGAAAGCGTTTTTTGAAATTTGAAATTGCGATCAGTAACTACATATTTGGTAAAAACTGGAGTTATAACCTGTATCTGACTTTCTGACATCTGTTTTTCTATATAACAAAATATTATCCCATAGAAAGGTGTAATTTCCATGAAAACAGCTTATATTTATATATATATATACTGTATATATGTAGAATATAATGTGAAAGCTGGGGCATCTCTGCAGCACCACAATAATTCATTTAAAATGGTATTTTGACACACATTTAACAAATATTGCGCCTCCTGAGATTTGAAAATTGCAGTAGGCCTTATTGTGATTTCGATAAAGTTTTGATTAATTGTGCAGCCCTAAACAGTATTTGTTTGTTATATCAGTGGAAAGTTACATATTTAACAGTTGTAGTTGTAATTTATTGCGATGTTGTTGTGCAACAGAAACCTTGTAAGAACTTGCAATGTAGGAGTGGTCCCACCTTTTGTTTCTCATATCTGCTGACAGTGTTACTCAATAGGCTCACTTTACCTTTCACCAGACCTACCTGAACTCCACCCGCAATGCAAATATGTTGGAAACACATACAGTCAGTTCACTGTATGAACTGACTGATGACATGATCTGTCATTTATGTTGTTTGTCTGTAGTTAAATTTGGCAGATCTTATGAAAATATTTGACCATAAAAATATTTCAGGGGATAAATCTTCAAATTACAGTTGATACACTACAGACAAAACAATCCCTTCTCAAGGTCTACTTACTAACCTTTTCCGATGCTTTCAACCATATCACATCGTCTTCATCAGCAGTTTGATCAGTTGTCATGGAGATGGATGTGTTACATGCAAACTGAGTAGCTGTATCAGTTACGGAGAACGGAACCTGCCAAAATGAGAAATAAATCAATAAACGACTCGATAAATAAATATATATGTTATTAAATGTAGCAAAAATAATATTGAAATTAAATATCAATGCCATTCATTGATAAAATGTGTCATAAATTGATATTTCTCTTTTAATTGGCTTCTTTATTTATTTATCTTTGTTGAAATGTATAAAGAAAAGAATACAGAAAATACAGCAAAGGGAAAATCATGCTTGAATAAATAAATACATTAATAAATACATACATTTATAAATAAATATTAAATAATTAAATAAAATAATAAATGCAAAAATAAGTCAATAATTAAAAACTAAATGCAAAAATAAATAAAAGGGGAAATTAAACAGAAGAGTAAACAAATAAGGGAATTAATACACAGATAAATATATAAAGAAGCCAATTAAAACAGAAATATCAATTTATGTCACATTTATCAATTAAATAATGACTACATTTATTTTTAATATTATTTATGCTACATTCAATGACATATTTATTTATTTATTTATCGAGTCATTTATTTATCTATTGATTGATTGATTTTTGATTTTGGCAGGTTCTGTCCACCATAATCAGTAGTTTTGTCCAACCGGTATGCAGCAGTAATGTGTTATAGTGAAGACAAACATTGAAGTCTTATATTGTATTGGCTCCTCCTGTTCAGCCTTTTGAGGCATGCTCTATTTACAGAACTCCCATGGACCCTTTGAAGAGAAACCATAAAAAAACAAAGGTAAATGGACAAACACAAAGTGTTGGTAGAAATGGTATTTGCAGTGTGGTTACTGCAGTCTGTCCTCAGCAGCTTGGACAATGGAAGGGTGGGATCTACTGAGGAACTGTCAGAGTGTGGATGAACTGAAAATGATCTTACTTCTCTCAGAGCTGTGGAGACTATTTTCATGTTTGCGCAGTGTCGCATCGGCAAACTGGTATATTCTTGAGTTTATTTCCTCGACTGCATCCAGTGGGCTACCTCCGGGTCTCAAAAGTGAAGCCAATGCCAGTGCATTAAACTTGCATTCTTTCTAATAGCCAGCAGGGGGCGACTCCTCTGGTTGCAAAAAGAAGTCTGATTGTATAGAAGTCTATGAGAAAATGAGCCTACTTCTCACTTGATTTATTACCTCAGTAAGCATTGTAAACATGAGTTTATGGTCCACAAACCAATGGGTGACGTCATGGTGACTACGTCCACTTCTTATATGCAGTCTACGGCTGCATCGGCTGATATCTACTGCTATTAGCAAGCCTTCAGTAATGTTAGTGTTGCCTGCATCTCGTCTGTTCCTTTGGGCTATAACCAGTTTCCTGAAGAATGCATCCTCCCTTCCTGCCACACTGACAGAAACACTGTCCACCCCTCCTTAGCAAGATGATTCCCATTGTTAGCATGATAAAACATACAAGGAAGATTCAAGTAAAGATTTCAAACTGCTCTGTTTGAGCTACCCATTGAACATACAGACAGGTCTGTCACATTTTGCTTTTATCGATACACCTTTCCACACCAGCCAAGTGTAAAAACTTTTTTTGCAATATTTTGTTTCCCCCCTTGTGTCCATCCAGGTTTTTTATGTGCAGTATGAAAATATGCATACAAACAGGTTGCTGGAAACACAAACTTTACTGTGACAACAGAGAAATGATTGTACTTCATCTATCAGCCTGAGGTGTGTTTAATGTCAGTGAGACACAGGCTGTGTCCGAAATCGCATATTGTGCACTACATACCCAAAAAGTGTACTTTTGTTCAACTTACTTTGTATGAATTAACCCTCTGAGAGCCACAATAGACCTGTTTCTGTCTTTTTTAGAGGGGGGACATGTGGACTTTAGAGGAGATAGCAGGTCAACAGTAGATGTCACATAGAGGTGTTGTACATCATCTGAAAGCCGGGAACATGAAGATTAATTAATTTTATTCTAGTCATAAATCAGAAATAATCATGAATAAATGAATTGATTAATTAAAATAAATTGTGAAAGTGTATAAGGGCTTAGAACATTTTGATAGAAGTATATGATGGCCATTGCCATGCTCTATTATGTCTCATAAGATGTTGCAGCAATTTTGGGGTGGATACCATTTGTTGCACAGATTTGGTGCTAAATTTAATCATTTTTTACCAATCGAGAATTGATCAAATTGATCAATAATCCCTCCAAAATACCAATTTAAAGATAGGGTCGATGATGTTGGAAAGCTAGCATAATTTGAAAGTAGCATCGCCTCAGGAGCTCCGTCTAAACCCACCCCCTCCCATCAAAATCTTACAGTTACACCTAAATTGAAGCGTTGTTGATGTTACAGAGCTGTCCGCCATTGTCTGTTTTGAACATTGTCGGCACTACCACATTGCATTGTAGGCTATTTATGTTGCCGTAGTGTCCAGTGATTGCATACTGTAATATTTCACCAGAAATAGTATGAAATTCGCATACTATTGGTTTCATACTAAGGTTTCGGACTTGCTAAAAAATCTCACATACTGTTTTAGTGTACTAAATATCATGGAATGTCGGACACAACCAGAGAAACAACCTCTTCTTCACCTCATCTTCTCAGGTGCATTTGATCCAAACATACCAGAGGAGGGACCATCAGCGCCCCCTCCTGGCTGGCTGGATGACATACATGGATATCAGGGCCACAAAGGAGGAGGTGAGTCTTTTGTTCTCTTCTCTTTTGTTTTCTTTAACTTTTCCCAACCTTCATCTTATGTTTGTGTTAATTACCAGAGGATGACAACCCATTGTATCCACCTCCGCCTGCCTATACCCCCCAGCCTGAACTCAACAGGAACACTTTGGTGCCCAATGTCAGGTAACACACACATAAATAATTCACTTTATCTATAAGATACTTTGCTGATGATTCTGTTTTTTGATTCTGTTCTTGGTCTTGATGTGAGAGACTTGAATGTCTCTCAAGATTTCAGACAGAGATATGAAGGCATGATGGGATAAAAGATGTACATACCCATGTGTGTGTGTGTGTGTGTGTGTGTGTGTGTGTGTGTGTGTGTGTTTGCTCCTCCAGGGTCCCCACAGTGTCGGAGGATGTGGCCAGAGATGCCCTGCTCAAGTTTGTAGAATCTAAATGGAGGTACAGCTCCAAACCTGCCAGGAACCTCATCTTCAAAGAGCTCAAACCCATCATTGTGTACAGGGTAGGAGCATACATCTCTTGCACAAATCAATGGATGAATATGTTACCTATCTAATATCTAACCTGGACCAACCTGACATGTGTGAACACATTCTAGTACCTAATAGTGTGCAGAGGGGGAATAACTAGTGCTTTGCGAAATGCATATTTTGGGGAATCTTTGTTTGAAGGTGGCTTTAAAGGGATAGTTTGGGTGTTTTGAAGTGGGTTTGTATGAGTTACATATCCATAGTCAGTGTATTTCTTACAGTAGATGACGGTCGGCATTTTGGAGAAACAGACAGGAGTACCAGCACGGGAGCAAAGCAATGTACTGCTGTGGACGGGGGCGGCAGCAAAACGTATTTTAATCACCAAAAAGAAAGGCCCACCTATAAAAATCAATATCAGTTTAAGTGTACGCTATATTTAGAATATTTTCACTGCTGTACCTTGCCGTCAGACAACCCCTTTCCAACGGGAAACTGAAGTCAAGTCAAGTCAATATTATTTGTATAACCCAATATCACAAATCACAAATTTGCCTCAGGGGGCTTTACAATCTGCACAGGATACGACATCCTCTGTCCTTTACAGTATGACCTGCTCATCGGATGAGGAAAAATGGAAGAAACCTCAGGAAGCACGAACAGAGGAAGGATCCCTCTTCCAGGATGACAGACATGCAATAGCTGTTATGTTTACAGAGTAACAACATAATGCAAATATAACATAGACAATCCATATGACAAAAATTGATACATATAATGTGAACATACATGAAGAGATGGATCCAGGAGGATGTTAAGCAGCTTCCAAGCATTGCCAAACAGATAGAGCCTGAGCCACATGACCTTCTCTCCACCATGTAAGGGGGGGGGCAGAGAGAGACAGACAAAGAGGCACACAGCAGTGCTTGTGGGACATAAACAATAGAGGGTTATTGAGAGACAGTGGCTTAAAGTTAATATTATTCTCTTCGGCAGGACAACTGGGCTTGAATTATACATCGAGACTGAAACCGACCCACCAGCCGAATAATAAAACAATAACTAATTAATTGAAAGTTAGGGCAAAAAGATGGGTTTTGAGTTTGGATTTAAAGGCTTCCACATAATCAGACTGTCTGATGTCCATACTGAGGTTATTCCAGAGGAAGGGGGCTCGATAGGAAAAGGCCCTTTGGCCTGCTGTCTTCTTTTTCACTCCGGGACCACACAGGAGCCCTGTATTCTGAGAGCGGAGAGTCCCGATTGGAGTATAAGGTTTAAGGAGATCAGACACAGCTGTTATCTATGCTCTCTCCCAAGTCACATGACTCCATTGGAAAAAAAAAAAAAGGATTTTACCTCGCAGAACACGGGTTTGCTCGTTTACTGCTGCCTCGATCGGTTTGTTTGTTTCATGTTATTTATATATATATTTTGGAGGTTGATGGTTGCTTTGGTGAGAGCATAGACAACGGCTTCAGTTCCCAGTCGGTAACATAGACTGTATAGCTGCCTCACGGCAAGGTAAACCGGTGAAAATATTCTAAATATAATGTACACTTAAACTGATATTGATTTTTTTAGGTCGTTCTTTTAGATGTCTAAAATGTGTTTGGCTGCCGGTCTCATCCACAGCAGTACATCGCGGTAACTCCTGTCTGTTTCTCCAAACTGGGGGCATGCCGACTGTCATCCACTATAGGTAATACATTGACTATGGAGAAGTACCTCATACAACCCCACTTCAAAACACCCAAACTATCCCTTTAAATGTGTTGTTTTACCTAAAGGGGAGCTTGAGTTAGCTGTCTCTCTTTCTGATGCAACTGACCAGACTGTAAAAACTCACAACTCACTGGGTAGTCCTGTGACCTCAGCACTTTGTACGTTATCCTCTGATTCAAATCATGACATGGAGTAACTAACGCATGGAGTCACAGATGATCCCCATTCCAGTTGTGCCTCATGTATTTAAATGTTTAGGCACCATTCAAATACAAACCACATCCAATGATTGAAGAGTGTTTTACATACTGAAATAAAGCAAACCTTCCCAGAATACAGCAGAAACAAGATTTCCAAGGGGTGTTAAGTTCCTCTTAAAACTCCAATTTAGCGGGAACATATCAGTCTGACTGACAACATGAATCCAAAGTCCAGTGTTATCTGATTGTCTTCCTTCTGCAGTATCGACTGGAGACCTACGCTGAGACCAGAACCAGCGCCTGGCAGTTTGAACCCTACAATGGTAAAAACATTTATCTGAGCTAACAAATTACAAGTAAATTATGGTCCCATTTAGAGTGAAATAGACCACAAAGCAGGGTATGCTTTAGGGCGTGGCTACCTTGTGATTGATGGTCGCTAACATAGCGTTTTCCTGTCTGGGAGTTGTTCGCGTTTTCGTCTTAGAACTTTAACCCTTTCACAGTGTGTTTTCAATTCATGAAAGTTAATTGTAACATTTTTGGTCGCCTGAAAATGTCTTATTCAGGGTTCCGGTTGTGCTTAGCTCCACCTTCTCGTGTCACTTCCAAAAAACCAAGATGACGTCCACCTCTTATGCTAACATTAGCTAGTTAGCACTAAACACAAAGTACAGCTGAGGCTGATGGGAATATCATTAGTTCTGCAGGTATTTGCTGACAAACCGAAGTATTGGACAACTGAAAAATCTGACCTGATGATGGCGCTAGATGAAAGGTCAGGGGATCACCACAGTGATGCATACATCATGTGGGGAACTACGAATGTCTGAACGAAAGTGGACTGACCAACCAACATCGTCATCTTTGGAGACACGCCACGAGCATGGCAACATTTCTTACCTTACTTCGAGGGCACGTGACTTTTATGGCAGAAGCTGCAAGATTGCAAATCTTTATTTTTTTGTGGTTGACTTATTTAGTTCAATCACCGCTCTTCATTAATCATGTTGTCCTGTTTATTTTTTTTCTTCAAACAGGACAGGTGGTTGATGGTCCTCAGTTTGGTATGAGCCCTCCACCGTGGGACATTCCTGTGTCGTTGCCTCAGAGATACACCGACAGGGTGGAGAAGGTCCGCGTGCCACACTCATCCTTCGTTAAGGTACAGCTTTCTGTACTCCTGAGTGAGCTATTGTTGTGCTTTTGTGTGTTCTCTGTATCAAAGTAATGTGTAAGTAAAGTGTGTGTGTGTGTGTGTGTGTGTGTGTGTGTGTGTGTTTTAGCCATGTCACAAGTGCAACGGCTGTGGAAGAACTCGCTGTACTACTTGTCATGGAAGAGGCCAGGTGAGATGTCTTGTTTTTAAAGGATTTACTACATAATTTGCAGCAAGAGTAGAAGGAAGGTCCAGTTCATGATGCAGTTCAATCCACACTGCAAGGTCATGGTTAGCCCTCAGGTTTCTCAGTATAGAGCTTATACAGTATCAGGAGCAGATATTAAGTTTGGTGTCTGTTCTTCTTGTATGTTTCTTTGTACAACGTTAACATAAAAGGACAGTGGAAGCTGTATCTTCACACATTGACACCTCCATCTGGCAATTTTCATTATCCAGACATCATGTAACATAACAGAACTCTCCTAGCACCCAAAATGTCTTCATTTTCTGTTCAGGTTAATAACACATTAGTGCTGCATCGAACAATTATTTTCACTCTTAATTGATTCATTGTTTCATATTAAACATGTAAGAAAATATGGCCGACTTTACTGTCTTTTAGAGGCTTTAGCAGGTTCCAGAGCTAGAATGAAGGTACAGATATCATATAAAGCCTAAAGGAGTCCATTGGTACCAACCGTGTCATGCTAGTTTGTTGGGAAGGTGGCTAAATAACGCTCTAAAGTCAGGCTAAATTTTGGCCCCCTGTACCCCCCTAAAAAAGACAAAAACTGATCTATTGTGGGTCTCAGAGTGTTAATTGTTAATTGTAGTTAGTTAGATTTTTTGATGTCTTCTGTGTTCTGTGAGGTAAAATGACTGTTTTTTTTGTCAGTGGAGTCTGGTGGCTTCGTAGAGAGCGATATAACAGCTTCAGTTCCCCGTCGGAAAGTGCTGTCTGACAGTGAGGTAAAGCGGCTGTGGACGGGAGCAGCAGAAAAACGTATTTTAGCCACGTAAAAAATCAATAGTCCCTTTAAGTGTACGCTATATTTAGAATATTTTCACCACTTAACCTCGCCATCAGCCAGCCCTTTTCAACGGGGAACTGAAGACGTTATCTATGCTCTCTTCACAGCCACCAGACTCCCTTTGACAAAAACAGTCATTTTAACTCGCAGAACATGGGAGTTGCTGGTCTACCGCTGCAGCGATTGGTTAGTTTGTTTGTGTTATTGTGTGACTTTTGGATCTGAACTAACGTGACGTCACCACAGCAGGACATTGCTTAGCTTTCGTGCCGGTAGTCCTGTCTGCTTCTCCCAACAGGGAGCATCCTGACCACCAACCTATGTCCCATGGGAAAAATGTTTTATAAGGCTTGGGAAAATAGCATTTTGATGCTAAAACGTACGTACTTCGACCAAAATGTGAATGTTCAGATTTGAATACATAAGGAACACCACTGGGAAGCTACAGGATGATATAAAAACCTCAAAAAAAGCAAAAAATAATGGACCTGCCCTTTGAGGCACCTTTTCTGGTGGACACATAACCCAAACCCTCATCTCATTCTGCAGAGGCGTTGTCCATTCTGCCACGGTAACGGTCGTTCCAGGAACAAGCGTTGCACCTCCTGTCACGGCCGAGGTCGTAAGAGGTGGGTGTCCAGTTCTTTCCTGTCTCTCCGTCTGAATGTCCTTCTCCATCTTGCAGAAGCGTTGTTTTAACTGCCATGGCACAGGGTCCAGAAGGCGGCCTGGGAATCACAAGCGGTCGTCCGGGAAGACGCGTTGCTCTTCTTGTAGCGGGAGAGGCCGTAAGAGGTGAGCGATGAGACCCGAGAACTCTGTGTTCTCGAGTTGAGTGAGCCAGTGCTTGAATTGATTTACAAATTACACGTCACTTGATAGACAACACACACTGTGTTGCAAACATATGACTAATCGTTGCCAGTGACCTGGACATTTACTGACAATCCAGTCCGATCTCATTCCTAGGGCTTCAAATACCGAGGCGTTCGAGGAGTTCGATACCGCCGCACAAGGCACCCCTTAGCGTTGGCATGAAATGCACCGGTGATTCCATTAAGTCCAATGTAAACCCATCCGTGGCAACAGTAAACACTCTGAGAAAGTGCACCAGGAGTGTAGTAACAAAGATTAAAGAGCGAAAAGACAACTAGCGGGCGGGAGGGGACGTGGACGTGTCCAACAAACGCACGGCTTTCATCCAGGAGACCGTGTTCCGTACGTCACATTACAATCAGCTGTTCGATTGTGTCCCGTGTTTACAACATTCAGTGTCATTTTCCCTGTACAAATGTAGTAGTTTTAAGCCCTTTCGCATCCTCACTGGGAGGAGCTACGATGCAATGAAGAGATGTGAGCGAGGGAAGCGAGAAACAGAAAGAAAGCTCCCCAAGACCTTGGAGATCTACTGGGGGATGGACACCATTGTTCCGAAACATATTCCCAGTTTGATGACGATGCACTGTCTAACACGTCGCTCCAAAATGTCCCTTAATGGACCAACTGGGTTTAGGTCTGGTGACTGGGCCGGTCACATGCCTCACTGGAAGGAGCTACGATGCTCATCAAACCATTCAGGGACCCCCTCGTGCGCTGTATGGAAGCATCTTTATGTTTCTACTCTTGATCCTTGCTGTACTTTCCACCACGTCATGTCAGTGTCAAACTTCTTCCTGTCTCAGCCATGACCGCTCTGCTTGTTTCTTAATTTATTTTGCACCAATTTGTTCACTTTTTTCATGTTTTACTACGACGATGATGTCCCTCACTCCTCCAGGTGTACTTTCTGTCATGGTCACGGCTACAGGACTTGCTCTGTTTGTCACGGCAGCCAGAACCTGCTGCACTTCATCCAGCTCACTGTGACATGGTATGTCAAAGCAGCGCGCACACACACACACACACACACACACACTCACACACACACTCAAAATCTTTCTTCTGTACATCTGTTTCTTTGTGTTTGTGTGTGTGTGTGTGTGTGTAGGAAGAACGACATAAGTGATTTCATCCCAGACCGTCAGCCTGACTTCCCTGACAAGAAGTTTGAGAAGGTGGCGGGAGATCCGTTCTTCATCGATGAGAGTGTTCTGGTAAAAACACCAGATTATTTTAATTAGAAGTTCCTATCAGATGTGAGGTGTTGATGGCACATAAACGCTACTGAAGAATCTATCCATTCAATCCACACAGACTCCAATCTCGGTATGACATTTACTGGATAAACATAGTTTTCATGGCTCCATGAGGAGAGCGTAAGCGCCCGCTCATAGAGAAATTGGGGGCCATGATTGATCATTGTAGTTGTAGTTAATGCGGCTATAATTGATGTTTTTATAATAACAATGTATACAATGAAAATGTGAAAACAGTGTGATAATGTAAAAGGTGATGAATCTGCAGAGAATGACCAGCTGAATCTGCAGCTTCCCTCAGCTCTACAGAGCTTTATAGAGAGTTTCAGCTCATTGTTTATCTGTCCGACCACAACTTTACTGCTGTGGTTCACTCTCACAGCTCTCATAGCGTTGTTTTCAGAGAAAAAGACACTTGATATCATTTAAAAAACCACCAATGTCTCTTGGAGTCTGTGTGGATGAATACATTTAATAAAATAGAGGCTTATCTGCTCCATGAGATTGACGTCAAAACGCTACTGATGTAGATTTCCTTCCACATAAAGTGCTGCTCAGACAGTCAGAAAGCAGAAAAAAAGCTTTAAGCGCCATCATCAGGTGAACATTTTAATCTGTCCAACACTTTGGTTTATATTAAATACCTGTAAAACTAATGATTTTCCCATCAGCTGAAGGTGTGTTTACTGTTAATTAGGAAATATTAGCATGTTTACTAAGATGGTGAACGTGGTAAACATTATACCTGTTAAACATTGCCATTGTGTGCATGTTAGCACTTAGATCAAAGCACCATAGTGTCTAAGGCCAGCCTCCCAGAGCTGCTAACATGTACGTAGACTCTACTACTGTAGACTGTTAGTCTTGTTGATTGTCTGTGTTTTCCCCTCTGTGTCCTGCTAGGTGTACCCTATCCAGGGTTTCCCCGATCAGGAGATATGCGATGTTTCTACAAAACTGATAAACGAACACCTCAATCGCTTCAGTTCCACCAGCCGCATCCTGCAACAGGTACAAACAAACATACAAACTTGTTCTCTTGTTCATTCAAAAATAAACAATTTTGTAAAGTAATTGGGTGATATAGAAATGGTAGTAGTAGTTTTATACCCTGCACACTGAATGCCAATGTCCCTTCCCTATGTTGAAGAAAGTGCATTAATAAGCTTATGGAGTAGTCCAGTGAAGAAGTTTTTTTGTAGTTCTACTGAACGGGGCTTTCAAAATGTCTGAAAAATTTCACTGAAAGAGATGCAAAAACACCACAAAGAAGCAAAAAGACTAAAAAGTGACACAAAACGACCACAAAAGAGCTGCAGAAATACTATAAAGTGACGCAAGCACTACAAAAAGAAAAAAGACTACAAAGAGATGCAAAAAGACTACAAAGTGATGCAAAACTACCACAAACTGATGCAAAATGACCACAAAACGTCCGCAAAGTGATGCAAAATAATCGCAAAGTGACGCAAAAAGTCTATAAAGTGATGCAAAACAACCACAAAGAGACACAGAAAGACCTCAAAGAGATACAAAAAGTCTACAAAGTGATGCAAAACAACCACAAAGAGACACAGAAAGACCTCAAAGAGATACAAAAAGACTACAAAGTGATGAAAAAAGAACACAAAGTGGTGCAAAAAGTCTACAAATTAACATAATACGACTACAAAGTGGCGCAAAAAGACTACAAAGTGACACAAAACAACCATAAAAAGACCACAAACTGACACAAAAATTACTAAAAGTGACACAAAACGACCACAGAGATTCAAAAATAGACTACAAAGTGATGCAACAAGACTACAAAGAGAAAGTGATGTAAATCCCTGCATTGAATTAAGCTGAGATACCTAATAGAGCTGTGACTTTTTAAGAATGGTGAATGTTTCGTTTGCTTTTCTCTCCAAAAATAAAATGATACTAACGTCATGACTGCTTTTTATTTCTGTCCGTAGCGTCAGACCATCGAGCTGGTGCCCCTGACTCACGCTTATTACACTTACAGTGGAAAAGACCACAGCTTCTTCGTCTACGGAGTGGAGAACAAAGTCTTTGCTTCCAAATATCCTTCTGCGTGTACTCTTCTATAAGTAACATATAGACATATTGTTAACATATTTCATCCTGACAATACATGTGTATGTGTAGTATGGGTCATTAAAGGAGGGAAAGGGAAGCAGGTGGAAAAAGCTAAATCATCCATTTTCATCAACATTTATGTGTTCACCAAAAATTCATTGTAGTGATATTAAGCTATATGAAAATCTACCGGCACTTATCAACACTGGACTGGTGTTACTACATTAACCGTCCGTACTAATTGTTCAGCATGCCTTCAAGTGTGTGATAACACGGTGCTTTAAATGACCAAACAAAGCCTTAATGTTGTGCTAAAACATTTACATATTAGATTAAATGTTCTTCAGGACTCTTAAAGCTACGCGCCAAAGTCCAGACTGACCCAGTTTACTGCCAGTATGTTTCCTCAGATAAGATAAAGACCAGCTTCCTGTCCCAGTATTCAGTCAATTCATACTCTAAATGAGTGAATATATTTAGATTATATTGCTTATTTAGTGGGAATTTTTATATATATCTGTCAAAGTTAACACAATAATAATGCGTTAATGCAAATTTGTTTTAACGCCAATCATTTTTTTAACACATTAACGCAACTCACGTTTTTTTAGGTTGTAGCAGGCTCAGTTTTAAAGCATATAGAGTGAAGATACTGGTATCATATGAAACTACAAAACCTAAGGAGTTCATTGGTATCAATCATGTCATACTACCTTGTCACAAAGAAGCCTAAATAATGCCCAAAAGTTACGCTAAATTTTGGCGAGGAAAAACTGATATCATTTTCAAAGGGGTCCCTTGACCTCTGACCTCAAGATATGTGAATGAAGATGGGTTCTATAGGTACCCACGAGACTCCCCTTTACATACATGCCCACTTTATGATAATCACATGCAGTTTTGGGGCAAGTCATAATCAAGTCAGCACACTGACACACTGACAGCTGTTGTTGCCTGTTGGGCTTGAGTGTGCCATGTTATGATTTGAGCATATTTCTACGCTAAATGCAGTACCTGTGAGGGTTTCTGGACAATATTTGTCATTGTTTTGTGTCGTTAATTGATTTCTAATAATACATATATACATACATTTGCATATACTGTATATATATACTGTATTTATGATGTGGTATCCCAGCATATATTCATTCATCTTTTATAAAGGACACGTCATTTTTGTATGTCTCACACTGTCTCAGCGATTGTTTAAAGATTTTACTATTTTAAATTTTATATGTAAAATATGTTTTTATTATTAAAACAATAAAGACACAGAACATACTGTATGAGAGAAGCAGGAATGTGTTTATAGAGGTGGAGAATTACGTTGCCAGCCTCTTCACCAAAGGTTTTTCTCCACTTTTAAAGACTCTGTTATAATTTTATATGACATATTGAAACCTGTTAAATGTATTCAGTAAACATGTAACAAAATAAAGTTCATAATAAAGTTGTGTCATATTATCGTCCTGTAGTGTCTGAGTCTCTGCACTAAGAACATTTGAAAAGATTTCTTGTTAAAAAGCGTGGAAACATTCTGGAAACAAATCAAGAGTTGAGAAGCTTTAACGAATCATTTTACAGTCAAGCATGTTGATACGACTCCTGACGGGTACCTCAGTTATGGACATCCTTTTTCAGGATTATTGTTGTTGTTCTTTGTCAATCCTTCCCTCCTTAAATCAATGCTTGGTGACATTCATCAGTTTGGATGCAGGAGTATAAATTATGAGAGACGTTCAAGGACTAAATAGCCTTAGAGCCGTAATCAAGCTTCTGAGGGAGCAACTTTAACTTCCTCATGTTGATACTTGTGTCTTAAAAAAAACATAAGATATCTTTGCTTTGTTTAATCTCATTCCAC
The DNA here is from genome assembly GCF_015220745.1 of Sebastes umbrosus. Lineage (NCBI taxonomy): Eukaryota > Metazoa > Chordata > Actinopteri > Perciformes > Sebastidae > Sebastes > Sebastes umbrosus. Next base: position 22,748,079 of record NC_051269.1, on the reverse strand, counting down.
ATTGACAGAAACTGCACAGGATGTTCTACAAACAGGACAAGTTTATATGCGTTTGAGGAAATGTTTTCCTGTTTTTCAAAGTAGCTGCGTGCATGGTAAACATTTTTAGAAAGGTTTCATTTAAATAACTGTTTGAGGCCCAAAGAGGTCAAATTATCTGATGTTTTTTTTTTCTTCTAATTTTCCTCTCCCATACTGTGGAAGACGGAACCTGCCAAATCACAAATAAATGAATAAATAAATAAATTACTCAGTGAATCAATAAATGTCATTAAATGCAGCAAAAATAATGTTAAAAATAAACAGCCATTAATTAATTGATCAAATGTAATATAAATTGATATTTATGTTTCAATATGCTTATTTATTTATTTATTTATCTTTTTATTAATTTCCTTTATTAATTCCATAAATACATGCATAAATAAATAAACTCATACATTTAAAATAAATATAAAACAAATACAAATAAATACATAAATAAATTAAAGGTAAAATTATACAGAAGAGTAAATAAAAATAAGGAATTAATACAAAGACAAATAAATAAAGAAGCAAATTAAATCATATATAAACTGGAAAAAACAAAGTTCGGAAACTTGTGTTTGGTCAATTATTTCTCTGTTATTACAATGCTAATGGTCATTGTATTTTACATCGTTGGAAAGCCTGTTTATTTACCTTCGCAATGATGTCTAACTTGTAAGGATCATGCATTTGTGGGATGAGCAGCACAGCTGATTATGTGGGTAGCGCCCAAGAAAAATGTTCCAAAATGCTCCGTCAATGGTAAACAGTGTATTCTCCTGTTGGTGTTGACTCTTGTTTTGAGTTGTTTGGTGGATTGGATGATTGAACTCTCTATCAGTAACAAGGAACAAACAAGACATATTGGCTATTTAACACTTTATTCATTTAATACACCGTCAGGAGCCTCAGTAGCGGTTGAAGATCCATACGCAGCCACAACAGCCTGGCACCTCCTCCTCATGCTGGTCACCAACCTGGTCACACGTTGCTGTGGGATGGCGTTCCATTCCTCAACAGGATTCGTTGCAGGTCAGCCAGCGTGGTTGTGTTGGTCACTCTAACACAGCACGCCCAAGCTGATCCCACAAGTGTTGAATTGGGTTGAGGTCTGGACTCTTGGCAGGCCGTTCCATTCTCTCTACCCCCACATTGTGGAGGTAGTCTGTGATAACCCTGGCTCTGTGGGGGCGAGCGTTGTCATCTTGGAGGATGAAGTTAGGTCCCAGATTGTGGAGATATGGGATCGCCACTGGCTGCAGAATCTCATCCCGATATCTCACTGCATTGAGATGGCCTTCAATGATGACAAGCCTTGTTTTGCCAGGGAGGGAGATGCCCCCCCCCCCACACCATGACACTGCCCCCACCAAAAGCTGTTACTCCATCGATTCAACAATCAGCATAGCGTTCTCCGCGTCGTCTCCATACTTTGACCCTGCCATCCAACTTTGGCAGACAGAACCTGGACTCATCACTGAACATGACATTCCCCCACATGTTCAGGTTCCATTGTCTGTGTTGTCGACACCAGCGCAAACGGGCCTGATAGTGAAGGGCAGTCATTGCAGGCTTCCTGGTAGCCTTATGAGAATACACTGTTTACCATTGGCAGAGCATTTTGGCAAATTTTTCTTGGGCGCCACCCACATAATCAGCTGTGCTGCTCATCCCACAAATGCTTGATCCTTACAAGTTGGACATCATTGCGAAGGTAAATAAACAGGCTTTCCAACGATGTAAAATACAATGACCATTAGCATTGAAACAACAGAGAAATAATCCACCAAACACAAGTTTCCGAACTTTGTTTTTCCAGTATATATACATTTATGTCATATTTGATCAATTGATTAATGGCTACATTTCTTTTAATGTTATTTTTGTTACATTTAATGAGTATTTATTTATTCATTTATTTTTTTATTTTGGCAGGTTCCATCCTCCATACTCATTTATCATACCACGGCCATCAGATTTATGTCATGACATTTGGAGCGACAACCCTAATAATCTAATAATATACTGGGAAAAAAAAGTTCTTTAAAACAGGGAAAAGCTCTGTGAACAGATTATTGAAAAGCTCACATCAGAGGAGAAAATGTCGATGAACTTCATTGGGAGTTAAATCCATCATTAATTAACATAATATTCAAACTAAACTCATTGTTATTTCATCATTCCAAGTTTTATTGGAGCTCATTTTATTTTTATTACAGAATTATTTATTTTAATAATCTTTTTCAAAAGTCTGTTTTTGTTTCATGAAGGTATTTTTCTCCTTTATTGTTATTGTCTGAGGATGGAGGGGGGCGCTGACTAGTGACAACGCAGCTGTTGTTAAAAGAGACATTATGAATAAAAGAGTCATTCGGAAAAAATATGAAATAAAAACAGATTTATGAAAAAGGGATGTTTTCAGAAGAATCTTTAATGAACTACAAATCCGCTTTAATCTGATATGCATGTTAAATAATATTAATACTAAGTAAAGACAATAAACAATATTGATCCCAGGAGGGAAATTTAGCTTTACAGCAGCACGAGAATATCAAAGGAAGACAAGAACAGTTATGAGTAGAAAAATATAGACCCATATGCAGATAATAAAACATCACATTTAGAAAGCTATTAAACCAGTGTGCATAAATGTAATGTAATGCAAAACCAATAGTGCTGTTTTCTGATTATCCAAATCACAGTTTCATAGTAGTTACAGTATATTTGGAATATGTTTAAAAATAAAACCTTATTAATAATATTAATATTGAGAATAATAATATGATTGAAGTCAAACAATTGTGGTGAAATGTTCATCAAATTATATAAATATGAATTGAACATGTAACAATTATTATACAGATATTTTAATCCTGTTCAGTTGAACACACTTTGATCAGCAGATGGCGATAAAACATCATCAAAAGAAGTCCTGCTGCAGGTTCTTCTCCTCATTACACAACATTTAAAAAGACCTCCAGACTGCAGTTTACCTGCTGAAATTAAAGATGTTAAACTAAAGTCGGTAACACGTCATTTTACAGGTCTGCAAATTTCATGGTAATTAGGTGATAATTAGCAAGTAACCTATTTGAAATTTCTTTGGGATTACTGCCAAATTACCCCAAAATGTACCTCAAAATCTATCGAAAATGACTTTATTATAAACATTATTTAATAATTATATGCTACAATAGCATATAATGGTTAAAATAGGATCCTCAGGCTTGAGAAGCGGCTGTGTGCTGCTCTTCATCGGAGGTTGAAAACCAAAACTAATAGAAGACACTTCTGATCAGAAACAAATCTCACCATCGTGTGACTTATTGATTACACAAATGTAACCTGGTAGCTAATGTCATGATTCAGGGATTTTTTAAAGACATTTCAAAGACATTATTTGCTAATTATCATATATTTACCAGCAGACATGGAAATAAAGCACATCAATCAACTTTGTATTCTTTTCCTGGAAATATATTAAATAAATTACCAGCTATTGGGAAATAGCGGAATATAATTATTAAATAATGTTTATAATAAAGACATTTTCGATGAATTTTGAGGTAAATATTGGGGTAATTTGGCAGTTATTCCAAAGGTTATTTGCTAATTATCAACTAATTACCATGAAATTTGGAGATCTGTAAAATGAAGTGTTACCCTAAAGTCATGCCATCGCTTCTCATCATTTGTGGATTATACATTATGAAGTAAAGACAATATGTTCCAATTCAGTTCCAGTCAGTCGTTTGATATGACTCATTCAGGGAAATAAAGGAATATTAATAAAGGAGATGCTTTCATCTGATAGTCTTCAGCCTCCCTGTCTCAGCCTGTGTCTCGAGCTATTGCGTCACTTTTACACTGTGGTGTCAGTTATCTTTTAGTTCCATTTTGTAGCTTTGTAAGATTTTGGTTGTGTCTAGAAGGTAACCCCCAAGTTGCAAAACTCTTACGAGATAGTTAATGTTAGGCCAAGGCTTATTTAAAGAGGCTGGGACACGGTCTTGAGCTATGTGGTATGACACATGTGCAGTGTATGAATGAATGAATGAATGAATGAATGAATAATTTATTTTCATGTCTGGTCATTTACATAACCCATCCCTCATGGGATTATTCAGACACATTAACAAACAACAAAACAAACAAACATCCCAGCATGTTAGACCACCATCATCTAACAGCACAATACACCAGCATCATCCAAACAGAAACTTAAACATCATCCAGACATAATCGCACACGTGAACCTCCCACAAATAATGCTCCAGGATACATCCCACAATGAAAACACAACAAATGAACAGTCACAGATATACAATCACAGCCCCCTAAGCACAAGACACATACACACATCCAATCATGACAAAAAAAGGCATCAGAGTCTGATGAATTTATCTATTGCATGTTGCTTTTCTTCTCCTGTCCCATGCTTTAGAAATAAATTCAGCAAATGCAAAAAACATTATCAAAAAGATATTCAATTAAGGCTCCAGTCTCCATACCTACCAAATCTAAACCAGGAACATGAACTTTTTTAAATAATATTTGTCGTAAATCATGATACAAAGGACAAAATATGATAAAATGAATTTGAACCTCATTTAGTTCACAATATTGGCAAAGTCAGGACAGACAGGACAAACACATGTTTGATACAGTTTGGAATATGTAGAATAACCCATATCGCTCTTCATTTTAGTTTTACCTAAACCCCCCAATGCTCTACTTGCTGAGTCTGCTAGAACTGATGCACCATGTAAACAAGACATACTATCATCTAAAGAAAGCCAAGATATTTCTATTTATCTGTAAACTCAAGTTGTTTCTCACCAACGCAAAACTGAAAACTACTCCTTTCTCTACCTGGTTTTCCAAAATGCATAATTTGTGTTTTTCTTTTATTGATATAAAGTCTCTACTTTTTACACCATCCATCAACACATGTCAGCATTGCTTTTAAATCTTCCTCATTCTCTTAACAGTAAAATAATATCATGAGCATAAAGAAGAATGTTTACAAGTATACGGCCACATAAAACCCCTTTCCCCAGCTGCTTTATCTCTCTCGCCAGATCATTAATAAAAACAGCAAATAATGTTGGTGATAAAATATCACCTTGCTTAACACCAGAGGGCGTCGGAAACCATTCTGTATGATATTCATTCACTTTCACACAAGCAACAGGTGCCCTATATAAAGAGTTAACGGCTTGATAGAATTTTCCATTAACCCCTATTTGGTAAAGCTTAAATTTTAGGAGATCATGATCAACAAAATCAAACAGTGTAACTGGAGCTGTAGTAATTCGTTGCTATTGGCTCAATTTTGGCGAGTGCAGACCAGATTTTACTGCATGTGTTGAACCCCAATGATATGACAAGATGACGACGCGTGACATCTCCTTTTTTCACCCTCCTTGGGTTAAGCATTGTCCTTGAACGGTTAAAGTCAGGAAAGGTCATCTGGCAGCGAGTCTCGTGAGAGTTTTCGTGACTCGGGGGCTTCTAGACACGACCGTCTTGTAAAAGCTGTTCTCTTAACTTTGTTAACATTTCACCACTAAAGCAGCCTTCACAGTTCATTATGATTGATCAGTTCTGTCGGTCCACCACTTTGGTCCAGACTAAAATATCTCAACAACTATTAAATGGATGGACATGAAATGTTCTAGAAACATTCATGTTCCCCTCAGGATGAATTATAATAACTATAATAACTGACTTTTCATCTAGCTCCATCATCAGGTCAACATTTCAATTTGTCCCAAGACGTTGGTTTAAATACCTGCAGAACTAATTACATTCCCATCAGCCGTTGTAAATGGAGATGTTACTTTCACTTACTGGTGATTTGGAACCTTTTAAATTGTTTTTATTTTATTTTTGTTGGGATTTATTTGTGATAAATTAGTTTTTGTTTTCATTGTAAGTTTATTTTCTATCTCTTCGTATGTAGTCATTTCACTTATTCTCTGATCTTTATATTTGTTTTCCCGTTCTTAAATCACCAACATTACATAGAGTCTGAAGCTAAACTGATAAATCCACCTTAAAACTGACGTGTCCACCTTAAATAGAACGACTAATACTCTGACTAAACTGTGTTTTCATTCAGTCATCTTGTCTTCATGACATCAAATAGAAACTTGTTAATATATTTTGTATAATTTCATATGTCTATATTGTACATATTGTAAACATTTCATGTAATTAAACATTGATTTTAATGTACTGCAAGCAGCATATCTGGGGGCCAAGCAACGGGCACACGCTCCGAACAGGCACTGCAGCAGGAATCAAGATGAACAATCTAAAATGAAACAGTATCGATAAAAAAGAAAATGCTAAACAAACCAAACATGAAGATCAGAAACTAAATGAAATAATTTTACATATGAAAAGGTCGACAATCGAAACAAAACAACTAAACAACAACAAAAAAAAAACATTAAGTGAAACAAAAATGAACATCTCTTTGGAATAATGAGTCAGCAGGAGGACAGGTGCAGGTTAAGAGGTTAAATTCAGTGACTTTCCCATTAAGAAACAAACAACATGATGAATATAATCATCCTCTTTAACTGCTCTGTTCCACTGTCACACAGACCTTCAGTGGTAATATATTCAGTTTACCACCAGTGTCAATGATTGGAAACAGCTTCTCAGTGAAAGTGTGTGTGAAGGTGTGTATGTGTGTGTTAGTATCAGGATCAGAGAACGACAGCTTTCCTCTGTTCCAGTCCAGATTCACTCTGATCCTCTGGAGCTTCTTCTGGACTCTGAGATCAGTGGCTGGATCTGGTAGTGACCGTGCTGAGTATTTACCTTTATAGAACCCTATTACCCATAATCCATACCGTTTGAATCCCTTCCTCTGGACAGACTCTGCTAACACACCCAGTAACCAGATTGTACTGTCTCCAACCTCGACATCCCAGCTGTGAGTCCCAGAGTTAAAGCCCTCAGAGCCCAGGACAGACCAGCGTTCATCAAACCTCTCTGGATTATCAGGAAGCTGCTGTTCCTCTCCTTCTCTCACACTGGTCAGATCTTCAGACAGGATGAGTAATGGATGAGCAGTGTTTGGATCCAGAATCAGAGGAGTGTAGGAGACCATCTCCTTCATCTTGTTCCAGATGTTGAAGGTCAGGTTGCCCAGGTGTTTGGCCTCGTCTATCAGAGCTCCTGAGAGCAGCTGTGGATCCTCCAGCAGGGGGCGCTGCTGGACTCTTTCCACTGCAGCCTTGTAGTTGTGCAGGAATGAGACGTCTTCAGCTCTCAGCTCCTCCTCTGTGGCTCTGATTGTGTCTGAAAGAGCTGCTATCTCTCTGCTCAGAGCCTCCATCTTCTCCTTCATCATCTGGCTCTTCTGCTCCTCTTCCTCCCTCAGTGCAGATATCCTGGCCTCCTCTTCCTCTTCTAGAAACTGGTGAAGCTTCTTAAACTGCTCCTTAATCTTCCTCTCTGTGCGTCGGGCCTGGACCTTCATGTGTTCTGCTGTTTGATCAGACTTCACTTTAACTTGTTCAAAAACCTTTAACTTCTCCTTTAAGGTCTCCAGAGTTTCCTGAAGTTTCTTCTTGTGTTGTCGTGCAGCTTCATCGATGGGTCTGAATCTGTGGTTGGTGTGTTTTTCTGAAACACTGCAGACGACACACACTGGCTGCTGATGGTCCAGACAGAAGAGTTTGAGTTTCTCAGCGTGCAGACTGCAGAGAGCCTCTGAAGCTCTCTGATCTCTCTCCTGTAAGAAGGCCTCACACAGGTTCTTTAAGGCCAGGTTACGAGGTGGTTCTGACTTTGAAGATCTTCTCTTACAAATTGGACATTCGTGTGTTAGTTTCTCTCTCCACCAGTTCTTCAGACAGTCTTTACAGAAGCTGTGGCTACATGACAGAACAACAGGATCTCTAAAGACGTCATGACAGACCGGACAGCAGAGATCCTCCTCTGATCTGGAAGCCATTTTGTCTCTGAGTGAAGCTGAAAACACAGCAGACAGAAAGTACAGTCAGTCATGGCTCCCCTCCCTCCTCTACTAGCTTCACTGACATTTACTTTCACTTTGAGTCGTGTTTTTAGTCAAACTCACCTTCAGTGTGTGGAGCGTCAGCAGGTTGAAGCAGCAGTGTTGTAGTTTTCCACTTTTCTCTCCTGTAGATGAACTCACTCAGATGAAGTTGTTAGTTTGTTCTGAAGGTGAATCTGATCGTCTGGTTTTCAGTCTGTGTGACTCTCTTTAATGAGGATGAATAACAAACTGTTTCCTGGTTTGTCTGGTTTATCAAGTGAGTCTGGTGAGGGTGGAGCTTTAGTCACACCTCCTCTGCTAACTATTGTTGCTTCACATGTAATACAGGAGTGTGTTTCATTCCAAAGTTCAGATTTATTGCTGGATGTGTAAACTGATAGTGAGCAGCAGGCTGATGCAACATGTTAATGTTCAATAGATGTTTGAATGTAGTGGAGGAGATAAAATATAATTTAGTAAAATCCTGTAAATATTCTGGGAATGGGGGACCATGGAACATCGAGGGAAAGGGGCAGCATGTATAGCAAAGAATAATGTATGTAAGGGATAACATGGAAAATTACTTGGTTTTGATGGATCAGAAAGTGATGTGATGGATATAAATGATTGTGATTAATAATGAGAACCTGATTCACCTTAACCATTACAAGTCAGCTGCATGAGACACACACAGACAGTCGATACAACGACCCACCTTCAAATATCAAAACTCCAGAGACTCAAAGGAACCCTTCACCAAGGTCTCGAGCACCAATGGCAGTTCCCACTGCGGGGAGGAGGCACGCATCACCAGGCGTTGTCTCCTGACCCCCTGCAGAAACCACTCCATGAGAGGGTGGCCAAAGACCGGTCTATCGCCAAAACCCTCGTAGAAGGAAGAAATGGTTGCTGCGATGGTATGACAGGGATGACCGAAGGCAGCGGCAGAATGTAGGCGGCTGGAGCAAGGACTTCAACGGCGTTGAATCTTGGGCAGCGCTCAGAAGGCTGGTGGCTGCTGAACTCTGCTCTCTGCATGGTCTGCGCTGAGGCACTAGAAGCAGACGTTGTAAACATCCGTCCCGGCGATCAGGCCGGGACATGACGGGCACTGACGAGGTTCTTGAAGCGGCGACTCTATCCGTGGAGATGAGCAGTCAGTGGGCAAATCACCATTCGCTGAAAAGAAAAAGGAAAGTAGACATGTGTGCTACCTTTATATACTGTGGGTTCATAACGTATTCGGGTTGGTATGTTCTGATTGGCTGGCTACGCTTATGCAAATTTTCAGTGGGTAAATTCATGCTGGTGATTGGAGGATTACCCATAGAGTCCAGTAGAGGCCGGCCTGTGTGAGTTAGAACCATGGTTTTATATCAGCATCTTTAGGAAGTGGCAACCTAAGCCTATGGAGAAAAATAACACTCCCAACGTTTTATTAGGCCGAAACATCTTCTTGTTTTTAACTCTGTTTATGAGCTGCTTGGTTTTTATATAGAACACTTTACAATCAAATGAACACGTCTATCATTTTCTAGACTGGACGAGTATATTTGATATTGACTATATTGTAGAATAAAGTAATTCAAATGAGCTTCACCTTTACCAGCTGCACCAATAACTTTAATCCAGTGCTATAATATGTATTATTCTGAAATGGGTCATTCTGCATAATGAGTACTTTTGGTACTTTAAGTATATTTTGATGCTAATACTTTTGTACTTTTACTTAAGTCAAATTTTGAATGAAGGCTTTTACTTGTAACAGAGTATTTCTACAGTGTGGTATTACTACTTTTACTTAAGTAAAAGATCAGAGTACTTCTTCCACCTCTGTGAAACATAAATCCTGAATCATCACTGGTGCAGCCGAGTGGTTTTAGAAATCACATCATTAGTTAAATGGAGATCACCTGTGGTTGGTGAAGGGTGATTGTGGTATAAATGCACCTGTAACTTTATCGGGACAAAACCTCCAACATGAAGACAAAGAAACTTTCTGATCAGCTCTGTGAAAAGATCATTGAAAAGTCAAGTCAAGTAAATTTTATTTGTAAAACTCAATATCACAAATAAAGAGGCTTTACAATCTGTACAGGATATGACACCCTCTGTCCTTTACAGTACGACCCTCTCATCGGATGAGGAAAAACTTAACCAAAAAAACATTTTAACAGGGAAAAGTTCTGTGAACAGATTATTGAACAGCTCACATCAGAGGAGAAAATGTCACTGAACTTCCTTTGGAGTTAAATTCATCATTAATGAACATAATATTCAAACTAAACTCATTGTTATTTCATCATTCCAAGTTTTATTGGAGCTCATTTTATTTTAATAACAGAATTCTTTATTTTAATAATCTTTTTCAAAAGTCTGTTTTTGTTTCATGAAGGTATTTTTCTCCTTTATTGTTATTGTCTGAGGATGGAGGGGGGCGCTGACTAGTGACAACGCAGCTGTTGTGAAAAGAGACATTATGAATAAAAGAGTCATTCAGAAAAAATATGAAATAAAAACAGACTCATGAAAAAGGGATGTTTTCAGAAGAATCTTTAATGAACTAAAAAGCTGCTGTAATTTGATACGCATGTTAAATAATATTAATACTAAGTAAAGACAATAAACTATATTGATCCCAGGAGGGAAATTTAGCTTTACAGCAGCATGAGAATATCAAAGGAAGACAAGAACAGTTATGAGTAGAAAAATATAGGCCCATATGCAAATAATAAAACATCACATTTAGAAAGCTATTAAACCAGTGTGCATAAATATAATGTAATGCAAAACCAATAGTGCTGTTTTCTGATTATCCGAATCAAAGTTTCATAGTAGTTACAGTATATTTGGAATGTGTGTTTATATATGGATTCGTATATATGAAAATAAATTAAATTAAGCACAAGATGAAAAAATAAAACCTTATTAATAATATTAATATTGAGAATAATAATATGATTAAAGTTAAACACTTGTGGTGAAATGTTCATCAAATTATATGAATATGAATTTAACATGTAACAATTATTATACAGATATTTTAATCCTGTTCAGTTGAACACACTTTGATCAGCAGATGGTGATAAAACATCATCAAAAGAAGTCCTGCTGCAGGTTCTTCTCCTCATTACACAACATTTAAAAAGACCTCCAGACTGCAGTTTACCTGCTGAAATTAAAGATGTTAAACTAAAGTCGGTAACACGTCATTTTACAGGTCTGCAAATTTCATGGTAATTAGGTGATAATTAGCAAATAACCTATTTGAAATTTCTTTGGAATTACTGCCAAATTACCCCAAAATGTACCTCAAAATCTATCAAAAATTATTTTATCATAAACATTATTTAATAATTATATGCTAAAATAGCATATAATGGTTAAAATAGGGCCCTTAGGCTTGAGAAGCGGCTGTGTGCTGCTCTTCATCGGAGGTGTGAAACCAAAACTAATAGAAGACATTTCTGATCAGACACTAATCTCACCATTGTGTGACTTATTGATTACACAAATGTAACCTGGTAGCTAATGTAATGATTCAGGGAGTTTTTAAAGACATTTTAAAGAAGTTATGTGCTAATTATCATCTATTTACCAGCAGACATGGAAATAAAGCACATCAATTAACTTTGTATTCTTTTCCTGGAAATATATTAAATAAATTACCAGCTATTGGGAAATAGTGGAATATAATTATTAAATAATGTTTATAATAAAGTAATTTTTGATGAATTTTGAGGTAAATATTGGGATAATTTGGCAGTAATTCCAAAGGTTATTTGCTAATTATCACCTAATTACCATGAAATGTGCGGACCTGTAGAATAAAGTGTTACCCTAAAGTCATGCCATCGCTTCTCATCATTTGTGGATTATACAGTATGAAGTAAAGACAATATGTTCCAATTCAGTTCCAGTCAGTCGTTTGATATGATTCATTCAGGGAAATTAAGGAATATTAATAAAGGAGATGCTTTCATCTGATAGTCTTCAGCCTCCCTGTCTCAGCCTGTGTCTCGAGCTAATGTTTCACTTTTATACTGTGGTGTCAGTTATCTTTTAGTTCCAGTTTGTAGCTTTGTAAAATTTTGGTTGTGTCTAGAAGGTAACCCCCAAGTTGAGAAACTCTTGCGAGATAGTTAAGGTTAGGCCAAGGCTTATTTAAAGAGGCTGGGACACGGTCTTGAGCTATGGGGTATGACACATGTGTAGAATGAATGAATGAATGAATGAATGAATGAATCATTTATTTTCATTTCTGGTCATTTACATTACCCATCCCTCATGGGATTATTCAGACACATTAACAAACAACAAAACAAACCAACATCCCAGCATGTTAGACCACCATCATCAAACAGCACAATACACCAGCATCATCCAAACAGAAAATTAAACATCATCCAGACATAATCGCACACGTGAACCTCCCACAAATAATGCTCCAGGATATATCCCACAATGAAAACACAACACATAAACAGTCACAGATATACAATCACAGCCCCCTAAGCACAAGACACATACACACATCCAATCATGACAAAAAAAGGCATCAGAGTCGGAGGAATTTATCTATTGTATGTTGCTTTTTTTCTCCTATTCCATGCTTTAGAAAGACATTCAGTAAATACAAAAACATTATCAAAAAGATATTCAATTGAGGCTCCAGTCTCCATACCTATCAAATCTGAACCAGGAACATGAACTTTTTTAAATAATATTTGTCATAAAAAATGATACAAAGGACAAAATATAATAAAATTAATTTCGTTCTCAACCTCATTTAGTTCACAATATTGGCAAAGTCAGGACAGACAGGACAAACACATGTTTGATACAGTTTTGAATATGTAGAATAACCCATATCGCCCATCATTTTAGTTTTACCTATAAACCCCCCAATGCTCTACTTGCTGAGTCTGCTAGAACTGATGCATCATGTAAACAAGACATACTATCATCTAAAGAAAGCCAAGATACTTCTATTTATCTGTAAACTCAAATTGTTTCTCACCAATGCAAAACTGAAAACTACTCCTTTCTCTACCTGGTTTTCCAAAATGCATAATTTGTGTTTTTCTTTTATTGATATAAAGTCTCTACTTTTTACACCATCCATAAACACATGTCAGCATTGCTTGTAAATCTTCCTCATTCTCTGACAGTAAAATAATATCATCAGCATAAAGAAGAATGTTTACAAGAACACGGCCACATAAAACCCCTTTCCCCAGCTGCTTTATCTCTCTCGCCAGATCATTAATAAAAACAACAAATAATGTTGGTGATAAAATATCACCTTGCTTAACACCAGAGGGCGTCGGAAACCATTCTGTATGATATTCATTCACTTTCACACAAGCAACAGGTGCCCTATATAAAGAGTTAACGGCTTGATATCATTTTCCATTAACCCCTATTTGGTAAAGCTTAAATTTTAGGAGGTCATGATCAACAAAATGAAACAGTGTAACTGGAGCTGTAGTAATTCGTTGCTATTGGCTCAATTTCGGCGAGTGCAGACCAGATTTTACTGCATGTGTTGTACCCCAATGATATGACGCGATGACGACGCGTGACATCTCCTTTTTTCTCCCTCCTTGGGTTAGGCATTGTCCTTGAACGGTTAAGGTCAGGAAATGTCATCTGGCAGTGAGTCTCGTGAGAGTTTTCGCGACTCGGGGGCTTCTAGACACGACCGTCTTGTAAAAGCTGTTCTCTTAACTTTGTTAACATTTCACCACTAAAGCAGCCTTCACAGTTCATTATGATTGATCAGTTCTGTCGGTCCACCACTTTGGTCCAGACTAAAATATCTCAACAACTATTAAATGGATGGACATGAAATGTTCTAGAAACATTCGTGTTCCCCTCAGGATGAATTATAATAACTATAATAACTGACTTTTCATCTAGCTCCATCATCAGGTCAACATTTCAATTTGTCCCAAGACATTGGTTTAAATACCTGCAGAACTAATTACATTCCCATCAGCCGTTGTAAATGGAGATGTTACTTTCACTTACTGGTGATTTGGAACCTTTTAAATTGTTTTTATTTTATTTTTGTTGGGATTTATTTGCGACAAATTAGTTTTTGTTTTCAGTGTAAGTTTCTATTCTCTATCTTTTTACATGTAGTCATTTCACTTATTCTCTGATCTTTATATTTGTTTTCCCGTTCTTAAATCACCAACATTACATAGAGTCTGAACCTAAACTGATAAGTCCACCTTAAAACTGACATGTCCACCTTAAATAGAACGACTACTCCTCTGACTAAACTGTGTTTTCATTCAGTCATCTTGTCTTCATGACATCAAATAGAAACTTGTTAATATATTTTGGATAATTTTATATGTCTATATTGTACATATTGTAAACATTTCATGTAATTAAACATTGATTTTAATGTACTGCAAGCAGCACATCTGGGGGCCAAGCAACGGGCACGCGCTCCGAACAGGCACTGCAGCAGGAATCAAGATGAACAATCTAAAATGAAACAGTATCGATAAAAAAGAAAATGCTAAACAAACCAAACATGAAGATCAGAAACTAAATGAAATAATTTTAGATATGAAAACGTTGACAATCGAAACATAACAACTAAACAACAACAAAAAGAAAACTATGAAGAAAATATTAAGTGAAACGAAAATGAACATCTCTTTGGAATAATGAGTCAGCAGGAGGACAGGTGCAGGTTAAGAGGTTAAATTCAGTGACTTTCCCATTAAGAAACAAACAACATGATGAATATAATCATCCTCTTTAACTGCTCTGTTCCACTGTCACACAGACCTTCAGTGGTAATATATTCAGTTTACCAGCAGTGCAAATGAATGGAAACAGTCTCTCAGTGAAAGTGTGTGTGAAGGTGTGTATGTGTGTGTTAGTGTCAGGATCAGAGAACGACAGCTTTCCTCCGTTCCAGTCCAGATTCACTCTGATCCTCTGGAGCTTCTTCTGGACTCTGAGACCAGTGGCTGGAGCTGGTGGTGACCGTGCTGAGTATTTACCTTTATAGAACCATATTCCCCATAATCCAGACTGTATGGGTCCCTTCCTCTGGACAGACTCTGCTGACACACCCAGAAACCAGACTGTACTGTCTCCAACCTCGACATCCCAGCTGTGAGTCCCAGAGTTAAAGCTCTCAGAGCCCAGGACAGACCAGTCTTTATCAAACCTCTCTGGATTATCAGGAAGCTGCTGTTCCTCTCCTCCTCTCACACTGGTCAGATCTTCAGACAGGATGAGTAATGGATAAGCAGTGTTTGGATCCAGAATCAGAGGAGTGTAGGAGACCATCCCCTTCATCTTGTTCCAGATGTTGAAGGTCAGGTTGCCCAGGTGTTTGGCCTCGTCTATCAGAGCTCCTGAGAGCAGCTGTGGATCCTCCAGCAGGGGGCGCTGCTGGACTCTTTCCACTGCAGCCTTGTAGTTGTGCAGGAATGAGACGTCTTCAGCTCTCAGCTCCTCCTCTGTGGCTCTGAATGTGTCTGAAAGAGCTGCTATCTCTCTGCTCAGAGCCTCCATCTTCTCCTTCATCATCTGACTCTTCTGCTCCTCTTCCTCCCTCAGAGCAGAGATCCTGGCCTCCTCTTCCTCTTCTAGAAACTGGTGAAGCTTCTTAAACTGCTCCTTAATCTTCCTCTCTGTGCGTCGGGCCTGGACCTTCATGTGTTCTGCTGTTTGATTAGACTTCACTTTAACTTGTTCAAAAACCTTTAACTTCTCCTTTAAGGGCTCCAGAGTTTCCTGAAGTTCCTTCTTGTGTTGTCGTGCAGCTTCATCGATGGGTCTGAATCTGTGGTTGGTGTGTTTTTCTGAATTTCTGCAGACGACACACACTGGCTGCTGATGGTCCAGACAGAAGAGTCTGAGTTTCTCAGAGTGCAGACTGCAGAGAGTCTCTGAAGCTCTCTGATCTCTATCCTGTAAGAAGACCTCACACAGGTTCTTTAAGGCCCGGTTACAAGGTGGTTCTGGCTTTGAAGATCTCCTCTTACAAATTGGACACTCGTGTGTTGGTTTCTCTCTCCACCAGTTCTTCAGACAGTCTTTACAGAAGCTGTAGCTACATGACAGGAGAACAGGATCTCTAAAGACGTCATGACAGACCGGACAGCAGAGATCCTCCTCTGATCTGGAAGCCATTTCGTCTCTGAGTGAAGCTGAAAATACAGCAGACAGAAAGTACAGTCAGTCATGGCTCCCCTCCCTCCTCTACTAGCTTCACTGATATTTACTTTCACTTTGAGTCGTGTTTTTAGTCAAACTCACCTTCAGTGTGTGGAGCGTCAGCAGGTTGAAGCAGCAGTGTTGTAGTTTTCCACTTTTCTCTCCTGTAGATGAACTCACTCAGATGAAGTTGTTAGTTTGTTCTGAAGGTGAATCTGATCGTCTGGTTTTCAGTCTGTGTGACTCTCTTTAGTGAGGAAGAATAACAAACTGTTTCCTGGTTTTGTTCAGGGTGAGTCTGGTGAGTCTGGTGAGTCTGGTGAGGGGTGGAGCTTTAGTCACATCTCCTCTGCTGAATGTTGTTGCTTCTAACAATAGGCTCGTTCGAGATGAGCCAGGAAATTGTAATATTTAACGCTAGATTGTATTAGTCTCATGTTGTGCAATGAAGGTTTCATCAACAAACATATCTTGTGTGGTTGATAATAAGAATTGTTATAATAATGAAGGTTATCTATATATAACACTTATCAAAATGAGTACTCACTACAAAGTGCTTTACAAGTTGGACATTAAAATAATAAAAGATAGAATCCAATGCCAGACACACAAACATTTCCACATATATTTACAAAGAAATATAAATAAATCCCAACGTGGTCTGAAAAATACAAGTAGCCTACAGATCTGATCTAACAGGAAGTCACTTTTTCTGTGACTTCCTGTAAATTCCGTGCTGGCTGCTCGAATCAGCTGGAAACTGTCCAACTTGACCGCACCTTTTAGTCACCACCCCCTGCTGCTGCCGCCTGATCTCGTCTACTTTCCAGGCGAGGCGCAGTTCATCTCCAACGAGCCTGTTATCATCCCCCTGCAGAGCCGCAGAGCAACTCGCAGACACACAGTTGTAGACGTACGCATGCGAGACTTCAACAACCACAAATTTAGATGTATGCCGTCCCTAAACTCTTATCAAGGCTTCTGACATTAAAATAATAATCCACGTTTCTACGCTTTTATAACATTAAAGTTGTGAATATTGTAATAAATTAAAGATTTTTAAATCAATATAAACATGAATCTAAAACACCTGTATGCCTACATACCATAGACTTATATATATATGTATATATATATACATATATATATACTGTATGAGATCAGTGTTTGGTGTTTGTGTGTGTGTATATATACTGGAAAAACAAAGTTCGGAAACTTGTGTTTGGTGGATTATTTCTCTGTTGTTACAATGCTAATGGTCATTGTATTTTACATCGTTGGAAAGCCTGTTTATTTACCTTCGCAATGATGTCCAACTTGTAAGGATCATGCATTTGTGGGATGAGCAGCACAGCTGATTATGTGGGTAGCGCCCAAGACAAATTTGCCAAAATGCTCTGCCAATGGTAAACAGTGTATTCTCATAAGGCTACCAGGAAGCCTGCAATGACTGCCCTTCACCGTCAGGCCCGTTTGCGCTGGTGTCGACAACACAGACAATGGAACCTGAACATGTGGGGGAATGTCATGTTCAGTGATGAGTCCAGGTTCTGTCTGCCAAAGTCGGATGGCAGGGTCAAAGTATGGAGACGACGCGGAGAACGCTATGCTGATTGTTGAATCGATGGAGTAACAGCTTTTGGTGGGGGCAGTGTCATGGTGTGGGGCAGCATCTCCCTCACTGGCAAAACAAGGCTTGTCATCATTGAAGGCCATCTCAATGCAGTGAGATGTCGGGATGAGATTCTGCAGCCAGTGGCGATCCCATATCTCCACAATCTGGGACCTAACTTCATCCTCCAAGATGACAATGCTCGCCCCCACAGAGCCAGGGTTATCACAGACTACCTCCACAATGTGGGAGTAGAGAGAATGGAACGGCCTGCCAAGAGTCCAGACCTCAACCCAATTCAACACTTGTAGGATCAGCTTGGGTGTGCTGTACGTGTTAGAGTGACCAACACAACCTTGTTGGCTGACCTGCAACGAATCCTGGTTGAGGAATGGAACGCCATCCCACAGCAACGTGTGACCAGGTTGGTGACCAGCATGAAGAGGAGGTGCCAGGCTGTTGTGGCTGCGTATGGATCTTCCACCACTACTGAGGCTCCTGACGGTGTATTAAATGAATAAAGTGTAAAATTGCCAATATATCTTGTTTGGTCCTTGTTACTGATAGAGAGTTCAGTCATCCAATCCACCAAACACCTCTAAACAAGAGTCAACACCAACAGGAGAATACACTGTTTACCATTGACGGAGCATTTTGGCAAATTTTTCTTGGGCGCTACCCACATAATCAGCTGTGCCGCTCATCCCACAAATGCATGATCCTTACAAGTTGGACATCATTGCGAAGGTAAATAAACAGGCTTTCCAACGATGTAAAATACAATGCCAATTAGCATTGTAACAACAGAGAAATAATCCACCAAACACAAGTTTCCAAACTTTTATTTCCCAGTTTATAAATCCTGAATCATCACTGGTGCAGCCGAGTGGTTTTAGAAATCACATCATCAGTTAAATGGAGATCACCTGTGGTTGGTGAAGGGTGATTGTGGTATAAATGCACCTGTAACTTTATCAGGACAAAACCTCCAACATGAAGACAAAGAAACTCTCCGATGAGCTCTATGAAAAGATGATTGAAATATACTATATACTATATTTGTATAGTTCAATATCACAAATCACAAATTTGACTCAGGGGGCTTTAAAATCTGTACAGGATACGACACCCTCTGTCCTTTACAGTACGACCCTCTCATCGGATGAGGAAAAACTTAACCAAAAAAACCTTTTAACAGGGAAAAGCTCTGTGAACAGACTATTGAACAGCTCACATCAGAGGAGAAAATGTCACTGAACTTCCTTTGGAGTTAAATCCATCATTAATTAACATAATATTCAAACTAAACTCATTGTTATTTCATCATTCCAAGTTTTATTGGAGCTCATTTTATTTTAATTACAGAATTCTTTATTTTAATAATCTTTTTCAAAAGTCTGTTTCTGTTTCATGAAGGTATTTTTCTCCTTTATTGTTATTGTCTGAGGATGGAGGGGGGCGCTGACTAGTGACAACGCAGCTGTTGTGAAAAGAGACATTATGAATAAAAGAGTCATTCAGAAAAAATATGAAATAAAAACAGACTTCTGAAAAAGGGATGTTTTCAGAAGAATCTTTAATGAACTAAAAATCAGCTGTAATCTGATATGCATGTTCAATAATATTAATACTAAGTAAAGACAATAAACTATATTGATCCCAGGAGGAAAATTTAGCTTTACAGCAGCACGAGAATATCAAAGAAAGACAAGAACAGTTATGAGTAGAAAAATATAGACCCATATGCAGATAATAAAACATCACATTTAGAAAGCTATTAAACCAGTGTGCATTAATGTAATGTAATGCAAAACAAATAGTGCTGTTTTCTGATTATCCAAATCAAAGTTTCATAGTAGTTACAGTATATTTTGAATGTGTGTTTATATATGGATTAGTATATATGCAAAATAAATTAAATTAAGCACCAGATAAAAAAAATAAAACCTTATTAATAATATTAATATTGAGAATAATAATATGATTGAAGTTAAACACTTGTGGTGAAATGTTCATCAAATTATATAAATATGAATTTAACATGTAACAATTATTATACAGATATTTTAATCCTGTTCAGTTTAACACACTTTGAGCAGCAGATGGCGGTAAAACATCATCAAAAGAAGTCCTGCTGCAGGTTCTTCTCCTCATTACACAACATTTAAAAAGACCTCCAGACTGCAGTTTACCTGCTGAAATTAAAGATGTTAAACTAAAGTCGGTAACACGTCATTTTACAGGTCTGCAAATTTCATGGTAATTAGGTGATAATTAGCAATTAACCTATTTGAAATTTCTTTGGAATTACTGCAAAATTACCCCAAAATGTACCTCAAAATCTATCAAAAATTACTTTATTATAAACATTATTTAATAATTATATGCTACAACAGCATATAATGGTTAAAATAGGGCCCTTAGGCTTGAGAAGCGGCTGTGTGCTGCTCTTCATCGGAGGTGGAAAACCAAAACTAATAGAAGACACTTCTGATCAGACACAAATCTCACCATTGTGTGACTTATTGATTACACAAATGTAACCTGGTAGCTAATGTAATGATTCAGGGAGTTTTTAAAAAAAAAAATTATCATCTATTTACCAGCAGACATGGAAATAAAGCACATCAATTAACTTTGTATTCTTTTCCTGGAAATATATTAAATAAATAACCAGCTATTGGGAAATAGCGGACAATAATTATTAAATAATGTTTATAATAAATTAATTTTTGATGAATTTAAGGTAAATATTGGGGTAATTTGGCAGTAATTCCAAAGGTTATTTGCTAATTATCACCTAATTACCATGAAATTTGCGGACCTGTAAAATGAGGTGTTTCCTAAAGTCATGCCATCGCTTCTCATCATTTGTGGATTATACAGTATGAAGTAAAGACAATATGTTCAAATTCAGTTCCAGCCAGTCGTTTGATATGATTCATTCAGGGAAATTAAGGAATATTAATAAAGGAGATGCTTTCATCTGATAGTCTTCAGCCTCCCTGTCTCAGCCTGTGTCTCGAGCTTTTGCGTCACTTTTACACTGTGCTGTCAGTTATCTTTTAGTTCCAGTTTGTAGCTTTGTAAAATTTTGGTTGTGTCTAGAAGGTAACCCCCAAGTTGTGAAACTCTTGCGAGATAGTTAAGGTTAGGCCAAGTCTTATTTAAAGAGGCTCGGACACGGTCGTGAGCTACGGGGTATGACACATGTGCAGTGTATGAATGAATGAATGAATGAATGAATGAGTCATTTATTTTCATTTCTGGTCATTTACATTACCCATCCCTCATGGGATTATTCATACATATTAACAAACAACAAAACAAACAAACATTCCAGCATGTTAGACCACCATCATCTAACAGCACAATACACCAGCGTCATCCAAACAGAAAATTAAACATCATCCAGACATAATCGCACACGTGAACCTCCCACAAATAATGCTCCAGGATACATCCCACAATGAAAACACAACAAATAAACAGTCACAGATATACAATCACAGCCCCCTAAGCACAAGACACATACACACATCCAATCATGACAAAAAAAAAGGCATCAGAGTCGGAGTAATGTTTCTATTGTATGTTGCTTTTCTTCTCCTGTCCCATGCTTTAGAAAGAAATTCAGCAAATGCAAAAACATTATCAAAAAGATATTCAATTAAGGCTCCAGTCTCCATACCTATCAAATCTAAACCAGGAACATGAACTTTTTTAAATAATATTTGTCGTAAAATCATGATACAAAGGACAAAATATAATGAAATGAATTTCGTTCTCAACCTCATTTAGTTCACAATATTGGCAAAGTCAGGACAGACAGGACAAACACATGTTTGATACAGTTTGGAATATGTAGAATAACCCATATCGCTCATCATTTTAGTTTTACCTATAAACCCCCCAATGCTCTACTTGCTGAGTCTGCTAGAACTGATGCATCATGTAAACAAGACATACTATCATCTAAAGAAAGCCAAGATACTTCTATTTATCTGTAAACTCAAGTTGTTTCTCACCAACGCTGAACTGAAAACTACTCCTTTCTCTACCTGGTTTTCCAAAATGCCTCGTTTTTTTTTTTTTTTTTATTGATATAAAGTCTCCACTTTTTACACCATCCATCAACACATGTCAGCATTGCTTTTAAATCTTCCTCATTCTCTTAACAGTAAAATAATATCATGAGCATAAAGAAGAATGTTCACAAGTACACGGCCACATAAAACCCCTTTCCCCAGCTGCTTTATCTCTCTTGCCAGATCATTAATAAAAACAGCAAATAATGTTGGTGATAAAATATCACCTTGCTTAACACCAGAGGGCGTCGGAAACCATTCTGTATGATAGTCATTCACTTTCACACAAGCAACAGGTGCCCTATATAAAGAGTTAACGGCTTGATAGAATTTTCCATTAACTCTTATTTGGTAAAGCTTAAATTTTAGGAGATCATGATCAACAAAATCAAACAGTGTAACTGGAGCTGTAGTAATTCGTTGCTATTGGCTCAATTTCGGCGAGTGCAGACCAGATTTTACTGCATGTGTTGAACCCCAATGATATGACACGATGATGACGCGTGACATCTCCTTTTTTCACCCTCTTTGGGTTAGGCATTGACCTTGAACGGTTAAGGTCAGGAAAGGTCATCTGGCAGCGAGTCTCATGAGAGTTTTCGTGACTCGAGGGCTTCTAGACACGACCGTCTTGTAAAAGCTGTTCTCTTAACTTTGTTAACATTTCACCACTAAAGCAGCCTTCACAGTTCATTATGATTGATCAGTTCTGTCGGTCCACCACTTTGGTCCAGACTAAAATATCTCAACAACTATTAAATGGATGGACATGAAATGTTCTAGAAACATTCATGTTCCCCTCAGGATGAATTATAATAACTATAATAACTGACTTTTCATCTAGCTCCATCATCAGGTCAACATTTCAATTTGTCCCGAGACATTGGTTTAAATACCTGCAGAACTAATTACATTCCCATCAGCCGTTGTAAATGGAGATGTTACTTTCACTTACTGGTGATTTGGAAACTTTCAAATTGTTTTTATTTTATTTTTGTTGGGATTTATTTGCGACAAATTAGTTTTTGTTTTCAGTGTAAATTTATTGTCTATGTCTTCGTATGTAGTCATTTCACTTATTCTCTGATCTTTATATTTGTTTTCCCGTTCTTAAATCACCAACATCACATAGAGTCTGAACCTAAACTGATAAGTCCACCTTAAAACTGACATGTCCACCTTAAATAAAACGACTACTCCTCTGACTAAACTGTGTTTTCATTCAGTCATCTTGTCTTCATGACATCAAATAGAAACTTGTACATATATTTTGGATAATTTCATATGTCTATATTGTACATATTGTAAACATTTCATGTAATTAAATATTGATTTTAATGTACTGCAAGCAGCACATCTGGGGGCCAAGCAACGGGTACACGCTCCGAACAGGCACTGCAGCAGGAATCAAGATGAACAAAATCTAAAATGAAACAGTATCGATAAGAAAGAAAATGCTAAATAAACCAAACATGAAGATCAGAAACTAAATTAAATCATTTTACATATGAAAACGTCGACAATCGAAACAAAACAACTAAACAACAACAAAAAGAAAACTATAAAAAAAACATTAAATAAAACAGAAATGAACATCTCTTTGGAATAATGAGTCAGCAGGAGGACAGGTGCAGGTTAAGAGGTCAAATTTAGTGACTTTCCCATTAAGAAACAAACAACATGATGAATATAATCATCCTCTTTAACTGCTCTGTTCCACTGTCACACAGACCTTCAGTGGTAATATATTCACTTTACCAGCAGAGCTAATGTATGGAAACAGCTTCTCAGTGAAAGTGTGTGTGAAGGTGTGTATGTGTGTGTTAGTATCAGGATCAGAGAACGACAGCTTTCCTCTGTTCCAGTCCAGATTCACTCTGATCCTCTGGAGCTTCTTCTGGACTCTGAGATCAGTGGATGGATCTGGTGCTGACCATGCTGAGTATTTACCTTCATAGAACCCTATTCTCCATAATCCATACCGTTTGAATCCCTTCCTCTGGACAGACTCTGCTAACACACCCAGAAACCAGTCTGTACTGTCTCCAACCTCGACATCCCAGCTGTGAGTCCCAGAGTTAAAGCCCTCAGAGCCCAGGACAGAGCAGAGTTTACCAAACCTCTCTGGATTATCAGGAAGCTGTTGTTCCTCTCCTCGTCTCACACTGGTCAGATCTTCAGACAGGATGAGTTTTGGATGAGCAGTGTTTGGATCCAGAATCAGAGGAGTATAGGAGACCATCTCCTTCATCTTGTTCCAGATGTTGAAGGTCAGGTTGCCCAGGTGTTTGGCCTCGTCTATCAGAGCTCCTAAGAGCAGCTGTGGATCCTCCAGCAGGGGGCGCTGCTGGACTCTTTCCACTGCAGCCTTGTAGTTGTGCAGGAATGAGACGTCTTCAGCTCTCAGCTCCTCCTCTGTGGTTCTGAATGTGTCTGAAAGAGCTGCTATCTCTCTGCTCAGAGCCTCCATCTTCTCCTTCATCATCTGACTCTTCTGCACCTCTTCCTCCCTCAGAGCAGAGATCCTGGCCTCCTCTTCCTCTTCTAGAAACTGGTGAAGCTTCTTAAACTGCTCCTTAATCTTCCTCTCTGTGCGTCGGGCCTGGACCTTCATGTGTTCTGCTGTTTGATCAGACTTCACTTTAACTTGTTCAAAAACCTTTAACTTCTCCTTTAAGGGCTCCAGAGTTTCCTGAAGTTCCTTCTTGTGTTGTCGTGCAGCTTCATCGATGGGTCTGAATCTGTGGTTGGTGTGTTTTTCTGAATCTCTGCAGACGACACACACTGGCTGCTGATGGTCCAGACAGAAGAGTCTGAGTTTCTCAGAGTGCAGACTGCAGAGAGCCTCTGAAGCTCTCTGATCTCTCTCCTGTAAGAAGGTCTCACACGCTTTCTTTAAGTCACGGTTTAAAGGTGGTTTTGACGTTGAAGATATTGTTTTACAAACTGGACACTCACGTGTTGGTTTCTCTCTCCACCAGTTCTTCAGACAGTCTTTACAGAAGCTGTGGGTACATGACAGAAGAACAGGATCTCTAAAGACGTCATGACAGACCGGACAGCAGAGATCCTCCTCTAATCTTGAAGCCATTTTGTCTCTGAGTGAAGCTGAAAACACAGCAGACAGAAAGTACAGTCAGTCATGGCTCCCCTCCCTCCTCTACTAGCTTCACTGACATTGACCTTCACTTTGAGTCGTGTTTTTAGTCAAACTCACCTTCAGTGTGTGGAGCGTCAGCAGGTTGAAGCAGCAGTGTTGTAGTTTTCCACTCTTCTCTCTTGTAGATGAACTCACTCAGATGAAGTTGTTAGTTTGTTCTGAAGGTGAATCTGATCGTCTGGTTTTCAGTCTGTGTGACTCTCTTTAATGAGGAAGAATAACAAACTGTTTCCTGGTTTGTCTGGTTTATCAGGTGAGTCTGGTGAGGGGTGAAGCTTTGTCACACCTCCTCTGCTGAATGTTGTTGCTTCACATGTAACACATGATTCATTTTTGGATGTGTAAACTGATAGTGAGCAGCAGGCTGATGCAACAAGTTAATGTTCAATAGATGTTTGAATGTAGTGGAGGAGATAAAATATAATTTAGTAAAATCTTGGGAATATTCTGGGAATGGGGGACCATGGAACATCGAGGGAAAGGGGCAGCATGTACAGTAAAGAATAATGTATGTAAGGGGTAACATGGAAAATTGCTTGGTTTTGATGGATCATAAAGTGATGTGATGGATATAAATGATTGTGATTAATAATGAGAACCTGATTCACCTTACCCATTACAAGTCAGCTGCATGAGACACACACAGACAGTCGATACAACGACCCACCTTCAAATATCAAAACTCCAGAGACTCAAAGGAACCCTTCACCAAGGTCTCGAGTACCAATGGCAGTTCCCACTGCGGGGAGGAGGCACGCATCACCAGGCGTTGTCTCCTGACCCCCTGCAGAAACCGCTTCATGAGAGGGTGGCCAAAGACCGGTCTATCGCCAAAACCCTCGTAGCAGGAAGAAATGGCTGCTGCGATGGTGGATCCGGCTCTGTCTCAGGGATGACCGAAGGCAGCGGCAGAATGTAGGCGGCTGGAGCGAGGACTTCAACGGCATCGAATCTTGGGCAGCGCTCAGAAGGCTGGTGGCTGCTGAACTCTGCTCTCTGCATGGTCTGCACTGAGGCACTAGAAGCAGGTGTTGTAAACATCCGTCCCGGCGATCAGGCCGGGACATGGCGGGCACTGACGAGGTTCTTGAAGCGGCGCCTCTATCCGTTGAGATGAGCAGTCAGTGGGCAAATCGCCATTCGCTGAAAAGAAAAAGGAAAGTAGACATGTGTGCTACCTTTATATACTGTGGGGTCCTAACGTATTCGGGTTGGTACGTTCTGATTGGCTGGCTACGCTTATGCAAATTTTCAGTGGGTGAATTCATGCTGGTGATTGGAGGATTACCCATAGAGTCCAGTAGAGGCCGGCCTGTGTGAGTTAGAACCATGGTTTTATATCAACATCTTTAGGAAGTGGCAACCTAAGCCTATGGAGAAAAATAACACTCCCAACGTTTTATTAGGCCTAAACATCTTCTTGTTTTTAACTCTGTTTATGAGCTGCTTGGTTTTTATATAGAACACTTTATAATCAAATGAACACGTCTATCATTTTCTAGACTAGACGAGTATATTTGATATTGACTATATTGTAGAATAAAGTAATTCAAATGAGCTTCATCTTTACCAGCTGCACCAATAATTTTAATCCAGTGCTATAATATGTATTATCCTGAAATGGTACATTCTGCATAATGAGTACTTTTGGTACTTTAAGTATATTTTGATGCTAATACTTTTGTACTTTTACTTAAGTCAAATTTTGAATGAAGGCTTTTACTTGTAACAGAGTATTTCTACAGTGTGGTATTACTACTTTTACTTAAGTAAAAGATCAGAGTACTTCTTCCACCTCTGTGAAACATAAATCCTGAATCATCACTGGTGCAGCCGAGTGGTTTTAGAAATCACATCATTAGTTAAATGGAGATCACCTGTGGTTGGTGAAGGGTGATTGTGGTATAAATGCACCTGTACCTTTTTTACAAAACCTCCAACATGAAGACAAAGAAACTCTCTGATCAGCTCTGTGAAAAGATGATTGAAATGTCAAGTCAAGTCAATTTTATTTGTAAAACTCAATATCACAAATAAAGAGGCTTTACAATCTGTACAGGATACGACACCCTCTGTCCTTTACAGTACGACCCTCTCATCGGATGAGGAAAAACTTAACCAAAAAAAACTTTAAACAGGGAAAAGCTGTGTGAACAGATTATTGAACAGCTCACATCAGAGGAGAAAATGTCACTGAACTTCCTTTGGAGTTAAATCCATCATTAATTAACATAATATTCAAACTAAACTCATTGTTATTTCATCATTCCAAGTTTTATTGGAGCTCATTTTATTTTAATAACAGAATTCTTTATTTAATAATCTTTTTCAAAAGTCTGTTTTTGTTTCATGAAGGTATTTTTCTCCTTTATTGTTATTGTCTGAGGATGGAGGGGGGCGCTGACTAGTGACAACGCAGCTGTTGTGAAAAGAGACATTATGAATAAAAGTGTCAGTCGGAAAAAATATGAAATTAAAAACAGATTTATGAAAAAGGGATGTTTTCAGAAGAATCTTTAATAAACTAAAAATCATTTGTAATTTGATATGTTAAATAATATTAATACTAATTAAAGACAATAAACTATATTGATCCCAGGAGGGAAATTTAGCTTTACAGCAGCACAAGAATATCAAAGGAAGACAAGAACAGTTATGAGTAGAAAAATATAGACCCATATGCAGATAATAAAACATCACATTTAGAAAGCTATTAAACCAGTGTGCATAAATGTAATGTAATGCAAAACCAATAGTGCTGTTTTCTGATTATCCAAATCACAGTTTCATAGTAGTTACAGTATATTTGGAATATGTTTAAAAATAAAACCTTATTAATAATATTAATATTGAGAATAATAATATGATTGAAGTTAAACACTTGTGGTGAAATGTTCATCAAATTATATAAATATGAATTGAACATGTAACAATTATTATACAGATATTTTAATCCTGTTCAGTTGAACACACTTTGATCAGCAGATGGTGATAAAACATCATCAAAAGAAGTCCTGCTGCAGGTTCTTCTCCTCATTACACAACATTTAAAAAGACCTCCAGACTGCAGTTTACCTGCTGAAATTAAAGATGTTAAACTAAAGTCGGTAACACGTCATTTTACAGGTCTGAAAATTTCATGGTAATTAGGTGATCATTAGCAAGTAATCTATGTGAAATTTTTTTAGAATTACTGCTAAATTACCCCAAAATCTATCAAAAATTACTTTATTATATTCATTATTTAATAATTATATGCTACAACAGCATATAATGGTTAAAATAAGGCCCTTAGGCTTGAGAAGCGGCTGTGTGCTGCTCTTCATCGGAGGTGGAAAACCAAAACTAATAGAAGACACTTCTGATCAGACACAAATCTCACCATTGTGTGACTTATTGATTACACAAATGTAACCTGGTAGCTAATGTCATGATTCAGGGAGTTTTTAAAGACATTTCAAAGACGTTATTTGCTAATTATTATCTATTTACCAGCAGACATGGAAATAAAGCATATCAATTAACTTTATATTCTTTTCCTGGAAATATATTAAATAAATTACAAGCTATTGGGAAATAGCGAAATATAATTATGAGATAATTTTTATAATAAAGTAATTTTTGATGAATTTTAGGTAAATGTTGGGATAATTTAGCAGTAATTCCAAAGGTTATTTGCTAATTATCACCTAATTACCATGAAATTTGCGGACCTGTAGAATGAAGTGTTACCCTAAAGTCATGCCATCGCTTCTCATCATTTGTGGATTATACAGTATGAAGTAAAGACAATATGTTCCAATTCAGTTCCAGTCAGTCGTTTGATATGATTCATTCAGGGAAATTAAGGAATATTAATAAAGGAGATGCTTTCATCTGATAGTCTTCAGCCTCCCTGTCTCAGCCTGTGTCTCGAGCTTTTGCGTCACTTTCACACTGTGGTGTCAGTTATCTTTTAGTTCCAGTTTGTAGCTTTGTAAAATGTTGGTTGTGTCTAGAAGGTAACCCCCAAGTTGTGAAACTCTTGCGAGATAGTTAAGGTTAGGCCAAGGCTTATTTAAAGAGGCTGGGACACGGTCTTGCGCTATGGGGCATGACGCATGTGCAGTGAATGAATGAATGAATGGATAATTTATTTTCATGTCTCATCATTTACATAACCCATCCCTCATGGGATTATTCAGACACATTAACAAACAACAAAACAAACAAACATCCCAGCATGTTAGACCACCATCATCTAACAGCACAATACACCAGCATCATCCAAACAGAAAATTAAACATCATCCAGACATAATCGCACAGGTGAACCTCCCACAAATAATGCTCCAGGATACATCCCACAATGAAAACACAACAAATAAACAGTCACAGATATACAATCACAGCCCCCTAAGCACAAGACACATACACACATCCAATCATGACAAAAAAAGGCATCAGAGTCGGAGGAATTTATCTATTGTATGTTGCTTTTCTTCTCTTTTCCCATGCTTTAGAAAGAAATTCAGCAAATGCAAAAACATTATAAAAAAGATATTCAATTCAGGCTCCAGTCTCCATTCCTATCAAATCTAAAACAGGAACATGAACTTTTCTAAAATAATATTTGTTGTAAATCATGATACAAAGGACAAAATAAAATGAAATTAATTTCATTCTCAACCTCATTTAGTTCACAGTATTGGCAAAGTCAGGACAGACAGGACAAACACATGTTTGATACAGTTTGGAATATGTAGAATAACCCATATCGCTCATCATTTTAGTTTTATCTATAAACCCCCCAATGCTCTACTTGCTGAGTCTGCTAGAACTGATGCACCATGTAAACAAGACATACTATCATCTAAAGAAAGCCAAGATAATTCTATTTATCTGTAAACTCAAGTTGTTTCTCACCAACGCAAAACTGAAAACTACTCCTTTCTCTACCTGGTTTTCCAAAATGCATAATGTTTTTTTATTATTGACATAAAATCTCCACTTTTTACACCATCCATCAACACATGTCAGCATTGCTTGTAAATCTTCCTCATTCTCTGACAGTAAAATAATATCATGAGCATAAAGAAGAATGTTCACAAGTACACGGCCACATAAAACCCCTTTCCCCAGCTGCTTTATCTCTCTTGCCAGATCATTAATAAAAACAGCAAATAATGTTGGTGATAAAATATCACCTTGCTTAACACCAGAGGGCGTCGGAAACCATTCTGTATGATATTCATTCACTTTCACACAAGCAACAGGTGCCCTATATAAAGGGTTAACGGCTTGATAGAATTTTCCATTAACCCCTATTTGGTAAAGCTTAAATTTTAGGAGATCATGATCAACAAAATCAAACAGTGTAACTGGAGCTGTAGTAATTCGTTGCTATTGGCTCAATTTCGGCGAGTGCAGACCAGATTTGACTGCATGTGTTGAACCCCAATGATATGACGCGATGATGACGCGTGACATCTCCTTTTTTCTCCCCCTTGGGTTAGGCATTGACCTTGAACGGTTAAGGTCAGGAAAGGTCATCTGGCAGCGAGTCTCGTGAGAGTTTTCGCGACTCGGGGGCTTCTAGACACGACCGTCTTGTAAAAGCTGTTCTCTTAACTTTGTTAACATTTCACCACTAAAGCAGCCTTCACAGTTCATTATGATTGATCAGTTCTGTCGGTCCACCACTTTGGTTCAGACTAAAATATCTCAACAACTATTAAATGGATGGACATGAAATGTTCTAGAAACATTCATGTTCCCCTCAGGATGAATTATAATAACTATAATAACTGACTTTTCATCTAGCTCCATCATCAGGTCAACATTTCAATTTGTCCCGAGACATTGGTTTAAATACATGCAGAACTAATTACATTCCCATCAGCCGTTGTAAATGGAGATGTTACTTTCACTTACTGGTGATTTGGAACCTTTTAAACTGTTTTTATTTTATTTTTGTGGGATTTATTTATTGGCAAATTAGTGTTTGTTTTCAGTGTAAGTTTATTTTCTGTCTTCGTATGTAGTCATTTCACTTATTCTCTGATCTTTATATTTGTTTTCCCGTTCTTAAATCACCAACATTACATAGAGTCTGAACCTAAACTGATAAGTCCACCTTAAAACTGACATGTCCACCTTAAATAGAACGACTACTCCTCTGACTAAACTGTGTTTTCATTCAGTCATCTTGTCTTCATGACATCAAATAGAAACGTGTACATATATTTTGGATAATTTTATATGCCTAAATGTACATATTGTAAACATTTCATGTAATTAAATATTGGTTTTAATGTACTGCAAGCAGCACATCTGGGGGCCAAGCAACGGGCACGTGCTCCGAACAGGCACTGCAGCAGGAATCAAGATGAACAATCTAAAATGAAACATTATCGATAAAATAGAAAATGCTGAAAACAAACCAAACATGAAGATCAGAAACTAAATGAAATAATTTTACTTATGAAAACGTCGACAATCGAAACAAAACAACTAAACAACAACCAAAAGAAAACTATGAAGAAAATAAAACAAAAATAAACATCTCTTTGGAATAATGAGTCAGCAGGAGGACAGGTGCAGGTTAAGAGGTTCAATTCAGTGACTTTCCCATTAAGAAACAAACAACATGATGAATATAATCATCCTCTTTAACTGCTCTGTTCCACTGTCACACAGACCTTCAGTGGTAATATATTCAGTTTATCATCAGTGTTAATGAATGGAAACAGCTTCTCAGTGAAAGTGTGTGTGAAGGTGTGTATGTGTGTGTTAGTATCAGGATCAGAGAACGACAGCTTTCCTCTGTTCCAGTCCAGATTCACTCTGATCCTCTGGAGCTTCTTCTGGACTCTGAGATCAGTGGATGGATCTGGTGGTGACTCTGCTGAGTATTTACCTTCATAGAACCCTATTGCCCAAAATCCAGACTGTATGGGTCCCTTCCTCTGGACAGACTCTGCTGACACACCCAGTAACCAGTCTGTATTGTCTCCAACCTCGGCATCCCAGCTGTGAGTCCCAGAGTTAAAGCCCTCAGAGCCCAGGACAGAGATGTATTTATCAAACCTCTCTGGATTATCAGGAAGCTGCTGTTCCTCTCCTTCTCTCACACTGGTCAGATCTTCAGACAGGATGAATACTGGATGAGCAGTGTTTGGATCCAGAATCAGAGGAGTGTAGGAGACCATCTCCTTCATCTTCTTCCAGATGTTGAAGGTCAGGTTGCCCAGGTGTTTGGCCTCGTCTATCAGAGCTCCTGAGAGCAGCTGTGGATCCTCCAGCAGGGGGCGCTGCTGGACTCTTTCCACTGCAGCCTTGTAGTTGTGCAGGAATGAGACGTCTTCAGCTCTCAGCTCCTCCTCTGTGGTTCTGATTGTGTCTGAAAGAGCTGCTATCTCTTTGCTTAGAGCCTCCACCTTCTCCTTCATCATCTGACTCTTCTGCTCCTCTTCCTCCCTCAGTGCAGAGATCCTGGCCTCCTCTTCCTCTTCTAGAAACTGGTGAAGCTTCTTAAACTGCTCCTTAATCTTCCTCTCTGTGCTCCTGGCCTGGACCTTCATGTGTTCTGCTGTTTGATCAGACTTCACTTTAACTTGTTCAAAAACCTTTAACTTCTCCTTTAAGGGCTCCAGAGTTTCCTGAAGTTTCTTCTTGTGTTGTCGTGCAGCTTCATCGATGGGTCTGAATCTGTGGTTGGTGTGTTTTTCTGAATCTCTGCAGACGACACACACTGGCTGCTGATGGTCCAGACAGAAGAGTTTGAGTTTCTCAGAGTGCAGACTGCAGAGAGCCTCTGAAGCTCTCTGATCTCTCTCCTGTAAGAAGACCTCACACAGGTTCTTTAACACCCGGTTTAAAGGTGGTTCTGACGTTGAAGATATTGTTTTACAAATTGGACACTCGCATGTTGGTTTCTCTCTCCACCAGTTCTTCAGACAGTCTTTACAGAAGCTGTGGCTACATGACAGAACAACAGGATCTCTAAAGACGTCATGACAGACCGAACAGCAGAAATCCTCCTCTGATCTGGAAGCCATTTAGTCTCTGAGTGAAGCTGAAAACACAGCAGACAGAAAGTACAGTCAGTCATGGCTCCCCTCCCTCCTCTACTAGCTTCACTGACATTGACCTTCACTTTGAGTCGTGTTTTTAGTCAAACTCACCTTCAGTGTGTGGAGCGTCAGCAGGTTGAAGCAGCAGTGTTGTAGTTTTCCACTTTTCTCTCCTGTAGATGAACTCACTCAGATGAAGTTGTTAGTTTGTTCTGAAGGTGAATCTGATCGTCTGGTTTTCAGTCTCTGTGACTCTCTTTAGTGAGGAAGAATAACAAACTGTTTCCTGGTTTGTCTGGTTTATCAGGTGAGTCTGGTGAGGGTGGAGCTTTAGTCAGACTTCCTCTGCTAAATGTTGTTGCTTCACATGTAACACATGATTTATTTCTGGATGTGTAAACTGATAGTGAGCAGCAGGCTGATGCAACATGTTAATGATCAAAAGAAGATGGAATAAAAGTTGAATGTAGTGGAGGAGATAAAATATAATTTAGTAAAATCCTGGGAGTATTCTGGGAATGGGGGACCATGGAACATCGAGGGAAAGGGGCAGCATGTACAGTAAAGAATAATGTATGTAAGGGATAACATGGAAAATCGCTTGGTCTTGATGGATCATAAAGTGATGTGATGGATATAAATGACTGTGATTAATAATGAGAACCTGATTCACCTTACCCATTACAACTCAGCTGCATGAGACACAAAAAACAGTCGATACAACGACCCACCTTCAAATATCAAAACTCCAGAGACTCAAAGGAACCCTTCACCAAGGCCTCGAGCACCAATGGCAGTTCCCTCTGCGGGGAGGAGGCACGCATCACCAGGCGTTGTCTCCTGACCCCCTGCAGAAACCACTTCATAAGAGGGTGGCCAAAGACCGGTCTGTTGACAAAACCCTCGTAGCAGGAAGAAATGGCTGCTGCGATGGTGGATCCGGTTCTGTCTCAGGGATGACCGAAGGCAGCGACAGAATGTAGGCGGCTGGAGCGAGGACTTCAACGGCGTCGAATCTTGGGCAGCGCTCAGAAGGCTGGTGGCTGCTGAACTCTGCTCTCTGCATGGTCTGCGCTGAGGCACTAGAAGCAGGCGTCGTAAACATCCGTCCAGGCGATCAGGCCGGGACATGACGGGCACTGACGAGGTTCTTGAAGCGGCGCCTCTATCCGTTGAGATGAGCAGTCAGTGGGCAAATCGCCATTCGCTGAAAAGAAAAAGGAAAGTAGACATGTGTGCTACCTTTATATACTGTGGGGTCCTAACGTATTCGGGTTGGTACGTTCTGATTGGCTGGCTGCGCTTATGCAAATTTTCAGTGGGTGAATTCATGCTGGTGATTGGAGGATTACCCATAGAGTCCAGTAGAGGCCGGCCTGTGTGAGTTAGAACCATGGTTTTATATCAACATCTTTAGGAAGTGGCAACCTAAGCCTATGGAGAAAAATAACACTCCCAACGTTTTATTAGGCCTAAACATCTTCTTGTTTTTAACTCTGTTTGTGAGCTGCTTGGTTTTTATATAGAACACTTTACAATCAAATGAACACGTCTATCATTTTCTAGACTGGACGAGAATATTTGATATTGACTATATTGTAGAATAAAGTAATTCAAATGAGCTTCATCTTTACCAGCTGCACCAATAATTTTAATCCAGTGCTATAATATGTATTATTCTGAAATGGGCCATTCTGCATAATGAGTACTTTTGGTACTTTAAGTATATTTTGATGCTAATACTTTTGTACTTTTACTTAAGTAAAATTTTGAATGAAGGCTTTTACTTGTAACAGAGTATTTCTACACTGTGGTATTACTACTTTTACCTAAGTAAAATATCAGAGTACTTCTTCCACCTCTGTGACACATAAATCCTGAATCATCACTGGTGCAGCCGAGTGGTTTTAGAAATCACATCATTAGTTAAATTGAGATCACCTGTGGTTGGTGAAGGGTGATTGTGGTATGAATGCACCTGTAACTTTATCAGGACAAAACCTCCAACATGAAGACAAAGAAACTCTCTGATCAGCTCTGTGAAAAGATGATTGAAATGTCAAGTCAAGTCAATTTTATTTGTAAAACTCAATATCACAACTAAAGAGGCTTTACAATCTGTACAGGATAGGACACCCTCTGTCCTTTACAGTACGACCCTCTCATCGAATGAGGAAAAACTTAACCAAAAAAACACTTTTAACAGGAAAAAGCTCTGTGAACAGATTATTGAAAAGCTCACATCAGAGGAGAAAATGTCCCTGAACTTCCTTTGGAGTTAAATCCATCACTAATTAACATAATATTCAAACTAAACTCATTGTTATTTCATCATTCCAAGTTTTATTGGAGCTCATTTTATTTTAATATCAGAATTCTTTGTTTTAATAATCTTTTTCAAAAGTCTGTTTTTGTTTCATGAAGGTATTTTTCTCCTTTATTGTTATTGTCTGAGGATGGAGGGGGGCGCTGACTAGTGACAACGCAGCTGTTGTGAAAAGAGACATTATGAATAAAAGAGTCATTCAGAAAAAATATGAAATAAAAACAGACTTATGAAAAAGGGATGTTTTCAGAAGAATATTAATGAACTAAAAATCAGCTGTAATCTGATATGCATGTTAAATAATATTAATACTAGGTAAAGACAATAAACTATATTGATCCCAGGAGGGAAATTTAGCTTTACAGCAGCACGAGAATATCAAAGAAAGACAAGAACAGTTATCAGTAGAAACATATAGACCCATATGCAAATAATAAAACATCACATTTAGAAAGCTATTAAACCAGTGTGCATAAATGTAATGTAATGCGAAACCAATAGTGCTGTTTACTGATTATCCAAATCAAAGTTTCATAGTAGTTACAGTATATTTGGAATGTGTTTAAAAATAAAACCTTATTAATAATATTAATATTGAGAATAATAATATGATTAAAGTTAAACAATTGTGGTGAAATGTTCATCAAATTATATGAATATGAATTGAACATGTAACAATTATTATACAGATATTTTAATCCTGTTCAGTTGAACACACTTTGATCAGCAGATGGTGATAAAACATCATCAAAAGAAGTCCTGCTGCAGGTTCTTCTCCTCATTACACAACATTTAAAAAGACCTCCAGACTGCAGTTTACCTGCTGAAATTAAAGATGTTAAACTAAAGTCGGTAACACGTCATTTTACAGGTCTGCAAATTTCATGGTAATTAGGTGATAATTAGCAATTAACCTATTTGAAATTTCTTTGGGATTACTGCCAAATTACCCCAAAATGTACCTCAAAATCTATCAAAAATTACTTTATTATAAACATTATTTAATAATTATATGCTACAATAGCACATAAAGGTTAAAATAGGGCCCTTAGGCTTGAGAAGCGGCTGTGTGCTGCTCTTCATCGGAGGTGGAAAACCAAAACTAATAGAAGACACTTCTGATCAGACACAAATCTCACCATTGTGTGACTTATTGATTACACAAATGTGACCTGGTAGCTAATGTAATGATTCAGGGAGTTTTTAAAGACATTTCAAAGAAGTTATTTGCAAATTATTATCTATTTATCAGCAAACATGGAAATAAAGCATATCATTTAACTTTGTATTCTTTTCCTGGAAATATATTAAATAAATTACCAGCTATTGGGAAATAGTGGAATATAATTATTAAATAATGTTTATAATAAAGTAATTTTCGATACATTTTGAGGTAAATATTGGGGTAATTTGGCAGTAATTCCAAAGGTTATTTGCTAATTATCACCTAATTACCATGATATTTGCGGACCTGTAAAATGAAGTGTTAACCTAAAGTCATGCCATCGCTTCTCATCATTTGTGGATTATACAGTATGAAGTAAAGACAATATGTTCCAATTCAGTTCCAGTCAGTCGTTTGATATGATTCATTCAGGGAAATTAAGGAATATTAATAAAGGAGATGCTTTCATCTGATAGTCTTCAGCCTCCCTGTCTGAGCCTGTGTCTCGAGCTATTGCGTCTCTTTTACACTGTGGTGTCAGTTATCTTTTAGTTCCAGTTTGTAGCTTTGTAAAATGTTGGTTGTGTCTAGAAGGTAACCCCCAAGTTGTGAAACTCTTGCGAGATAGTTAAGGTTAGGCCAAGGCTTATTTAAAGAGGCTGGGACACGGTCTTGAGCTATGGGGCATGACACATGTGCAGTGTATGAATGTATGAATGAATGAATGAATGAATGAATGAATGAATGAATGAATGATTGAATAATTTATTTTCATGTCTCATCATTTACATTACCCATCCCTCATGGGATTATTCAGACACATTAACAAACAACAAAACAAACAAACATCCCAGCATGTTAGACCACCATCATCTAACAGCACAATACACCAGCATCATCCAAACAGAAAATTAAACATTATCCAGACATAATCGCACACGTGAACCTCCCACAAATAATGCTCCAGGATACATCCCACAATGAAAACACAACAAATAAACAGTCACAGATATACAATCACAGCCCCCTAAACACAAGACACATATACACATCCAATCATGACAAAAAAAAGTCATCAGAGTCGGAGGAATTTATCTATTGTATATTGCTTTTCTTCTCCTGTCCCATGCTTTAGAAAGAAATTCAGCAAATGCAAAAACATTATCAAAAAGATATTCAATTAAGGCTCCAGTCTCCATACCTATCAAATCTAAACCAGGAACATGACCTTTCTAAATAATATTTGTTGTAAATCATGATACAAAGGACAAAATAAAATAAAATGAATTTCGTTCTCAACCTCATTTAGTTCACAGTATTGGCAAAGTCAGGACAGACAGGACAAACACATGTTTGATACAGTTTGGAATATGTAGAATAACCCATATCTCTCATCATTTTAGTTTTACCTATAAACCCCCCAATGCTCTACTTGCTGAGTCTGCTAGAACTGATGCACCATGTAAACAAGACATACTATCATCTAAAGAAAGCCAAGATACTTCTATTTATCTGTAAACTCAAGTTGTTTCTCACCAACGCAAAACTGAAAACTACTCCTTTCTCTACCTGGTTTTCCAAAATTCATAATTTGTCTTTTTTTTTAAATTGATATAAAGTCTCCACTTTTTACACCATCCATCAACACATGTCAGCATTGCTTGTAAATCTTCCTCATTCTCTGACAGTAAAATAATATCATGAGCATAAAGAAGAATGTTCACAAGTACACGGTCACATAAAACCCCTTTCCCCAGCTGCTTTATCTCTCTCGCCAGATCATTAATAAAAACAGCAAATAATGTTGGTGATAAAATATCACCTTGCTTAACACCAGAGGGCGTCGGAAACCATTCTGTATGATATTCATTCACTTTCACACAAGCAACAGGTGCCCTATATAAAGAGTTAACGGCTTGATAGAATTTTCCATTAACCCCTATTTGGTAAAGCTTAAATTTTAGGAGATCATGATCAACAAAATCAAACAGTGTAACTGGAGCTGTAGTAATTCGTTGCTTTTGGCTCAATTTCGGTGAGTGCAGACCAGATTTTTACTGCATGTGTTGAACCCCAATGATATGACACGATGACGACGCGTGACATCTCCTTTTTTCACCCTCCTTGGGTTAGGCATTGACCTTGAATGGTTAAGGTCAGGAAATGTCATCTGGCAGCGAGTCTCGTGAGAGTTTTCGTGACTCGGGGGCTTCTAGACACGACCGTCTTGTAAAAGCTGTTCTCTTAACTTTGTTAACATTTCACCACTAAAGCAGCCTTCACAGTTCATTATGATTGATCAGTTCTGTCGGTCCACCACTTTGGTCCAGACTAAAATATCTCAACAACTATTAAATGGATGGACATGAAATGTTCTAGAAACGTTCATGTTCCCCTCAGGATGAATTATAATAACTATAATAACTGACTTTTCATCTAGCTCCATCATCAGGTCAACATTTCAATTTGTCCCGAGACATTGGTTTAAATACCTGCAGAACTAATTACATTCCCATCAGCCGTTGTAAATGGAGATGTTACTTTCACTTACTGGTGATTTGGAAACTTTCAAATTGTTTTTATTTTATTTTTGTTGGGATTTATTTGCGACAAATTAGTTTTTGTTTTCAGTGTAAATTTATTTTCTATGTCTTCTTATGTAGTCATTTCACTTATTCTCTGATCTTTATATTTGTTTTCCCGTTCTTAAATCACCAACATTACATAAAGTCTGAACCTAAACTGATAAGTCCACCTTAAAACTGACATGTCCACCTTAAATAAAACGACTACTCCTCTGACTAAACTGTGTTTTCATTCAGTCATCTTGTCTTCATGACATCAAATAGAAACTTGTACATATATTTTGGATAATATCATATGTCTATATTGTACATATTGTAAACATTTCATGTAATTAAACATTGATTTTAATGTACTGCAAGCAGCACATCTGGGGGCCAAGCAACGGGCACTCGCTCCGAACAGGCACTGCAGCAGGAATCAAGATGAACAATCTAAAATGAAACAGTATCGATAAGAAAGAAAATGCTAAACAAACAAACATGAAGATCAGAAACTAAATGAAATAATTTTACATATGAAAACATTGACAATCGAAACAAAACAACTAAACAACAACAAAAAGAAAACTATGAAAAAAACATTAAATAAAACAGAAATGAACATCTCTTTGGAATAATGAGTCAGCAGGAGGACAGGTGCAGGTTAAGAGGTTAAATTTAGTGACTTTGCCATTAAGAAACAAACAACATGATGAATATAATCATCCTCTTTAACTGCTCTGTTCCACTGTCACACAGACCTTCAGTGGTAATATATTCAGTTTACCATCAGTGACAATGAATGGAAACAGCTTCTCAGTGAAAGTGTGTGTGAAGGTGTGTATGTGTGTGTTAGTATCAGGATCAGAGAACGAGAGCTTTCCTCTGTTCCAGTCCAGATTCACTCTGATCCTCTGGAGCTTCTTCTGGACTCTGAGATCAGTGGATGGATCTGGTGCTGACCGTGCTGAGTATTTACCTTCATAGAACCCTATTAACCATAATCCAGACTGTATGAGTCCCTTCCTCTGGACAGACTCTGCTAACACACCCAGATACCAGACTGTACTGTCTCCAACCTCGACATCCCAGCTGTGAGTCCCAGAGTTAAAGCCCTCAGAGCCCAGGACAGAGCAGAGTTTACCAAACCTCTCTGGATTATCAGGAAGCTGCTGTTCCTCTCCTCGTCTCACACTGGTCAGATCTTCAGACAGGATGAGTTTTGGATAAGCAGTGTTTGGATCCAGAATCAGAGGAGTATAGGAGACCATCTCCTTCATCTTGTTCCAGATGTTGAAGGTCAGGTTGCCCAGGTGTTTGGCCTCATCTATCAGAGCTCCTGAGAGCAGCTGTGGATCCTCCAGCAGGGGGCGCTGCTGGACTCTTTCCACTGCAGCCTTGTAGTTGTGCAGGAATGAGACGTCTTCAGCTCTCAGCTCC
This sequence comes from Sebastes umbrosus, assembly GCF_015220745.1. Classification (NCBI taxonomy): domain Eukaryota; kingdom Metazoa; phylum Chordata; class Actinopteri; order Perciformes; family Sebastidae; genus Sebastes; species Sebastes umbrosus. The sequence continues at coordinate 22,707,431 of NC_051269.1, read as the reverse complement.
TCCTCTGTGGTTCTGAATGTGTCTGAAAGAGCTGCTATCTCTCTGCTCAGAGCCTCCATCTTCTCCTTCATCATCTGACTCTTCTGCTCCTCTTCCTCCCTCAGAGCAGAGATCCTGGCCTCCTCTTCCTCTTCTAGAAACTGGTGAAGCTTCTTAAACTGCTCCTTAATCTTCCTCTCTGTGCGTCGGGCCTGGACCTTCATGTGTTCTGCTGTTTGATCAGACTTCACTTTAACTTGTTCAAAAACCTTTAACTTCTCCTTTAAGGGCTCCAGAGTTTCCTGAAGTTCCTTCTTGTGTTGTCGTGCAGCTTCATCGATGGGTCTGAATCTGTGGTTGGTGTGTTTTTCTGAATCTCTGCAGACGACACACACTGGCTGCTGATGGTCCAGACAGAAGAGTTTGAGTTTCTCAGAGTGCAGACTGCAGAGAGCCTCTGAAGCTCTCTGATCTCTCTCCAGTAAGAAGGACTCACACAGGTTCTTTAAGGCCAGGTTTAAAGGTGGTTCTGACGTTGAAGATATTGTTTTACAAATTGGACACTCGCGTGTTGGTTTCTCTCTCCACCAGTTCTTCAGACAGTCTTTACAGAAGCTGTGGCTACATGACAGAACAACAGGATCTCTAAAGACGTCATGACAGACCGGACAGCAGAGATCCTCCTCTGATCTGGAAGCCATTTTGTCTCTGAGTGAAGCTGAAAACACAGCAGACAGAAAGTACAGTCAGTCATGGCTCCCCTCCCTCCTCTACTAGCTTCACTGACATTGACCTTCACTTTGAGTCGTGTTTTTAGTCAAACTCACCTTCAGTGTGTGGAGCGTCAGCAGGTTGAAGCAGCAGTGTTGTAGTTTTCCACTTTTCTCTCCTGTAGATGAACTCACTCAGATGAAGTTGTTAGTTTGTTCTGAAGGTGAATCTGATCGTCTGGTTTTCAGTCTGTGTGACTCTCTTTAGTGAGGAAGAATAACAAACTGTTTCCTGGTTTGTCTGGTTTATCAGGTGAGTCTGGTGAGGGTGGAGCTTTGTCACACCTCCTCTGCTGAATGTTGTTGCTTCACATGTAACACATGATTCATTTTTGGATGTGTAAACTGATAGTGAGCAGCAGGCTGATGCAACAAGTTAATGTTCAATAGATGTTTGAATGTAGTTGAGGTGATAAAATATAATTTAGTAAAATCCTGTAAATATTCTGGGAATGGGGGACCATGGAACATCGAGGGAAAGGGGCAGCATGTATAGTAAAGAATAATGTATGTAAGGGGTAACATGGAAAATTGCTTGGTTTTGATGGATCAGAAAGTGATGTGATGGATATAAATGATTGTGATTAATAATGAGAACCTGATTGACCTTACCCATTACAACTCAGCTGCATGAAACACACACAGACAGTCGATGCAACGACCCACCTTCAAATATCAAAACTCCAGAGACTCAAAGGAACCCTTCACCAAGGTCTCGAGCACCAATGGCAGTTCCCACTGCGGGGAGGAGGCACGCATCACCAGGCGTTGTCTCCTGACCCCCTGCAGAAACCGCTCCATGAGAGGGTGGCCAAAGACCGGTCTATCGCCAAAACCCTCGTAGCAGGAAGAAATGGCTGCTGCGGCTCTGTCTCAGGGATGACCGAAGGCAGCGGCAGAATGTAGGCGGCTGGAGCGAGGACTTCAATGGCGTCGAATCTTGGGCAGCGCTCAGAAGGCTGGTGGCTGCTGAACTCTGCTCTCTGCATGGTCTGCGCTGAGGCACTAGAAGCAGGCGTTGTAAACATCCGTCCCGGCGATCAGGCCGGGACATGACGGGCACTGATGAGGTTCTTGAAGCGGCGACTCTATCCGTGGAGATGGCCAGTCAGTGGGCAAATCGCCGTTCGCTAAAAAGAGAAAGGAAAGTAGACATGTGTGCTACCTTTATATGCTGTGGGGTCTTAACGTATTCGGGTTGGTACGTTCTGATTGGCTGGCTACACTTATGCAAATTTTCAGTAGACAAATGCATGGTGGTGATTGGGGGATTACCCATAGAGTCCAGTAGAGGCCGGCCTGTGTGAGTTAGAACCATGGTTTTATATCAGCATCTTTAGGAAGTGGCAACCTAAGCCTATGGAGAAAAATAACACTCCCAACGTTTTATTAGGCCGAAACATCTTCTTGTTTTTAACTCTGTTTATGAGCTGCTTGGTTTTTATATAGAACACTTTACAATCAAATGAACACGTCTATCATTTTCTAGATTAGACGAGTATATTTGATATTGACTATATTGGAAAATAAAGTAACTAAATGAGCTTCACCTTTACCAGCTGCACCAATAATTTTAATCCAGTGCTATAATATGTATTATTCTGAAATGGGCCATTCTGCATAATGAGTACTTTTGGTACATTAAGTATATTTTGATGCTAATACTTTTGTACTTTTACTTAAGTCAAATTTTGAATGAAGGCTTTTACTTGTAACAGAGTATTTCTACAGTGTGGTATTACTACTTTTATTTAAGTAAAAGATCAGAGTACTTCTTCCACCTCTGTGAAATATAAATCCTGAATCATCACTGGTGCAGCCGAGTGGTTTTAGAAATCACATCATTAGTTAAATGGAGATCACCTGTGGTTGGTGAAGGGTGATTGTGGTATAAATGCACCTGTAACTTTATCAGGACAAAACCTCCAACATGAAGACAAAGAAACTCTCTGATCAGCTCTGTGAAAAGATGATTGAAATATACTATATACTATATTTGTATAGTCCAATATCACAAATCACAAATTTGCCTCAGGAGGCTTTACAATCTGTACAGGATACGACACCCTCTGTCCTTTACAGTACGACCCTCTCATCGGATGAGGAAAAACTTAACCAAAAAAAACCTTTTAACAGGGAAAAGCTCTGTGAACAGATTATTGAACAGCTCACATCAGTGGAGAAAATGTCACTGAACTTCCTTTGGAGTTAAATCCATCATTAATTAACATAATATTCAAACTGAACTCATTGTTATTTCATCACTCCAAGTTTTATTGGAGCTCATTTTATTTTAATAACAGAATTCTTTATTTTAATAATCTTTTTCAAAAGTCTGTTTTTGTTTCATGAAGGTATTTTTCTCCTTTATTGTTATTGTCTGAGGATGGAGGGGGGCGCTGACTAGTGACAACGCAGCTGTTGTGAAAAGAGACATTATGAATAAAAGAGTCATTCGGAAAAAATATGAAATAAAAACAGACTTATGAGAAAGGGATGTTTTCAGAAGAATCTTTAATGAATTAAAAATCTGCTGTAATTTGATATGCATGTTAAATTATATTATTACTAAGTAAAGACAATAAACTATATTGATCCCAGGAGGGAAATTTAGCTTTACAGCAGCACGAGAATATCAAAGAAAGACAAGAACAGTTATGAGTAGAAACATATAGACCCATATGCAGATAATAAAACATCACATTTAGAAAGCTATTAAACCAGTGTGCATAAATGTAATGTAATGCAAAACCAATAGTGCTGTTTTCTGATTATCCAAATCACAGTTTCATAGTAGTTACAGTATATTTGGAATGTGTTTATATATGGATTAGTATATATGCAAAATAAATTAAATTAAGCACAAGATAAAAAAATTGAACCTTATTAATAATACTAATATTGATAATAATAATATGATTGAAGTTAAACAATTGTGGTGAAATGTTCATCAAATTATATAAATATGAATTGAACATGTAACAATTATTATACAGATATTTTAATCCTGTTCAGTTGAACACACTTTGATCAGCAGATGGCGATAAAACATCATCAAAAGAAGTCCTGCTGCAGGTTCTTCTCCTCATTACACAACATTTAAAAAGACCTCCAGACTGCAGTTTACCTGCTGAAATTAAAGATGTTAAACTAAAGTCGGTAACACGTCATTTTACAGGTCTGCAAATTTCATGGTAATTAGGTGATAATTAGCAATTAACCTATTTGAAATTTCTTTGGAATTACTGCAAAATTACCCCAAAATGTACCTCAAAATCTATCAAAAATTACTTTATTATAAACATTATTTAATAATTATATGCTACAACAGCATATAATGGTTAATATAGGGCCCTCAGGCTTGAGAAGCGGCTGTGTGCTGCTCTTCATCGGAGGTGGAAAACCAAAACTAATAGAAGACACTTCTGATCAGACACTAATCTCACCATTGTGTGACTTATTGATTACACAAATGTAACCTGGTAGCTAATGTAATGATTCAGGGAGTTTTTAAAAAAAAAAATTATCATCTATTTACCAGCAGACATGGAAATAAAGCACATCAATTAACTTTGTATTCTTTTCCTGGAAATATATTAAATAAATAACCAGCTATTGGGAAATAGCGGACAATAATTATTAAATAATGTTTATAATAAATTAATTTTTGATGAATTTAAGGTAAATATTGGGGTAATTTGGCAGTAATTCCAAAGGTTATTTGCTAATTATCACCTAATTACCATGAAATTTGCAGACCTGTAAAATGAGGTGTTTCCTAAAGTCATGCCATCGCTTCTCATCATTTGTGGATTATACAGTATGAAGTAAAGACAATATGTTCAAATTCAGTTCCAGCCAGTCGTTTGATATGACTCATTCAGGGAAATTAAGGAATATTAATAAAGGAGATGCTTTCATCTGATAGTCTTCAGCCTCCCTGTCTCAGCCTGTGTCTCGAGCTAATGTTTCACTTTTACACTGTGCTGTCAGTTATCTTTTAGTTCCAGTTTGTAGCTTTGTAAAATTTTGGTTGTGTCTAGAAGGTAACCCCCAAGTTGTGAAACTCTTGCGAGATAGTTAAGGTTAGGCCAAGTCTTATTTAAAGAGGCTCGGACACGGTCGTGAGCTACGGGGTATGACACATGTGCAGTGTATGAATGAATGAATGAATGAATGAATGAGTCATTTATTTTCATTTCTGGTCATTTACATTACCCATCCCTCATGGGATTATTCAGACACATTAACAAACAACAAAACAAACAATCTTCCCAGCATGTTAGACCACCATCATCTAACAGCACAATACACCAGCATCATCCAAACAGAAAATTAAACATCATCCAGACATAATCGCACACGTGAACCTCCCACAAATAATGCTCCAGGATACATCCCACAATGAAAACACTACAAATAAACAGTCACAGATATACAATCACAGCCCCCTAAGCACAAGACACATACACACATCCAATCATGACAAAAAAAGGCATCAGAGTCGGAGGAATTTATCTATTGCATGTTGCTTTTCTTCTCCTGTCCCATGCTTTAGAAAGAAATTCAGCAAATGCAAAGACATTATCAAAAAGATATTCAATTAAGGCTCCAGTCTCCATACCTATCAAATCTAAACCAGGAACATGAACCTTTTTAAATAATATTTGTCATAAAAAATGATACAAAGGACAAAATATAATAAAATTAATTTCGTTCTCAACCTCATTTAGTTCACAATATTGGCAAAGTCAGGACAGACAGGACAAACACATGTTTGATACAGTTTGGAATATGTAGAATAACCCATATCTCTCATCATTTTAGTTTTACCTATAAACCCCCCAATGCTCTACTTGCTGAGTCTGCTAGACCTGATGCACCATGTAAACAAGACATACTATCATCTAAAGAAAGCCAAGATACTTCTATTTATCTGTAAACTCAAGTTGTTTCTCACCAACGCAAAACTGAAAACTACTCCTTTCTCTACCTGGTTTTCCAAAATGCATAATTTGTGTTTTTTTTTTATTGATATAAAATCTCCACTTTTTACACCATCCATCAACACATGTCAGCATTGCTTGTAAATCTTCCTCATTCTCTGACAGTAAAATAATATCATCAGCATAAAGAAGAATGTTTACAAGTACACGGCCACATAAAACCCCTTTCCCCAGCTGCTTTATCTCTCTCGCCAGATCATTAATAAAAACAGCAAATAATGTTGGTGATAAAATATCACCTTGATTAACACCAGAGGGCGTCGGAAACCATTCTGTATGATATTCATTCACTTTCACACAAGCAACAGGTGCCCTATATAAAGAGTTAACGGCTTGATAGAATTTTCCATTAACCCCTATTTGGTAAAGCTTAAATATTAGGACATCATGATCAACAAAATGAAACAGTGTAACTGGAGCTGTAGTAATTCGTTGCTGTTGGCTCAATTTCGGCGAGTGCAGACCAGATTTTACTGCACATGTGTTGAACCCCAATGATATGACGCGATGATGACGCGTGACATCTCCTTTTTTCTCCCCCTTGGGTTAGGCATTGACCTTGAACGGTTAAGGTCAGGAAAGGTCATCTGGCAGCGAGTCTCGTGAGAGTGCTCGCGACTCGAGGGCTTCTAGACACGACCGTCTTGTAAAAGCTGTTCTCTTAACTTTGTTAACATTTCACCACTAAAGCAGCCTTCACAGTTCATTATGATTGATCAGTTCTGTCGGTCCACCACTTTGGTCCAGACTAAAATATCTCAACAACTATTAAATGGATGGACATGAAATGTTCTAGAAACGTTCATGTTCCCCTCAGGATGAATTATAATAACTATAATAACTGACTTTTCATCTAGCGCCATCATCAGGTCAACATTTCAATTTGTCCCAAGATTTTGGTTTAAATACCTGCAGAACTAATTACATTCCCATCAGCCGTTGTAAATGGAGATGTTACTTTCACTTACTGGTGATTTGGAACCTTTTAAATTGTTTTTATTTTATTTTTGTTGGGATTTATTTGCGACAAATTAGTTTTTGTTTTCAGTGTAAGTTTATTTTCTATGTCTTCATATGTAGTCATTTCACTTATTCTCTGATCTTTATATTTCTTTTCCCGTTCTTAAATCACCAACATTACATGGAGTCTGAACCTAAACTGATAAGTCCACCTTAAAACTGACATGTCCACCTTAAATAGAACGACTACTCTTGTGACTAAACTGTGTTTTCATTCAGTCATCTTGTCTTCATGACATCAAATAGAAACTTGTTAATATATTTTGGATGATTTCATATGTCTATATTGTACATATTGTAAACATTTCATGTAATTAAATATTGATTTTAATGTACTGCAAGCAGCACATCTGGGGGCCAAGCAACGGGAACACGCTCCGAACAGGCACTGCAGCAGGAATCAAGATGAACAATCTAAAATGAAACAGTATTGATAAAACAGAAAAATAAAAAAAAACAACAACATGAAGATCAGAAACTAAATGAAATAATTTTACATATTAAAACATTGACAATCGAAACACAACAACTAAACAACAACAAAAAGAAAACTATGAAAAAAACATTAAATAAAACAGAAATAAACATCTCTTTGGAATAATGAGTCAGCAGGAGGACAGGTGCAGGTTAAGAGGTTAAATTCAGTGACTTTCCCATTAAGAAACAAACAACATGATGAATATAATCATCCTCTTTAACTGCTCTGTTCCCCCATCACACAGACCTTCAGTGGTAATATATTCAGTTTATCACCAGTGTTAATGTATGGAAACAGCTTCTCAGTGAAAGTGTGTGTGAAGGTGTGTATGTGTGTGTTAGTATCAGGATCAGAGAACGACAACTTTCCTCTGTTCCAGTCCAGATTCACTCTGATCCTCTGGAGCTTCTTCTGGACTCTGAGATCAGTGGATGGAGCTGGTAGTAACCATGCTGAGTATTTACCTTTAGAGAACCCTATTCCCCATAATCCAGACTGTATGAATCCCTTCCTCTGGACAGACTCTGCTAACACACCCAGTAACCAGCCTGTACTGTCTCCAACCTCGACATCCCAGCTGTGAGTCCCAGAGTTAAAGCCCTCAGAGCCCAGGACAGACCAGTATTCATCAAACCTCTCTGGATTATCAGGAAGCTGCTGTTTCTCTCCTGGTCTCACACTGGTCAGATCTTCAGACAGGATGAGTTTTGGATGAGCAGTGTTTGGATCCAGAATCAGAGGAGTGAAGGAGACCATCCCCTTCATCTTGTTCCAGATGTTGAAGGTCAGGTTGCCCAGGTGTTTGGCCTCGTCTATCAGAGCTCCTGAGAGCAGCTGTGGATCCTCCAGCAGGGGGCGCTGCTGGACTCTTTCCACTGCAGCCTTGTAGTTGTGCAGGAATGAGACGTCTTCAGCTCTCAGCTCCTCCTCTGTGGCTCTGAGTGTGTCTGAAAGAGCTGCTATCTCTCTGCTCAGAGCCTCCATCTTCTCCTTCATCATCTGACTCTTCTGCTCCTCTTCCTCCCTCAGAGCAGAGATCCTGGCCTCCTCTTCCTCTTCTAGAAACTGGTGAAGCTTCTTAAAGTGCTCTTTAATCTTCCTCTCTGTGCGTCGGGCCTGGACCTTCATGTGTTCTGCTGTTTGATCAGACTTCACTTTAACTTGTTCAAAAACCTTTAACTTCTCCTTTAAGGGCTCCAGAGTTTCCTGAAGTTCCTTCTTGTGTTGTCGTGCAGCTTCATCGATGGGTCTGAATCTGTGGTTGGTGTGTTTTTCTGAATCTCTGCAGATGAGACACACTGGCTGCTGATGGTCCAGACAGAAGAGTTTGAGTTTCTCAGAGTGCAGACTGCAGAGAGCCTCTGAAGCTCTCTGATCTCTCTCCTGTAAGAAGGACTCACACAGGTTCTTTAAGGCCAGGTTTAAAGGTGGGTCCATTGAAGATTTTCTCTTACAAATTGGACATTCGCGTGTCTGCTTCTCTCTCCACCATCTCTTCAGACAGTCTTTACAGAAGCTGTGGCTACATGACAGAACAACAGGATCTCTAAAGACGTCATGACAGACCGGACAGCAGAGATCCTCCTCTGATCTGGAAGCCATTTAGTCTCTGAGTGAAGCTGAAAACACAGCAGACAGAAAGTACAGTCAGTCATGGCTCCCCTCCCTCCTCTACTAGCTTCACTGACATTTACTTTCACGTTGAGTCGTGTTTTTAGTCAAACTCACCTTCAGTGTGTGGAGCGTCAGCAGGTTGAAGCAGCAGTGTTGTAGTTTTCCACTTTTCTCTCCTGTAGATGAACTCACTCAGATGAAGTTGTTAGTTTGTTCTGAAGGTGAATCTGATCATCTGGTTTTCAGTCTATGTGACTCTCTTTAATGAGGAAGAATAACAAACTGTTTCCATGGTTTGTCTCAGGTGAGTCTGGTGAGGGGTGGAGCTTTAGTCACATCTCCTCTGCTGAATGTTGTTGCTTCTAACAATAGAGCCTATTATCATCCCCCTGCAGAGCCGCAGAGCCACTCGCAGACACACAGTTGTAGACGTACGCATGCGAGACTTCAACAACCACAATTTTAGATGTATGCCGTCCCTAAACTCTTATCAAAGCTTCTAACATTAAAATAATAATCCACGTTTCTATGCTTTTATAACATTAAAGTTGTAAATATTGTAATAAATTAAAGATTTTTAAATCAATATAAACATTAATCTAAAACAGCTGTATGCCTACATACCATAGACTTATATGTATATATATGTATATATATATATACATATATATAAATGAGATCAGTGTTTGTGTGTGTGTATATATATATATATAAAAATGTGTGTATGTGTTTGCCCTGCTATAATGCATCTGTGAATAGGTCTACATTAGAACAAGTGAAATTGGCCATTAGTGCAAACACTTCCTGTGGAGAAAAACTGGCTTAATTCGATAGCGTAAGTCTGACACTGTGAACTCTGCAATTCATCCTCCAGCACAGTGGTTTTCAAACTCTGAGTTGCGACACACTAGCGGCTTGCAGCATCCGGACAGGTGTGTTGTGGGAAGACTGTAATGGTTGTAATGTAGGGTTTAAGATGGGATCACACACAGCAGCTAATCCAAGAGTGATTTTAAACAGTTCATTAATCTTAAATGACGTAAGAGACACAATTCTGTTGAAATATGATAAAACAGAGCGTTTCAGGCAGAGGGTAAATGCAGGCATATTCAGACAGACGGTTTGAGGAAAATTATGTTTTTTTATTTTTAACATTACAGCATGTAAACATGTTGTAGTAGACAAAATACAAGTATGAACCTGAAAATGAGCATGCTATTGGACCAAAGAAGTAGGGTAAAATTCTCAGCCTATGAACATTTCATCAATCCCTCGGTTCATCACAAACATTCAAAATCAAAATGGATTATCTTAAAGGTGCCATATTGTAAAAATCTAGATTTTCATGTCTTAAGCAGGTTTATGTGCTCTATAAATACTGTGAAAGTATTCTAACGCTCAATCAACGGAGAAATACACACAGTTCGTATTGAGGTCTGGACTCTTGGCAGGCCGTTCCATTCTCTCTACTCCCACATTGTGGAGGTAGTCTGTGATAACCCTGGCTCTGTGGGGGCGAGCGTTGTCATCTTGGAGGATGAAGTTAGGTGCCAGATTGTGGAGATATGGGATCGCCACTGGCTGCAGAATCTCATCCCGATATCTCCCTGCATTGAGATGGCCTTCCCTCCCCCACCCCCCCCACCATGACACTGCCCCCACCAAAAGCTGTTACTCCATCAGCATAGTGTTTTCCACGTCGTCTCCATACTTTGACCCTGCCATCCAACTTTGGCAGACAGAACCTGGACTCATCACTGAACATGACATTCCCCGACATGTTCAGGTTCCATTGTCTGTGTTGTCGACACCAGCGCAAACGGGCCTGACGGTGAAGGGGAGTCATTGCAGGCTTCCTGGTAGCCTTATGAGAATACACTGTTTACCATTGGCAGAGCATTTTGGCAAATTTTTCTTGGGCGCTACCCACATAATCAGCTGTGCTGCTCATCCCACAAATGCATGATCCTTACAAGTTGGACATCATTGTGAAGGTAAATAAACAGGCTTTCCAACCATGTAAAATACAATGCCAATTAGCATTGGAACAACAGAGAAATAATCCACCAAACACAAGTTTCCAAACTTTTTTTTCCCAGTTTATATCAGTCACAGAGGTCATTTTTGACGTGTGTGAAGGCCTCTTTAACCAGTTACAGTAGCACAGCCATACTGCCAAAGGAGTAGAGGTGCATTTTTAGGGGATCGTAAAAACTTGGCAACCCCTGCTTCTGTGTTAACAAACTGTGTCCACAAGAGAGAGCTGTGGTTTATAAGATTAGTGGTTGCAGGATGTCTGAAGGCATGTTTGCTGACATCATGTGCTGTGGGAAATATAGCAATTCAAACTCAACAGCCAAAGATTTAGTTAAAGAAGAAAAACTCCCTCAACCTCTTGAACAGTGATTTTATTTTTTCCTGAAGGTATTTTGAAAAGTGTCTTTTTTAGATTTGGTGAACTGACATTCAATATGCAGGAAATCCATCACAGAACAGGTGCAGATACCAGCGTTATCTGGGGAAATGTAGAAAAATGACACACAATTCATGCAGGTGGAGGAAAAATAAGTAAAACAAGAAGAGAAAATGTTAACAAGCAACATTCCCTCAACATAAAACAAACCAACAACAACAAAAAATTCAGGTAATTCAATAAACTCAGACTGCAACTAACCTCTAAAGAACAATTTAGAGGAGATGTGATCTCAGTCAGTTATGTATTTTAACTCTTTTAACTTTTCCTACGTTTTAGTCTTTCACTTTTACACTCAATGATTGGCTAAAGTATGGTGAAGATTACTACTTTATTCCAATACATGACTGACCTACTGCCTACTGCACTAACAGCTAATTTGACTTTTACATGCAAATATTTGATAAACTCCCATAATATGATGCTTTGCTATATAACATTAAACAGAATCAACAGTAGTCACGTAGCAACATCTAGACAGGCCTCATTAAAATGATTTTTCAGGTGAGCGTACCAACAAGCTATAGTCTGCATGATGAGTATTTCTACTTTTATTACATAAGCATATTTAAATGAAGATATTTCCATAGCCTAAACACTGTAACATTTGGAATGTAAGTAAGTATTTTAACTTTTGTTTAATTAAATGATCTGAATGCTTCTTCCAACACTGATGTTCACCGTCCTGACTAACTTTCTGTTTTTCCTCTATTTCACACTGACAAAAAAATCCCACATTTAGACATTTTTCATGGGAAATGGTTGAAATTGTCTTTTGTTTCTCTCTTATTTACGAAGCATAATATTGAAAAAATTATTATACAGAAACTGCTTTTATTGAATCGTACTGAAGGTTTATTCTAATTTCATTGAATTATTTTTTTTAATTATTTAAAGTTTTATTCCCTGTTTAATGTATTAATTTTAACGTTTTGTTTGCCACCTTTATTTTATTTGTTTAAAGGTTTTAATATAAATATATATGTATGTATATATGTAAACTAATAAAATAAAAGGCGGTACCTTTTATTTTATTTGTTGAAATAGAAATAAATGATAATATTGATAAATAAATAAAAATTCAAAATGAATATAAGGATATATAGACTTACAAATTAAGAATATATAAAATTAAGTATATATATATAAATATAAAAATCCACATACCTATAAGACTCCCTGTTTAATGTATTAATTTTAACGTTTTGTTTGCCACCTCTTAATTTATGTTTAAATGTTTAAATATAAATATATATGTATGTATATATGTATATATATATATATATATATACTGTATATATATATATATAAACTAATAAAATAAAAGGTGGCACCTTTTATTTAATTTGTTGAAATAAAAATAAATAATAATAATGATAAATAAATAAATAAATATATATATGCCTACAATTTTTGATGTGAAGCACTTTGAGCTGCATTATATGTCGGCTTACAGTATGTAGCATATATATAGATATATCTATAGATATATCTATATATCTATAGATATATCTATAGATATATATATCTATATAGATATATATGCTGCTATTATGCCCATAGTATGATCACCTATCCTATAGGACTATGATTTGCATTGTGGTCTGATTTAAAACCACCCTGGCCTGTAGAAGTGTAATGTTCCGAGCGGTCCATGAAGGCAGCAGCAGGCAGCAGGAGGAAGGTGTGTCTGCTGCTGGAGGAGCGACTCAGAGGCTCAACCCACATGTGCTCAGTTTGTTTACAGCGTGGAGCCTGCAGGTGACTTGACAGTGAACTGGCCGGTAGCTGCTGCACCATCACACCCAGGATCCATCCTGCTGTCAGCTGCAGTGGAATAACCAACAGAGAGTCCAGAGATCCACACACCAACTTCTGATCCGTGAGTTTAACACACTTTTATTCTGAAATGTTTGAAAGGATGCGCCTCTTGATGCTGCTGCTGCTGCTCAGGAGGAAATAACGAGGGAATGAATGTGACTTGATATTATAGTTTACAGACAGGAGTCTAATGTGTTATTAATGTTGTTATTTATTCTTTGCCCAGAGGCTGATGAGCCTGGTGTTCAGTAGTTTAAGGAAGGAAAAAGTTCTAAAATCAAGTTTCATTTCACTCAAACTGCAACACCTGCTGATTCTGAGTATTTCAGTCAGTGTGCAGCTACAATTGATCACATCTGTGATGATGAACTCACTCTGAGCATCATCACTTCTATTTCTGTCAGAACTTTCTGGATCAAAATTGGTGCTGTTTCATTTTTCATGTTTCTGATTCATGTTTTTTTTTTCACTGAATATAGTTAAAAAAAAACCTGTTTAAAGAAAAGTCATCCTGGTGTTTGTGTGTGTGTGTGTGTGTGTGTGTGTTCCCAATGAGGAGTTTTGGTGGTCATTGAGCAGTTTCCAGGGTCATTGAATGATTTTGTTGGTTATTATTGGGGTTCCAGGAGTTTTTGTAGGAGTTTTGGTGGTCATTGTGAAGTTTCCAGGGGTCCTTGTAGAATATTTGGAGGTTATTAATGAGGTTTTAGGAGTCCTTGTATTAGTTTTGGTCATTGAGGAGGTTCTTCTATGATATTTTGGGATTATTGATGAGTTTCCAGTAGTTTTTGTGTGTGTTTTGGGGGGTCATTGAGGATATTTCAAGGTTATGTGTAGAAGTTTTGTCCTTGGAAGAGTTTTTGTGGTCCGTGAAATGTTTCCATGTTTCTTGATTAATAATAACTACTGTCACCATGAGTCTCACTGATGTATATTTTCACCACTACTATCGACAGAGCTCCTTACATATGGGGGGGGCTGTTGGTCCAAAACTTAATCAGAAAGCATCACGTGTTTTCTGTTATTGTGAGCCGGTGAAATGAAACTGTCCCTCATGATGAGTCCAGGCAAAGAAAATGTCTCCTCAGGTCAGCTGTCCCTCACCTCCAGATATGTCTCACAAACCTTCAGCTGAGTTTACTAAAGACAGTGTCTCTGATGTGAGTAAACGTCCCCCAATTGTCCCTGCCTTTCCTGTTATGACTTCAACACCCGCTCTGCTGTACAATCTGTGAGTGGGACTGCTGTTTCCTGCCCTGTGTGTGTGTGTGTGTGTGCGTGTGCGTGTGCGTGTGTGTGTGTGTGTGTGTGTGTGTGTGCGTGCGTGCGTATGAGTGTGTGAGTGAGTGAGGTTTTTCCTGGCTGCATTGTGTCATTGTGTCTCCTCTCAAACAGTAGTGCTGCTGAGGTAGTGATGATAATGGAGTGCCGCTGATACGCAGCCACCTGTAGGATGTGCTTTTGTTTGTTGTTACGCCACTTTATACTTCTACTCCACTACACTTTGGAGGGAAAATAATGACTTAGTACTATGTTTAGTTATGTTTTCTGATAAGAAGTGAAAAAACATCTTTCATAGAAGTGTAAACCTGTTTTTCATTCTAGATCAACTTGCTTCAAGAAATAATTTAGAGCTACAGCAAACTGTTATTTTCATTGTCAATTAATCTGCTGATTATTTTCTTGATTATCTGCTCAATTGTTTTGACTGCAAAATGTCACAAAATAGTGAAAAATGCCCATTATCATTTTCATGAGTCCAAGCTGGTGTTTTTTTGTTTTGTCTTTCAGATTAAAACCCAAAGAGGTTTAGTTTACTATCGTAGAAGACCATACAAAAAAGTGTATATGATTTTGAATGCAGGACTTTTACTTGTAATTGAGTACTTTTCCTAAGTTCTGGATCTGAACATTCGCTCCACACCTGGACTAGAGTGTAGAATGGAAATTTCAAATTTAATTCAAAAGTAATGATGAACCTGTTTTATTTTGTCTTTGTCACCCTGAACACTCCGCCGGCCACTATTCTGTCTTTCAGAGGTTTAAACGGGCTGAGTTTTCAAGCTAGAGTGAAGATACTGGTATCTTATGAAACTAAGGAATCTATGGTACCAACCGTGTCATGATAGCTTGTCGGGAAGATTGATAAATAACACTACGAAGTTACGCAAAATTTTGGCAAGGAAAAACTGGCATGATGATTTTCAAAGGGGTCCCCTTGACCTCTGACCTCAAGATATGTGAATGAAAATGGGTTCTATGGGTACCCACGAGTCTCCCCTTTACAGACATGCCCACTTTATGATAATCACATGCAGTTTGTGGCAAAAACCATGCAGTTTTTGAATGCATGGTGTATTTGAATATTTCTGCTTACTGGGGTCCCTAAACATAATGTTCTAAGCCCTTATACACTTCTACTTTTACATTAATTAATCAATTCTTTTTTATTTCTTATTAATGACTAGAACAATTTGACACACAGTGCTGAGCTGAATCTCAAATTAATCTTCAGGTTCCCATCTTTCAGATGATGTACACCTCTTCTATGTGACATCTACTGTTGACTATTTATCTTCCCCTGAACATCTCCTGTCCTCCACCCCTACCGCTCTAAAAATGAGTGTGGAATGGTAAAGGGGTTAAAGCTACTGTGTGTGCGTGTGTGTGTGTGTGTGTGTGTGTGTACCTACTGAGAGCTGAGTAGAGCCTGTTTGATCTGCTTGACTCCCTCTCAGTCAGTCAGGGTCCTCCAGTGGAGAGGGGTATCACACCAGCTTTATCTGGCCGGCTGCTGACTGAAGTGTGTCTAAATGAGGGGTGAGTCCAGAGCCCAGTGGAAGTCCGCACTTGACTGTCTCAGAATTAACAAGAGGCTAAAATATCATCAGCGATACAGATGGAGATGGCTCAGCATGCAGCAGGTTTCTGCTCATGTGTTTAAAAGCTGAATGGAGTCGACCGGCACATCGCTCCACGACTAGAATCAACAAAGTCTTATCTGATGGCTGCCGGCCAAAGAGAAGTGAAGTTCAAAGCTGGCCACTTAACAACTGCATCGCTCTCTCCTCTGATTTGGCTTTTGTTTCGCTGACTTGGAAGTTTTACTGTTCTTTTTTTAAAATTTAATTTGGAGACAAAATTGAATGGAGGTTTTGGCCTCACCATGAATGGGAATGGGAATGTTGTGTGTCTGGCCTCTCCGGTCCAGCTTTCCCTGCGAGGCTGCAGGTTTCCAACTGGAGTCGCTGCTCTGCGAACACCGGCCGTGACCCCTCCGCACTCCGATTGCCTTATTAACGTTATGGTTCCCTTATAGCATTAGGTTTAAATCTGAAATATTGCCAAATAGGCGCTTTTGCTTTACGCTTTATCATCTCTCTCTCGTCCTGTGTGTGAAATATGACACCCGCTACTCTGAGCTGAGACTCCGTATGGAGCATTTACTGTCAGTTTCTAACGTCCGTCGTCCGACTATGTATTGATAACACCTAGAACGTGTTCATATTCGGTATCTATTTCTGTCTGTATGCATGTTAGATATTGTTGCTTCCTCAGTTTTCAGTCTGAACACAGCTGCAGACATTTACAGGTTGACTGTGTTATTCAGAGTGAGCAGATCCACATTCTGATACCACCACATGCTGGTTGATAGACACGTTGGCTGTTATGGGGATTGAACCTGTAACCTGTCAGTCACAGGAAGGTTTCTCTAACCTCTCGACACAAGCCTGTATTGTATATGTTTCCTCCTGTAGTCAGACCAGACTCTGTCTTTCTCTCTCTCTTTGATCGTGTCCTCCAGCTTCCCCAACGCATCTCTGAAATGTGCTTCTCATTCTCCACGGATGGAAGGCATATCTGTTCTCTGTCATACAGGTTGTACATCCGTTTGATACGCAGGTCTGTTTTCCATTCTGTTCATTCTGGGTTTGACGCACGCTCTCTCTTCATCATCTGACCTCTTCCTCTGCGTTACTGGCCCAGCAGTGGGACAGTGGGAGGCTGGTTCAGGCTCCCCGAGGCAAAGAGTGTTCAGATCAACATTTGTTTTCTTGTTGAACTGCGTAGCAATAAATCAGTTTCTACTCTGGCAGATTCTTGTCTCTGCATTTTGTGAATAGTATACGCATTCCTGGAGCAGTTCATGCACATTAGTAATGTACAGGCACTGCTTGTAGCACAAATTGCTTGTTTTGTCCTAAATACCAAATATTGAACTTTGCAAATCCGTGTACAGTACACATGTACTACATGATGAATCAGATGTCATTTATTTATGTTGAGGGTTCATTTTCTGTTCATAAATTATTTAGGGCTTCAAATAACAATTGTTTCATCCCACTCGCACAAAAAGGCGTATGAATGACACAATAACTCACAAGGCAAAAGCCTTATTTGTCAAGTATTTAATACTCTTGTCAACATGGTAGTGGGTAAATATGCTGTTTTATGCAAATGTATGTACATAGTTATTATTTGAAGTCAATTAACAACACAAAACAATGACAAACATCGTCCACAACCCTCAACTGCATGTGATTATCATAAAGTGTGCATGTCTGTAAAGGGGAGACTCGTGGGTACCCATAGGACCAATTTTCATTCACAGATCTTGAGGTCAGAGGTCAAGGGATCCCTTTGAAAATGGCCATGCCAGTTTTTTCTCACCGAAAGGTTTATTTAGCCTCCTTCGTGACAAGCTGACATGACATGATTGGTACCAATGGATTCCTTAGGTTTGCTAGTTTCATACCAGTATCTTCACTCCAAAACTCGTTAAAACTCATTTGCGTGAATGCGTTATTATCATGTTAACTTTGACGGCCCTAGTTTAAATTGCTTTTTTTTTTACAGTCATCAGTTAAAGACTCAAAATGTTCAGTTGACAGTTAAATTTGACAAAGAAACAGCAGCAAATCCTCACATTCGAGCAGCTGGAACCTGCAAGTTTTGGGTATTTTTGGTTGACAAATGACTGAAACAATAATCAAATATTAAATTAATTTCCAATGAATTTACTGTCAATCACCTAATCAATTAATCGACTAATTGTTTCATCTCCAAACTGATTAATCAGTTGTTTGATTATTAAAGTGTGTGTTTGTTCGTGTATGTGTGTGTTTGAGGGAATGATGAATTAAAAGGAAAGAGTAATGTGTGTGTGCTTTAATTGGCCCAGACAGGCTTACTAATTTGTAACCACAGTTGTGTGATAACTAAATACAAATCTCTGTGAAGCTTTTATTTGACTTTAACCCTCTCTATTCATAAACATCTCATCACGTCCATGTTGTCCCCGCTGCATGATAAAGACTAACTTGGGCCGTTAGAGTGACTTAAGACTTCTGAGCTCTCTGAGGCCGAAGTGGGACGGACGCAGAATGAGACTTTACATCACGTTTAATGGAGGAGCTGACAGCATGCAGCGAGTCAGTATCAGGGACGTGGCCCATTTCACAAAGTCACCTGTAAACTGTTTATATCCTCAGTGGGCAAGTTTACATTGGCGTGGGGAAACTAGACGAAAAACATCATGGAGTGGTGATAAATGTCGAGGGAAAATCCCTCACAGATTCTTTGGATAACTTAAAGATGTAATAAATTAAGTTTTTATTTCCTCGTGGAATAAATCGACTGTGGTATACTGTGTGTGCAGGGATTTCATGGGGTTATTGATCCATATGTGACTCAATGATTGACTAAGAAACATTTCCTGAAAAGGAAAAATGTGAAATACTCACCTGTGAAGCTATTTCAGTTCCCTTTTTAGCAAAATGCTCTGTGTGAATTTGCCTCTGGTAAATAGTTACGCAGTGTATATGTCTATGGCTTTTATTTTGAAAGGTAATATCGGAAGTAGTAGATAAAGTTTGCCGTCTTGGTTCGGACTACGGAGCCTCCATGTTTTTGTCATGGATGTATAATAAAACCACGGTTTTATACGCTATAGCGAACGTTTGAAATAATAAATGTCCCCGTTGTGTAAAAGCCTTTAAAGTAATACATATATACATCATGCCTAAAGGAAAATACGGCAAATATTCAGGAGAAAAATAGTGTGACAGTCTCCCTCATTTGATTTGAACAACTATAAATTCTCATACAAAAGCTGGTAATAATAATGTAATAAAAATGTATTAAAAAAATAAAAATAGCAGGGGGCGTGGTCAGTACGAACAAGAAAAAGGCTGGGTAAAAAAACATGAGGCGAAAAGGTGAAATTAGTGACCCAAAACAACAGCTCATATGGTAAATTATGCTTGTATTTTCTATTTTTCATCAAGCTATTAATTCCAGTTTTTCCACTTTTCTGTTTTTCACAAACACATCCTGATTTTTCACATTAAAAGCCTACCAATATCGGGAATGCTGGAATACTTTTAATGTGAAAAATCATCTGGAAGTGTTGAGTCTCATTCGCTGTCTCTCAACATCGATTGGGGGAAAAAAATTGAAAAGTGAAAAGACCGATGTTAATAGACAGAAACTGAGAGCAGCAGAGTGGCGGGTGTAAATTGACTATTTTTTTGTTTTACTGATGAAATTAGGGCTCTGGAGATGAACATCATACTGGATTTTCTCTGTACCTTTAAAGCCAATATGAGAATTTACGGTCATCAAAAGCCGGCATTTGAAATAGCTTTTAACCCTGATGATGCTCTCACTGGATTTCATCAGATTTTGGGTCCTGAACTGAAAACATGAGCTAACTTTCACAGATACCTGATTTCCATAATTGATATTAATCATTACAGTAATTAATAATCTGAGTTTAAAACACAGTGGATCTTGGTAGTGTGATTCCCACAGATACCTATATAACTAACTGGCTGTTATATATGTAATGTATAGCTGTCATTTGGGAACATCATTTGCGAACAAGATTGATGGTAAAACAATATGAAGCCGGTGTTACACCCCAATCCAGCTGCACACATGTCACCCTGTCACTGCTAATGAATGAACTCTCTCTTTTCTTTTAAAGAAAACCTAACTTCCCACCACGTATATAAAATACCCAGAGCCCCACGCCCATGAAATCATGTCTCCCTCTGTCAGGACAGTTTGTCCATGTCTCATACAGAGTTACACTTTGAGAAACTGGGACTGTATGTTATGATTTTTCCCAAAGCAAGAATTAAATTATTCCTTAAGGTGCCTTGATTGTGTTATAATTGCGAGTCATTGCAATTTGAGGTGTAGATGTACAGAAATCCCAGCAGCTTCTCAAGTGTTTCCCGTTTTATGCCATAGATATTTAAAAATCTAACAATGTATTTATATGTTGGCTTGAATCGTGGATGACTTTGTGCTCGATGTGTGTGGGACTTCTTTTCTCCGGTATGATGCCATTGAGCCTGTGTTGTCAGAGTCGAAAATATAACCTTCCATAGTGGGAACATTTTACTTCTTGAGCGAACAGACCTTTTGTCACTGCTTGTAGAAATAATTTACACACTTTCTAATGGACAAGTTAAAGCTGCAGTAGGCAAATTGAAATGTTTTCAGAAACATCTTGTAGTGCACTGTTTAGCTGTAAAATTAGAAAGTTTATGATCCGGCTGCCATGTTGAGATCAGTTGAGGAAATACCAAGCACCGCCCACCAGCCGGAGCAAACTTTCTCATTTTACAGCTAAACAGTACACTACAAGATGTTTCTGAAAACATTTAAGGCGAGAAATAGGCCTCAAAGAATATTGAATATATTTGAATTTAACAGAATATTGATTCATATTTGATCAGCGCTGCCTAGTTTGACCATTTGATTGGAGTTTGCGAGTGATTGACAGCTGCCTCCGTTGAATGAACAGCCAATAGGTACGCTCTCTCTCTGAGATGACCTGTGATTGGCCAAAGTCTCCCGTCACGGGCTACATTTTCTAAAGCCTGAAAACAGAGCCATGAGGAGGTGCAGAAGTCTAGTTTTCTCTCAGAACACTTGAATTAAAATATGCCGAAATGTTATAATGGAATTTTTGCCCAATGATACCAAAAATATTCTTCCTACTGCCGCTTTAACACAGAGGTTTTCACCAAACATTTACAACCACAGTGTATTTATCCTAGGAAAGTGAATGTGCACAGATGCTCCTTTTCACTTGACATTCAATCTCCTCCCTGCAGCAACGTATCACTCCAGTCTTTTGTAGCTCCGCTGGGGAAACTTAAGGTTAAGTGACGGCACAGAAGTAGCTGATGAGGGAAGGGAATCAGCTCCTCCTGCACCCAGTAGTCTTCTGAATCATCCCCAGCCTTCACCTTGTGGCTGTTGAATGAATGATAGCAGGCAACGTTTTCAGAGTTTCCTAGAGTTTCATCATCCCGTTGTCGCCTATTCAGGCTGATCCCGGGGTTAACATCACAAATAAAATATTCAAAGCCATGATTTAAACATCACATGCCCTGAAACCACAGCTAAACACACACACAAAATATGCAGACACACCACATTGATGAAGAGCCCAGAATAACATCCTCTTCATCCTCATGTTATTGAATTAATCCCTTCTTCTTCCTCCTCCAACCCACAGTTATCCGGCTTTGGGACCCTCTTGTGTTTAGAGAGCTGGACACAAACACACACTTTTAAACACACACACAGACATCTTTGTGAGGTTGAGAAATTCCCCACCTCTTAATACACCAGTTCCTTTACCACAAAGGACACAAAACACACAACACACACCCCGAAGAAAGAGACACAACGAGTGAGAACGAGAGAGTGCATTCATTAGTTCATGTAAAAATGTTATTCTACCAGCCAACCTCAACACTCACTACACTTACTGTCAGTCCACTCCCACAGACCAGGGCTGGGCTGCTGTGTGTGTGTGTGTGTGTCTATACCGGCAAAGTTTGAAAACTGTGTGTTTCTATGGTGGTTGATCATCTGCAGGAGTTCACAGACAACCAAGCTGATCGGGAGTCTGCTGTCCAGCTTCCGTCTATGAGAGCCGGCTGTCAATCACTCGCGAACTCCGACCAAACGGTCAAACGAGGCAGCGCTGATCAAATATGAATTATTCATATTTACTGTAATGCCTATTTCTGGCCTCAAATGTTTTCAGAAACATCTTGTAGTGTACAGTTTGTGACCTGGCAGCCATGTTGAGATCAGTTGAGGAAATACCAAGCACCGCCCACCAATCAGAGCACAGCCAATAGGAACGCTCTCTCTCTGAAATTACCTGTGATTGGCCAAAGTCTCCCGTCACGGGCTATCATTTTTAAAGACTGTAAACAGAGCCATGAGAAGGTGCAGAAGTCTAGTTTTCTCTCAGAACACTTTTACACACAATTACAATATGCTGAAAGGTTATAATGGAATTTTTGCCCAATGATGCCAAAAATATACGTGCGTGCGTGTGTGCTTGCGCATGTGTGCGTGCGCATATGTGTCCGTCCTCCAGGCGATGTGCATTCACAGACGTAAAGTGGCCCTATTGTGATTAATGCTCTTAAGGATGCCCTGCTCTGTGTGTTTTGTTGTTTTTCCTTCCTCCTCTGCTGTTTCCTGAGTGTGTTTTTGTGTGTGTGAAGGAAACAGAGAGGGAGAGAGATGTGAGAAAAAAGAGAGGACATTTCTAACTTATATGTAACATGTTGCATTTGTCTGTATCATGTGTTTTTGTCAACCAAATGTCATGGGAAGGCGTTTAAATAGCACGACATTTTGACACATTTCAAGTGTCATGATAACGCATTTTAGGGTTTGTGTGTGACATTTCATGCCATGTCGGTACCATGAAACAGTCACAGGTTTAGGCAACAAAACCACTTAGTTAGATTTAGGATTAAACGTCATGGTTGGGCTTAAGATAAGGTGGTAAACTAAGTAAAATACGTACATGAACAACGTAACGTAAGTACAGAAAACACGTCAAAAATGTCTCTTAAGTAACTTAAAAATAACTCACTATTCTACATCACTAGCTCTGAGCGTAGCATACTCAAACGGATGCATTTACGTTGCAGTCAGTATAGACTACATGGCGTGAAAAGAACGGCGTTCTTATTATACGTGAAATGACATAAGCCCCGTTTCCACCGCAGCAAAGAATATTGAGCAAAGAATATTAAAAGTATATAGTGACTGACAGACACACAGACAGAGAGCAGACCACCCAGTCAGGCTTACATCAGTGTCTCTGTCCCAGAGGACATGACAGCTGAGCAGCACAGGGTTTATATCAGCTGCCTCTAAGACAGCCGGGTCACTGCGGAGGATGTTCAGCCTAAAAGTGAGGGTCAGGGCCCAGTGTGGGTCACTGGCCTGCTTCTAGTGGGGGCCCCGGCATGACAACAATGGAAGAGATTAGCTCCGAGATGTCGTGTTCACCATGAGAAAAAAATGCTGTTGGGTCCCACAAGATGACTGAATGTTTTTTGTTGACGTTTGTGACGTGTTATCTGAAGTTGTTTCTGTACGTGTTTTACTTAGTTTACTTATTTTAAGCCCAACCATGACGTTTTTCCTTACCCTAACTAAGTGTTTTTCTTGCCTGAACATAACTGCGGACGTTTGCGTGGTGTATAAATGACAAGCAAAAGCGCTTTAATGTGTACTCATGACACGCAGAATGTCTGTGTAATGTTTTGGTATTTATACGCCTTCACGTGAGACTGGGTTGGTTTTGATGCCAGTCGGATCTTCAAGAACAAACGTTTAAAAATGGGTACTAAACCCATATACTGTATATACCATTAGGCTCTATGATGACCGGCATGGTACACCATGCAACCCACTCAGGATGATAAACATTAACAATTCAATAAGAAGGCTACACAATTACTTCAATCTGAAAGAATGTGAAAGTACAGAGACAATAATGCATCACATATGTCTTTTGATTGTTGCTGATATCCAACAGCCTTACACTCTTTCTAACATCTACTTCAGTTTGTCATAAATCATAACCGCCTGCGTCTTGTAAAGTTTATCAAACCTGAATTCGCTGATATCACCATGTTCTAGTCTAGACATGAGTTCATTTGCGTAAATATTCTGTTGACATTTTATTGGACAGTCACACTGCGTCACAGCCGGACCTGAGTCAAACAGTTGTTCACAAATATTAATCAAAGTGTTTGTTTTAACCTGCTTAGAGTTCCTGATGGGTTCCAACCAGAGACGGCAATCACAGGTGGAGAACGTAAAAGTCAATTTGATTTAGTTTCCCTCGATGAAAGGTTTTATTTAGGTGACAGTACATCTCCTAATGCACAGAAGTGACTTCACACCCGTCTTAACTAAGAAATATTAGCACATGAGTGAGATAAGGCGCTTATGTTATGGGTGTGATAAGAGATCAGGATGAATGTATTTATTTTATTTTAGTTCAGTTCTTATGCAACCTATCAGTATTTAGAAAGGAGGCTTGGTGCTGCCAAATTAAACAAACTGATAACCACTCGGTGCTATTAATCATTCTCTTAGATAGTAATTCACTTTGTATTTGTTATCCATTGCTGTGCTTTTACTGCAGAATTCCATCCGTCTTATGACGAATAGTTTATTCATTTTCTCTTCCTCTATTCTTTGGAAATTCATTATTTTTTCTATTATGTCTCAAGAATTAACAAATTAAGTTTGAGTGCTCTCATTGAAAGGTAAATGCTTATTTTCTGCTTTTGAATTTTCTTACTTAAAAAAATATTTTTGAAATCTGAAAATGAAAAGTCATCCACCAACTTCACCGTACCGAGTTGGTTCAGCAGATGGTGTAAGATACTTCAATTTGTAAAGGAACGATAATCAATACTTTTGTATTTACAAAGGATCAAATGACTACATGGACGTGAAAGGTGACGTCACTCATAGTGATGAAGCCGCAGAGAATTATCCCCATATCCCTTCAGCTCAGTGGAGCTTTATATCTTCTTTCAGCTCATTGTTTTGGTTGTAAATGACTTCACTATTTTGGTTGAGTCTCTCGGCTCTCATCAGCAGTGTTTCTTGCTGCGGTAAGCAGCTGTTTTCAGCAAAAAAAACTCCGATAAACCCACCATACACTACATGGCCAACACCAAACTACAGTTATCAACTAGCTGGTGAGCACAGTGGAGCATTTAGCAGCTAAAGAGTCGGCCATTTCCCTCAGGAGTTGGTTGCGACCCAAAACAGAGCTAAAAGAGAGAGGACATTAAAAGAGCCAATTTGCGTATTGGCCAAACGATGGAATTACAACATCCGTGTCCGTCACGTGATACCATTGGGCACAAAAATACTTTTTCCCATAGACTTACATTGGGAAAGAGATGTCTGTAACTCAGCAGATAATTATTTTTAGGTGAATCAATTTCCTGGTACGAACACTCTAATAGCCTCAATCATTAGGTCCTAAAAGTTGTAAAATGCACTAATAGCTGAATCCAGAGTTATTTCTTTTCCTCCATTCATGTGAATGAGACCCAGACGGAGGCTAGAGCGAGGGCTAGGAGGCGGAGTTAGCAAGCCGTGACGACAGTGTGACGGCTGTGACCCCGTGACCGAGCGGACGCTACTGCGCCTACTCTATGGGCCCAATGGATGCGGAAGATCGCCGGAAGATCCATGGACGGTGCCCTTGCAAAACAGATAGCGGAAGGGAAGGAGAATGCGACGTGAGATACACGGTTGCTTATACCACAGTCTACTTCCAGTGAGTCAGACTGAGGGATTTGTAACAATAGCTTTTGTGACACATATCTAGCTGTCTAACCTCATGGCTGCTGTCAGTATTAGGGTCGGGTTATGCTAAAACAGAACTAGTTCGTACAACGTTTTCTCTCCTGGAAGTTAATCATAGTGTTGCACTCAGTTGTGTGGGGGGGTTCAACCATCCGACAAGTAGCTCTTAAGAAGTCTAATGGCAGCTTGTCTTATTTTTATATTCTCTCATTATTTTGGACAGAGAACAAAAGGCACACACACACACACACAAAACCACAGCCGTCCCCAGAGCATCTGTTTGTGTGTCTGTATACATTGGCACACAAACAGCCTCCCTCCCCAACAGCGGCACTATCAGACTCTATTGTATTATTGTGTTTGTCTAGCCTACTAATTAATAACCTCTTATCAGCACTGAGGCAACAATAAAGTCTTTCTGCCAAGCTGAGCGCTTCCTTCCCCACCGAAACCATCTGAACAAACCTTGGAGCTGGCGCCAAGCGACCCCAACGCAACGCACAGCACACACGCACACACACACTGAATTTCTATTTGCTCTGTCTTTACACTTGTTGGACTGTGAAATTTTCCACACGTAGTCACAGCTATCAACCCCCACAAGCCACTGTAAGGAACTTTATGTAATTACTTGGCTTGTTATTAATTAATCCCTTAATTAAGTGTGTTTCTTAAAGTTGTTTTAAGCATGTTCAGTAATTTTCATCTCTGTATCGATGCTTGTGAGGTAAACGGTTACATTAGTGCAATGCTACAAGGTGTGCCTCGTATCTAAGGTCACACAGTGCTACCACGTGTTTGATAATCATCATATTTGATATGAATCACATCTCTGCTGATATCTCGTGATACAGCCACTGTATTTTTCCCTTGAAATACAATAATTTTGAAGTCTTTGTAGGATTGTTTGGTTTTCTGGATATGTAACACTGACGCTCAAACATATTGGATTTGACAATTCAGTGTGTTTCCTGCGCTGCAAATCGCCCGTTTCTGAATCGCCGCTGACATCTGTTGGAGAAACAGTCGACAAATGAAAGTGTTTCTAGTTTCATCTTTCTGCAACATAACAACATACTCCAAAAATATGAGATCAATGGGCTGCAAAATGCCCTGTGATATTCATTCCCTACCTTGCTGTGTGTGTGTTTGCCTTTCAACACAAGAGACAGACAGAAGAGACGAGGTGAGACAGTTGGCACACAGTCTCATAAAGCAACGTTGCCATAAACAGCACACACTGTACCACATACATATTTAGACCCAGACTGTTCATCTGCACGTTTTGCTTACTTTACAGCTTCCAAACGCAGCTAAATATTGTAGTCGTGTCCTTGATTCTTCTGCACACATTGTACATCACCGTCTGCTCCCTGCTGGGCTCTGTTTTGTCTAGTATGAAAATAACAGGCTGGGACACACACACACACACACACACACACACACAGCAGGAACCACAGTATATGTGTAGAGCATAAACACACTAAGCATCGTAACACGCACACACAGGAAAATGAAAGGCTTTGTTTTTATTCATGTCCTCTTGGGAGAAGTTTATTTGACTTACTGCAGGACAATGTAGTTGACTTTATTTTGGAGGGCATTGTTTCTTCTGCTGTAGTTGAATAGGAGGCTGGAGGGCGTGTGTGTGATTTTGTATATATCTGTGTTTTTGTGTGTGTGTGTGTGTCCCACTTAGGCGTGCTCTTAGTAGACCTAGAGATACAAAGTTACAGTATATTATATTAAAGCTACTGCGAGTGACCGGCAGAGCAGCGAGGTGAAGCTCTGCTCCTGGCCAGAGGAGGAGCTGCTGCTGCCGGGCGCGGAACTCTGACTGCAGTTTGAAGGCGGTAGCGAAGCCAAATCTGGATCTGTCCGCGTTGGTCTGGTCACTGCCGGAGGTCCCACTGGAGTCTGAGCTGAAGGAATTCCTGGTGAACTTGCATCATTTTGTCGGAATCGGACCAGGTGGCGCCGATGACAGGCATTAAGAATAACTATATAGAAATAGCCAGTCTCCTCACTGATGGTCTCCTTTAGTTGAGACTGTTTCATAACCATTTTAAAGATCCTCTCAGTAACTTTAAACACACACTTGTATTAAAGCACAAGCTCACTGCTGTTGATGGCTGTTGTGGATGTATTAAGAGAACCGGATACAGCGTTGTAGGCAGGCGCCCGTTCATTCCTATGAGAGTTGCTCAGTGGTGCATGAAGCCAAAATAGCGCGGCTGCCGAGTGATAAAGTACCCGGATCATCCAGCGATCTATCGCATCCTATAGAGCAGGCGCAGTAGAGTTTCCTTTAACTCCGCCTCCCAGCCCTCGGTCTGGGGCTCATTCACATGAACGGAGGAACGGAAATAACTGGATTCAGCTATTTGTGCATTTTACAACTTTCAGGACCTAATGATTTAAATAAGGTCTATTCAAGTGTTCGTACTGGGAAGATGATCCATGCTGATTTATGGACGTCTCTTTCCCAATGTAAGTCTATGTGAAAAAGTCTTTTTGGACCCAATGGCATCAGGTGACAGACACGGATGTTGTAGTACCGCCGTTTGGCCACTACGAACATCTGCTTCAAAGCCCGACGCTCTTCCTGGGCGCTTGGTAACTATTCACAAAATAGTTTACGGGACTGTCATGACTCAAGGCAGCAAATGTAACCAGATATCACCTGCGTTACTTTTTAACTGAACATAAACTTTCTGTGCTCAATTTTCACGATGTTGACATTTTACTCCAAAAAACTATACATTTTATAATTAATTATATACACTAATTCAATATATCTCCCAGCCATAATTGACTAGTTAAGTGGTTTCTTCTCTTTCTTCATGAGTTCATCATTCAACCTTAAACAACCATTAACGTTTGACGTGAAAGTTTGTTTGTCTCGGATCTCTTCCTGCATTTTCCCAGAGGAGGATGTATTTTATTTTTCTTTAACACCACACCTGTTTAGAATTAGATGTCTGTTGTGGAAATTGTAACCATTAAATACCCTCCTCCACAGTTTGGGTGGGCGCTCTCCATTGCGTGTTTGGTGTATCTTCTTCAGGATAATTGTGTGTGTGTGTACATGTGTGTATCTATGTGGGTACAAAAGTGGTGTTTTACACAGTGTTTATACTTGTCCGTGTTTTCTTGCGAATTCATTGTAAAACTCACACATGTGCGCAGTCACACAGTCAAACACGTCAGTGCCTCCTAATGAGGGATAGACTAATACAAAATGTAATTTATCTTAATCTACACATCTACTCTCTCGATCTCTCTCTCACACACACACACACACACCGAAACTAGTATTTTACAATGAACCACAAATACAGACCTTACAGTTCACTGTAACACCCTTTAATTTATTATAATCTCTTAATGCCAGGAAGTATCCTATAATGAAAGCTTCTGCTGAAGTGGCTTCACTCTCAGCTTTGAAAACAGGAACAAATAATTAGTTTTAAACCCAAATTATTGTTTAAAAGTTTTTAAGTTTTTAATTTTGTTGTCGTAGTGAAGGTGTGGAGGTTCAATTCTGGGAAACCGGGTTGCTGATGTGAAATTGAATTTGAAATTTTACAAATAAAGAGTTATATCATTTTTGGTGTGGAATGATTGACTTCATATGTTTTATTTGTGTAAATTATAGAGTTTATTATCAGTATGTGAGATCTTTTTCCTGTGCCGGTAACTTCAGTGTTCAAGAAACCAGGTTATTCCAGTCAGCAGATTTCTTAAATGTCACGTAAACGAGAAAACTGATTTCCGTAATCAGTGTTGGGGATTAATGCAACCTGATTTCCCCAGCTAGATTTCTCCTGTAAAACGCTGATGATTTCTCTGCCATGTTTACGGGTAACTGGGCTTCTAATTGTTTTTGGTTTTTTTCAACACAGTCTCACGGCAGTTCGTGAAATGGTCACGAAATTTAATCTATTTGATTTGTGTACATAGACACGAATTTCCCTTTTTGTTTTCGTGACGCTTAGCATGACTTAATTTTTTGCAACATGTGTCGCACGTATCAATTTCCGTTCCAGTCTTTTCAAAATAAAGCTACTTAGTTAGGTTTAGGAATAGATCGACTTGGTTAGGTTTAGGCAACAAAACGACTTAGTTAGTTTTAAGGAAAGATCGCGGTTTCGGTTGAATAACTCTGGAAGTGCTGTAACAGAAGTACAGAAGTTACGTGACAAATAAATCGACTTTGACTTCTGGTTTCACACGGGACACAAACAGCGGTCTCCTGGGCGAAAGTCCTGTTTTTTTTTTTTACCCAACCATCCACCCCTACCTCCGCCCTATGCGGCGTTCGCTGCTCTTTATACTTCCCAGGTCACAATTATGTGGATTACATTAGAATTTTTTTTGTGCTGACCATCACGAAAAAAATTCGTGTCTATGTACACGAATCAACCGATTACATTTCGTGACTATTTCACAAACTGCTGTGCGACTTTGCTGATTTTTGACCAGTACACATATCCAGGACTGCAGACAGGGTAATGTAACGATGGATGAAAGGAGAGATCATTACATGGAGTGAAGCCTCGATAACTCCATTCAAAGTCTGACTTAAACGGAAACTAACACGGTGTCCTCTAGAAGTCTAAATAAGTCTGCTTCCATCTCTAATCATTTGATATATCCGTTCAATTTAGACACATTTGTGCAGCGAGGAGACCCAAAGTCAATAAATAATTTCCAAAATGAGGTCGGGGGAAGGAGAGGAATCTGATTACTGGTCTGTTGCATGGAAACACACTGATTGACACAAAATGTGACCTGCCCTTTGAGAAACATTTAATCAGTTTGATCAGAAACTGTAAGATTGTTAATGTTTGAGTTTTATAACTTGAGGTGAATGTTAAATAAAGTTCATTCCTTTCAACCAGGAAGTCAGAGCTTATAGTGATTACTGATTTCCACTCAGATATTAGTGTGTTATACATTTAATACTTGTGGTACTTTATCAAGAGTTTCAAAGAATGTGGGTTAGGTGTTCTACTGAATATAATCGTCCCCATGAGGAATTAGAGGAAATATATGCCATTAGTTTGATTTAACTCTTTACTTTCAACCTGTGTTTGTACTGGGCAGCCCTGCATGAACGATCAACCCCCTCACCGCAGTTAATACCATATATGTTTTCTTTAATTCCTGACAAATTAGGTTTGCCCTTTTACATCTTTTTAAAATGCCGAATGGCGCTATATACTACAGTAGTTAGGTCCAGTTCAAGCAGGGTTCTAGTATATTGATTCGTCATTGATCCAAAATCTAGGGCTGGTCCTCTTAGTCGATTAGTCGACTAATCGGTCGTTTTGGTCTCAGTTGACTAAAATTTCTTTCGGTGATTAGTCATTTTTTATGCTTTTTTTTCATGATGAATGACTTATTTCTAAGAAACTTGTGAGCAGATCTCTGTTAACCCGGCCCGTTTGCACGAAAAGGTATATACAGTAAATGCCACAATAATGCGCAAGGCGTTTAGCGTGCAATAAGTACACCTTTCTTGATTTCCGTGTGTCATTTGTACGTCATGTATCCTGTACTGACTGAAATGTAAACGAGTCCGCGTCAGTAACAGTTAGTGACGTAGTATAAAATGCGAGAAAGACCACTTATGGTGAGAGAGAGGGGAGGAGCATGGGTCCAACAAACACCAGACTTCTAACCAGGAGACCCATATTCGAGACCGTGGTTGACCGGTGTTTTGTTTTGTAAGTTACGTTAGTGACGTTTTTCACGTAACGATTGTCTCGTGTTTTTTATTGACGTTTGTGACATGTTTTCCATAGTTGGGTTATGTTGTTTGCATACGTATTTTACTTAGTTCACATGCTTATTTTAAGGACAACTATGACGTTTTCCCAAATCTTAACCGAGTGTTTTCCTGCCTAAACTGCGGACGTTTGCGTGGCGTACAAATGACACGCGAAAAGGCTAAAATGCGTATCATGACATGCGTAATGCCCGTGTAATGTCATGGTATTAAAACACCTTCCCTGTGAAACCGGGTTGGGTAAACACAAGATTTAAAGTGGTGCTTTTGTGTGGTTCTTTGTGGAGAAACTTCACAGATCTGTCGAGTAAATCATCTAATCAATTAGTCCACAAAATCTTATCAGAGTTAGTCGACTAAGAAATCCAAAAGTGTTTGTTTCAAGCTCCTAAATTTAATCCACAGAAAGGACCTATTAATCTCCCTCTAACCTTCAAAGGCTCCATTAGTGATTAACAACTGAATTTTAGGCAGTCATTGGATATTTATTACCACAAGGTTCTGTCGGACTTGTAGTTGACACTTATTTCCCTATTTCTTTTGCGGTACATGAGGTGATGATTCATCTTGGAAACTTTCATGCAGATCCAAAAGCTCCAAATGCTTGACATGCCAGTCACTTCTTCTGTCTATCGGAAAAAATGAATGGGACTTTTGTTTCTGGAGCCTGATAAAGGGATGTTACTAGATCTTATCTGAAGGTGGATTTCTCCTTTAGGGCAGAGAGACACACCCCATCCTCCAACTCATCCATATAACTACACAATATCCCCATCCAATTACACACACGCACGCACACACACGTACGTATACCTCACGTCTTTGAACTGCTGAGTCCTTGATCATGTCTTTGATCTGAAGTGCCGGGTTGACTCCTCCGTTACTGTCTCTATTGTTAGTGAGGTGATAAATATGGAGCCGAGGCTCGAGCTCAGGAGTTGGATTCAGTCACAGTTCACAACCCTTTCTGACATGTGAGAAAGCAGCTTCGTCGTCCCGGTGAACATCTCTAATGAGGCTGTGATGGAGGAGGTCAGCGAGACGGTCGCCATCAGAGACAGCTTCTGTTTTTGTTCTCATTGTACTCGGTGTTCATTTGTAAAGCTTGACTTGTGAGGAACTTCACTGAATATATTCTCTGCCGAAAAATATCACCACACTGGCTTCTGATCAGATTTAGAGATTAAATCGTACATCCTTCTTACTGTTTTTAAGGCATTACACAGCTCGGCTCTACAATAGCGTGTATCGTCGTTTTATAAATACTTCTGCTTGTCTTTATTTCATTTATTTATTCAATTTAAACTAAAGATTTTTTTACTTTTTCCATGTTTGTGAGGACATTTTGGTCTCAAAAGTGGACACAAACTGCACACAGACACGTAGAAATGCACACAATGTGTTGTGTGTTTAATCAACTGTCTATGTGTCTGTCTACATGACACACACACAGACACTTCCTGTCCTTTACAACTTGAACTTGCACTTTAAAAGAGATACTTTCTGTTTCCCAGAGAAACTTTATTTGCTTCCTGCTCCTCAAATCAAAAGACACAATCCAACCTGACTGGTAAAGTTTAATGTCAGGCACTTAAACCAGACAAAAGCTGCAGAGTTTGTGACACTTTTTCCCAGTTGAATGTTGTAAGAAACAAGAGGCTTTTTTTTTTTTTATGGTTATTACAGCCGTTACAAGAGCGTTTCTTTTCCTCCCTTTGCTCAAACAATAAATGTGTGTGTATTTGTGGTGTGTACATGGGGTTGGATGGATCCACAGGGTGTGTTTGTGTGTGCATGTGTGTGTTAGTGCTTGCGTAAAGGAGTAGATTGGTTCAGACAGATTTTCAGATGGATTCCTGCACATCAGACTGTTGTTTTCCCTGCTGCCAGAGGAGACTATTTAGCATAATTTACAGTAAACAGTTGTTGTCGTGGTGAGGACAGCTCAGAGTCTGCTTCCGCTGATAGTGGATAAAACTGGCTATAGTTATAATAGTAGATTATGCCACAGATTAGTCCCTGAAATTAACAAACAAACAGGAAAACTGAATGTTTGTGCTGCAAATGTTATGTTTACAATCCCAAAATATGAGGGAACCGTAGCAAAAATGGTTGTTTATGTTATGTGTTTATGCAAAACAAAATTAAGAATAAAGTAAATATTGTCACAAACTTTCTTATTTTACAGCTAAACAGTACACTGCAGGATGTTTCTGAAAACATTTGAAGCGAGAAATAGGCATTACAGTAACAGAATATTGATTCATATTTGCTCAGCGCTGCCTAGTTTGACTGTTTGATCGGAGTTCGCGAGTGATTGACAGCTGCTCGGAGACGGCAAAGCTCCAGCTCGGCTCTGATTGGTTGTTTTCCTCCGGTCTGTGAAATCTTGCAGATGCCGTTAGAAGCATCGGAGGACACAGAGGCACATGATTTTTTTCAGATTACCTGTCTCATACACTACTGTCAGGATATAAAAAATTACTTTTTTTAATCCTATTTGCTCCAATTCTACCCTATGCAGTTTTAAGTGTCAAGATTTGGACCCGTATTTGTGTATGAATATTCCATATGCATCTTACACTGCCTACCTTGTGTGTGTGTGCATGTGTGTGTGTGAATCAGGGTGTGTGTTTGTCCAGCTGTGTGTGTGTGGAGGAGTGCAGGGTGTAGCTGGTAATGGCTGGGATCAGTGTCAGAGCGATTGGAGATACGGAGGCAGTGGGAGTAGATGATCTCTCCTCCTCTGATATCTTATCATCGCAGCAGAGATTCAGACCAGATACAACATGGAAGCACACAGGTCTCACACACTGCCGTGCAGCCAGGACGGGAAAGTCTCTGAACTGTCTCTGCTACATCTCTCTGCTCTGTCAGCCTCTCTGGCAGCTCACCAACCTGCATGTGAAGGTTTTATTTGACTCTATAAACTGAGGTTAGACTGATATACTGGCTGGTATTTGCCCTACGGGCCTGTACTGTATTCCGCTGATAGTGGATAAAACTGGCTATTACATTAATCACCACTTATATGATTAAGATTAATTCATTCATTCATTCACATTATTCCATGAAAACTGACTGTTTTCTCAAATAAGTTTTGCTGGACACGTTTTTATTCATTATTTATTCATAAGGCCAAGTCTATCCCAATCATTCAGATGCGACTCAACATTTCTTTGGGTCACACTGGTTAAAATAACTGTAAAATAAAACATTGAACACTTTGAGCTGATGTTTTTGGCCATATTTACATGTATTAGATAGGAGAAACAGCAGAGAAGAGACAGAAAATGAGGGAAGAGAGATGCCTGGCCATACTCAAACCGGGGTCTAGGCCACCATGACGTCCTGCTTTGAGCCTGATTTTCCCATAAAAAGGTTCAAATTAAAGACAATGTTGGTCAGCACAAAATAGTGACTCTCAAAAACAAAATTTGTATCTCAATTGACTGTCAAAACCCATATCAGAGCTGTTACGTACTAAAAAGTTTGTTATGAAATTTTGGACGAAGCAGCCACTTTAGCCAATGGACAAAATAAGCCAAGACTGAAATACAAATCTCCCTTAATATTTCTATAATTACAGGTTTAAACACGATGATATAGAAACATTGTCTTGTGTTTTTAAGCACAATAATGTTGCAACACAAAGCTCAACCATTGAGCCACGTCATTTTTGACAGCTAAAAAGAGATCAAACACTTCTCCAACACGGCTGTAACAGTCCGTGTGTTTGTGCCAAACCGTCAATACACGGTATGTAGATTGATATGCGCACGTAATTCGGAACCAAACTTCACAAGCGTGAGTTCTACCCGGAAACATTTTGCCATACACTGTGAGCAACATGTGCTGAGGTGAGCACACCAATCTGATTGCAAATGAAACGGTGGATCCCGGTCAGCTACAACAGCAATGGAGAGAGAGGCGTGTATAAGACGAGGACGGTGTGTCAGCGTTGTTCCACCATTGTTCCACCATTGTAGGGAACGTGAAAGGAAACACATCCAACATGCTGACGCACATTCAACAGCATCACACAGATGTGCCGACCACCGGGAGGAGGAAAAAGCAAACCGTTGAAATGTTCTTTATTTTTATAATGAAAATAATTTACCAGAGTTGCCAGAGGGCAAAATGTTACCTCAGTCCCCAGCAGGTGGATTTGTCTTTGACACTTGCACACTGTCTGTCAAAATAAATGAAAAGAAACTGTATCCTTATGCATTTGGGGTTTTTTGGGGTATGAACCCAACCCGTGACCTCCATGTACCGTTATTCACCAACTATCTCTCTACAGGTATCATGAATAATTAAAGTAACACTGCAACGAGTGGGAAGTCCAATCATTTTCTACAACCAGAGACCAGTTAAACCACCTCATTTTATCATCTGACAGAGAAGATTTGGCTTCACCCATCAGCAGATGGTCAAACTCCAGTTTGCCTGCTTTCATCATGGAGCTTAAAAAAAAGACTCTGGGCTGGGTCGTCCAGTAACACAATGATGCACCACTCACTTCACTTCCCCCAATAGAAAAACCCTTGTTATAATGAACAACCGCCCATCCACACACACACACACAAGCCTGGGCACATACTGTATTGTTTTTAAGATATGGTTGCTATTTTTACACTTTAACTCTATCCAATAGTTTTCAGTAACTGTAGCTGTTGGTATCTCAATTGACTGTGAAAACCTGTATCTGGGTTACATAGTAAAAAGTTTGTTGGGAGATTTTGGACAATGCATCCACTATAGCCCAGTGGGCAACTCCGGGTCTGAAAAGTGAAGCCAATGCTGAAGTGCCTTAAACTTGAATTCTTTCTAACAGCCAGCAGGGGGCGACTCCTCTGGTTGCAAAAAGAAGTCAGATTGTATAGAAGTCTATGAGAAAATGAGTCTACTTCTCACTTGATTTATTACCTCAGTAAACATTGTAAACATGAGTTTATGGTCTCAATCACTAGTTTCAAGTCTTCTTCAATACAGCATGATGTTCATTTAGTAAATTATGGTCCCATTTAGGGTCATATAGACCATAAAGCAGAGTATGCTGTAGGGCGAGGCTACCTTGTGATTGACAGGTTGCTATCACGGCGTTGTCCGGTCTGGGAGTTGTCTTTGTTTTGGTCTTACAACTTTAACCCTTTCACAGTGTGTTTTCAGCTCATGAAAGTTAATTATAACATTTTGGTTGCCTAAAAATGTCTTAGTCAGCGTTCGGCTGTACTTAGCTCCACCCTCTTGTGTCATTTCTGGTTGCAAATAACCATGATGGTGGTGGCCTTAAAACCGTAGTCCACGAACCAATGGGTGACGTCACGCTGACAACTTCCACTTCTTATATACAGTCTATGCTGTAGCCAATGGACAAAATAAGCCAAGGTTGAAACACAAAGCATTAGTGGTGTAATGGTTATTGAGGGGTACTGATACAAGTTTAGATATAAATACAATACTACAGAAATAAAAACATTCTTAAGGCCCGTGTGTCATTCCGTAAATCAATGATTCACATCCACTGTGAACCACTCACCTCACTTCCCCCTATAGAAACCATTGTTTAAAGGAACAAGTAGTTCGTAGTAATCAGTGGTCACGTAGGCACTTTAATTTATCTTTCTAGTTTCCAGTAACTGCAAAGGCTTCATGCAGTAAAAAGAAAACTTGTCTGTGAAATCAGATCTATCTTTTCACCACCTGAAGCATGAAAAAACAATAAACTTTATTTCTTTCTGATAGACGTTACTGACTGTAGCTTGTAAAAGCACGCATTTCAAAGTTGCTTTCTGTAATGAAGATGTCAGTAAGTCCTCCAAAAAGAAGTGAAACTGTATCCTGCCTGTGCTTTCATTGGCTTGTCTTGTTTAGTTGCCAGAGCTGCTGTTTTTCTCCTCGTTATCTCTGTGTTAAGCTGTGCTGTGAGCTCTCTGATGGGGGTTTCTGCTGCTCCCGCTCAGAGTGACAGCTGTCAGGAGGATTTAAGTTAGCTCCCCTTTAAGACGTTTTCGCTCTTTACAAAACAGAGTTGAGAGAGACAGAGGAGGGGATGAAGATGAGGATGAAGAAGAGGTGGAGAACTGAGAAAAGCGAGGGGATACAAGTGTTGAAATTTAAGCTTCACACGCATTCACTCCTTTGTGTTTGTGTGAGGAGAAGTCGGGAGGCTCTGCTAGTGTGCGGTTGCCTCCCTGGCTGGTTGGTTGTTTTTTTTGCTCGGCTGGTCCCGGTGTTCCCACCAGATCCAGTGAATAGACGCTCCTTTCACTGCTCGCTAAGACGCCTAATGAGGGGGGACTACTTTCTGTCTCACTCGCTGTGTGTCAGTCTAAAGGCTGCTGTGTGTGTGTTGGAGCGGTGGGTGGCTGAGTGTGTGTGAACTGAAGGGATGTGTGCAAATTCAGAATGTTTTTTTTTTCTACTAGCTACTTCTGACTGGTCACTTTATTAAAAATGTTTCATTACTCAGATTTTTCTACCTTTTTTTAGCCATAATAGCAGCATGAATCTTTGACTCTAAATCTAGCGCCACCAGCATATCAAAGGTTTCACTTTTCGAGTGACATTTCTCTACATCTACTAGATGGATTGGCACAAAATGTATATACTACAGACATTTATGATCCCCAGCCGATGAGTCTTAATGATGTTGGTGATCCGCTGACTTTCATTCAATCATTTGATGATCCCTACAAATACTTAATATAGTATATAAAATGTTATAAATGTGTGACAACAATAAACTGATAATAAATACTTTACAAAAATAATCAGAATGTAATTGTTATCGTCTCTTATCAGCTATGACACAATATATAATTTATAAACTAATTATTTCATATTACACCAACTATTGATAATATGAATTATAGCATTACTAATAATTAGTCAACATTATTAATTATAATGTCATTGTTTGTTAACAGTAAAATAACTATTAACTATGTTTCATTAACTATCAATTTACCTTTTATAAATGATGGTTATTATGAAGTGTAACAAAAGTTCAATTATGGTGTTTAAAGTAATGCTAGACATTCAGTGTGTCCATCAGAATAAAACCAACTGAGGACTTATGTCTGTTATTGCTCATTAAATTACAAATTATCGCACCTCTCAAATAGTTCATATTTGAACCTAAACTCACTTGGCTCTAACTCATATAGAACACACCCTTATCTCACTGCAGTCGCTTGTAAATTAAATTGTATTTTTTTCTTACCTTCGCTGCATACCAGCCTTTAAAGGTCCCCTCAGGCTGATTGGAATTTCAGGCTGTTACTAGCTCCAGCCAGCAGTGGAGACTTGTTGACTGCTCAGGCCAACATATGGACTTGTGTGTTATTGCAGTATGTCAGTTCTGACTTACTCCCAGTCATTCAGGTTAAAGGGGCATTCCACGGCATGTCGACATTCAGTTATAGCGTTCCCTTTGTGCAGCTTGAAGGTGAGAAGTTTCACATGTTCAGACATTATGTGAATCGATACTGATGAAATGATGAGATGAGATGTGCTGCATCTATCAAACATGTCAAACTCCTCATACTGTCTGCAAACTGTTTGAAAAGGCTTTTACACACCGACAAGAATGCAACTCTGATGAAAGCACTGAATGAATAATGGCAGCCTCATTCTGTCTGAAACGGTTTTAATTTAAGGCACAAAATATTGAATCATTGAAAAACCCACATTATTCAAATCCACTTGTGGTTACACACACACACTTAGAATAAGGAAAGCAAACGCAAGCCCAACAGGCAACAACAGACTCGTGGGTACCCATAGAACCAATTTTCATTCACATATCTTGAGGTCAGAGGTCAAGGGACCCCTTTGAAAATGGCCATGCCAGTTTTTCCTCGCCAAAATTTAGCGTAAGTTTGGAGCGTTATTTAGCCTCCTTCGCAAGAAGTTAGTATGACATAGTTAGTACCAATGGATTTCTTTTAGAGTTTTCTAGTTTCATATGATACCAGCATCTTCACTCTAGCTTTAAAAATGAGCCTGCTATAATATAGAAATTACAAGTTGCGTTAATACATTAAAGAAGTTAGTGGCGTTAAATCAAATTTGCGTTTGCATTAACTATGACAGCCCTAGTTGAAAGGTAAACCTCATGAGATTCAATAAGGGATTCAAAAAGAGTTCAGATTCAATAGTGGATTTGAATTTGATAAAATGCCGCCAAACCCGGTCCCGAATTATCAGTAATAAAACCCACATGCTGGAAGAAAAACATGTTGAGCTGGGACACAGCTGCATTTAATAGAACAGTCTTAAGAAGG
The DNA here is from genome assembly GCF_015220745.1 of Sebastes umbrosus. Lineage (NCBI taxonomy): Eukaryota > Metazoa > Chordata > Actinopteri > Perciformes > Sebastidae > Sebastes > Sebastes umbrosus. The sequence goes on along the minus strand of NC_051269.1, from coordinate 22,667,510 downwards.
CAACAGTAAACACATACAGTA